>NW_024581127.1:13773242-14030628 GCF_017639235.1 Corvus kubaryi
CGCGGCAGGGCGAGCTCCGCCCCTCGGCGCGGCGGGCGCGGCTGCCCGGCTCGGCCCGCTCGGCTGCGCTCGGCTGCGCTCGGCGGGACGCGGCGCGGGCGGCCGGGCTGGTTCGAGCCGCGCCGCCCCGCGCAACCAGAGCTGCTCTGAGACGAGGGGAGAGAGGGGGCGAGATGGCGTCGTGCGTGGGGAGCCGGACCCTGAGCAAGGACGACGTAAACTACCGCCTGCACTTCCGCATGATCAACGAGCAGCAGGTGGAGGACATCACACTGGAGTTCTTCTACCGTCCGCACACCATCACCCTCCTCAGCTTCACCATCCTCAGCCTCATGGCCTTCGCCTTCACCAGGTACGCGGCCGCCGTGGGGAGCCGCAGCCCCGCCCCTGGGTGCCGGCAGCCCCGGGGCGCAGGGGGTTCCCGGGCAGGGAATGGGGGGCGGTCGGTGCCCGGCCCCGGGGCGAGCAGGGGCAGCGCGGCTCCTGCCGGGCCGTGCCGGGCCTGCGGGGCGCTCCCCGGGCGGGTGCTGCACCGCCGGGCGCCCCGCGCCCCCTGCTCGGCAGGCCCGTGGTGGAGAGCGGGCATCCTCCCCTCCTTTCCAGAGCGGTTTATCCCCACTGGGTTTCCCGAGAACTTGTTAATCCTTTTGAGGATCTCTGTTGAAGTCTCTACTAAAATGTGTGTTATAAGGAGTTGCCAAAAGTGGGCTTTATTAGGCTATCGAGCAGCCCCGCAGTAACATCACTCATGTAGATGATTTACCAGGTGTGCAGTGGACGGCAGTGACTGTTCCGTGGCATCACTTCTGTACCCCACACTGGCTGTGGCCAATCTCAGGTTGGCTCAGGCGCTGGCACGGATGGGCTTTGCCACATCCTTTGCGCACCACACGAAAGGCTCTGTGGGCATCACCCCTGCAGTCATTCATGGCAGTACTGCTAGGCATGGACAGGTTTTTCGGGAGCCTTACTAGAAAGCAAAGGGTATAGCAGTGCAGTCTGGGTATCTTGCATTTTTTTGAAGTTGTGCATACTTTTTATTGCCTCCTACTGGATGTGAAGATGATTGCATAATCATCCTTTAGATTAAATTGTGTGGTCTGTAGGCAGTGATTCCTGAGAGGTTTTGGCTAGGTAGTGCAGTATGTTTTAGGCTCATTTAAACTTTTGTGGCATTGTGTATACACAATCACGGATTTCAATGGTCCTGTGGCTTAAACTCTTATGGTGGTGAATTCTCCCCTTAAAAGTGACCTTAAAATGTTTCTTCATGACAACTCTCCATTTGATATAAGAAAAATCATTATTTGTCGCTAACCTGATACACAGTTCAGTGTGTAATCTTATATTTTATTCTAAGAATACAAATGTATAGTTTTCATCAGCTGTGAAATAATGGCCAAACCTGGCTGAAGTTGAGACAGGAGCATAAGGAAAAGTAAAACAGTGTAACTGCAAATGGTCTGAGGTATGCCTTTTCTTGTTTCTACATGTGTATGGCCCGAAGGAAGATACTTTCGGTGAGCACATCCCTTGTTCTGCTTGGATCCCTTCTAACTCTAAAATCAGAGACATATTTCTGTGCTCTGCTACAATGTTTAATTACAGACCTTTGCTACAAGTGCTCCTCATGCCCTCATTTCACTTGCCTGATCACTTTTCTCCCTGAAGGGCTAATTTAGGTCAAACTTGTGAGTCACTAAGAGATTCTCATCACTATGTCATTCTGAAGGATTAATGGTACTGGTTGCTCACCTTTGGGGAAGGAATTTTGCCATTAATTCTTTCAAGCAGAGGATGAGCCAAGAAGCAATTTTAGCACTATTGAGTCTTCTAGGCCCAAATAAAATTGCTTCACTTCTGAGATGTTTGTTTGGATTTTTCCAAGAGGATTGCTGGTTTGTCTTTCCATTTGTTTTGCTATCTCTCTAACTGACTTCTTCAGTTTCATTTTCTTCCCTCTATCTCTGTCTCACTTCCTGTGTTTAAATACCAGTTGACTTCTCTTTAACTCTTCTCTATTTCTCCTCAGGTTGTGGAAGGTACACTGATGTTACTTTCTCCCCTCTCTTCCTTCTGCTATTTTCAACTATTATAGGAGTTTCATAAATCTCCTGAATGATATCAGAGTGCTGCCTCTGTGCCTTATTTGGGGCACTATCCAAACCATATGCACTCTTTGAGAAACTGGGGAAGAGGAGATCTTCCCCACATGCTTTTACAATCTGTTCTCCCAGGTCTGGTCTTTCTGTTTCCATCAGCTTATGGCATTGAGTCTACACTGACTGTTCATTTTTCCACTTCCTGGGCACAAGGCACTGTAGACTTCCCAGTACGGTGTCACAAGTGATTCTTTGCTTCCCCTGTGCTGTCAGTTGCTCTGTAGCTCTCGTGGTCAGTTTGTTGAGTGGGGGATTTTCTATGATAGATTCACACTGATGTTGTGAAGTAAAATTTATTTTTTCAGGAACTTCACCATAGACAGAGGAAATGCTGTGTTCCTTAAAGTCTTTCTTGTCTCTTCTATAATTGTTTTGTCTCAGAAGTATGTGGAAGGTTCTGAGAAACTTAGAAAATGCTTTTCCCTTGTATGTAGCAAGCCATACATAACATGAAGTCCTCCTTAGGATCACTGAGTGTAGCTGATACTGTCTTTGATAAGGGTGATACTGAACTTCAGATAGCGGTAATCTTCAGGTATGATGATAATAATAATCTAGAACAAGAAATGTGTGTTTAATTTTTCTATGTTAAAGTGGGGAATAGAGGATATTCTGTTTAAAGCACATACTTCCAGTGCTTCTGACAATGGCTGCAGCTTCCTTGGTTTCCTGCTCAGTGAGCCAGACGAAGGCTCCTCTGCTTCCATCCTGCACCTTGGGGCAGAGATGTGGAGTGGCTTTGGCTTTCCCTGTCCTCTTCTACCCTAGATAGAGATATGTGGCCTTCTCTGAGCCCAGAGGCAACTAGCAGGAGTGAGTGCTGGAGGGGATATTTTGTGGGACACAATAGGACTGAGGAAAGTGACGGACTAGTGGCTTCTGGTGTGAAGGTGCAGGGGTTTGTGGAAGCAGGAGTAAGACCTATGAGAATGTAGGGCTTTTGCCTTCCATGTCCCTAGATTAATGGACTTGATTAAACTGGATTATTGTGTATCTAGGTTTGGTTGAGTTTATGGAAGACTTTTTTTCTCCCTCTCCCACATTCCAAATTTAGTGTCCTAGTTTTTTTCCTTGATTGAGTATCCTCTTTCTTTTGTTTGTTTTTTTGTGTGTGATATAATAACTCACTAGTTGACGTTTTTGTGATCTAGTGCTCTGGAGAAGAACAGAAGAGGGATAAAGATTATGCAGTTATTATACACTTTTGTTTTTATTATTTCTTCTCTAAAAAGCCACAGAATTGAAAAATGCCTTTGTAAAGTGGGTTAAAATTGAGAGAATTTCCATCTGTCCTCCCACATAAGCATTAGAAACCTTGGTTTTGCTGCATGAATGCTTGTATTTCAAAATCAGAGTCAACGTTTCTGGGGCTAAGTGAGGAGATGATTTAGCACATTTTCTTGATTGCAGCTTGTTGTGATTGTATCTTTCCCTTTGGCATTCCCCAAAATAGTTTTTCCACATAAACACTATAATTCTTATACCAGCTAGTGCACAGCAGCAAGTTTCTTGGTCCCACCTGTTCTTACCTGCTTCTGGCAAGAAGATGAGGTATCTGTCCCTTGTGAAATGTATCTGCAAGCCAAATGCAAGCCTTGCTACTCACTTGGAATGAAATGCAGTTTAACACTGCAAACATCTTTGTTGATTTTGGGGGGAAGTGGTGCCAATGTGACTAAGACAGCTTTCCTGAAGCTGAGTAGTACTCAGAATCCTGATATGCAAAGGTGAGGACCTTTCATCCCACCTGGTGCAGCAATTACGTGATGTGATCACAATGTCTTTCACTTCTTTCTTGGCTATGATGAATTGTTGTGATGAGACTGTAGTTATTTGTACTATCCAAAAAAAAAAAAAAAAGTCATCCTCTTGGTGGCAGCCATGACAGCACATTCCCGTGTGTTATTTGCATGTGTTAAAAGAGGGATGTGGTTTTGCTGTCTGAGCCATCAGAGCCGGAGGCTCTGGCTGGGAAGAGCACTGGATGGCATAAGGCTCTTGGGATTGCCAAGGGAGCCAGAGTTAAGCTCTGGGACTTGGGGTTTATAGCTGGTATAAACTGTCAGCATGTGCAGCATGGCTGCTGGAAAATGACTGGTAAAGCTGGACTCAGCTGGTTTTAAAAAAATGCTGTGGGGAGTCCCACAGGCCTGCAGAGAAACCATTCGTGTTTAGTGCACTTTTTCCTTCCATACATTTAAACTAACACAGTGCTTAAATGCCTCACAGTGATGAAAGCCTGCTGTGGAGCTCTTAAGGTTCAGTTTTAAGGAAAAGAGAAATAATTTGGCTAAGTGAGAAATATTTTGTAACTGCAGCAAGTATCTAATGTGGAGAGCATTTAGGCTGTCATGGATTCTTTACTGAACCATCCAGAAATGTGACAGATGCTCTGCCAGGAACAGCTTTATATCTTTAAAGTTGCTGGGAAGTTTTTTGTTCTTGTGTTGGGACTAAATAAAGAAATATACTTAAATGGATAAACTGATCCTAAGTACATGAAAACTATCCAGATGGTAAAACTTTGACTTCAGTTGTAGTGGTGATACATTATGAAATATTTGCTGTTTATACTATGATACTCTGAAGTTTGTTTCTGTTTGTATTATTATCCCAGAAGCTGTCTGCTGGTTAGAAGAGTTGGGTGAGGGTTATTTCGTTAATCTTGCTACCATATTCTACTTGCCTGAAAAGAAAGAGCTCTGTCAAGTTTGCCTTGGCATTCCAAACTGAATTCGTAGGTCTCTCTTCTGGCTATAATGTAACAGTAGCACAAATAATACCTGATATTATATTCAGAGCTTTGGCTTAATAGATCTAAAAGCAAATTGATATTTTTCCTTGGGTCTTTTAAGTTGTGCTGTCTCTGTTACAGATTCTAAGATGTATATTCATTATTTCTAAAGACTGGTTGTGATCATTATTTTTTCCCTCATCTCAGGCATTTGGCATTGGGGATAGGCAAAGGGAAGTGAAAGGTTTTGCAAGTAGCACCAAAACAGCAGAGGGAAACCTAGGAATTGCATCCAGGCTTCCAGAGGTTTTAGTTTAGGTCTGTTTGCTGTGCAAAAGTAATTTGATGATGTTTCTATAAACATTAAAGCAGGAAGATTTTTTTCACCGTATGTTAAATTTGGTCATTACTTCTACACTGACTTCTAACAGTGCTAAATGGCTTGCATGTGTTTATTAAATATTTAACCCTCTTGTAAGAAAGGGACACCCAGAAGTGTAGTGTGAAAATCATTCAGTGCAATTACTATCTTAACTTGTTATATAATTAGCATGCATATTTCTTAGATTTAATTTCCATCTATTCTTTATTTAAATAATATATCTTGAGAGCCTTTGACTTCATTCTTATAATGTACTTCAACACTGTGTTGTCTGTCTCTTTAGGGATGATTCGGTACCAGAGGATAATATTTGGAGGGGTATCCTCTCTGTGATTTTCTTCTTTCTAATCATCAGTGTTCTAGCTTTTCCTAATGGTGAGTAAGGTTTACACAGCTTATACTTCATGTTTTTTAAATGTGAATTACTCTTTATTGCCACTATATTTACTTTGACTTTTATTTAAATACCAATTTTCAGGGTATTTTTTCTTTACTCTTTTGAATTGCTTTATATTAAGGAACAGTCTAAAATGGGTTGTAGTCATACGGAGCAGAGATAAGTGTTATTTATAGCTTATTATTTATAGTCTGTATTTAACAAGGAAGTTGAGTTCTCAAAATCAGTGTTCTATTTGCAGATGTGCAGTTGCAGCTCAGATTGCTAAGTAATGATGCTAACAGACCCTTAAATAATGTTTGAGGACTTTGCCTCAGTGTGTTTTAACAGAAGTGTAATTCTAAAAATTCTCAGACACAACACCTTACATAAAGCACCTTACCAGAAGATAGTGATAGAAAAAATGGTTTAAGTTGCATTACAATGTAAAACCACAGTTGCCCAGTAGAAGTTCAAGTTGGACAAAAGTTTTTGTAGTTATGTGAGGAGCAGAATGTGCAAAAATGTAAGAAAGTTCGTGTGTCACTTAATTCTGTGAAAGAAATGCTTCTACTTGATTTGTCTGTTTTAGTTTTTTAATTTTTACTTATTGCTGTCAGCAAAATCATGATTCTTTGCTCAAGTCTAAACTGTCTCACAATTGGCAGTGTTCAGGAAAAAACAGTAATTGTGTTCAGGACAGCTTTGTACTACAGAGTTGGGACATGTTTTTCCTATATGTTAAAAATCCTATATGCACACTTTTCACAAAGTGCTGCCTGAAAAACTGAATGCCAGAGAAAAACAAACTTTATGAAAGAGTGGCCTGCAGCATGTGCAGAAAATACTTGTTGAGCCATTTCTTGCTACCTAAATGTACAATTCATCTTTAGATGTTTTCCAGTTTCACCAGACTTACCTTCTCTGCTCTTCACTTCTCTGCTCTTCATGTTAGCTGAGAGGTTTTTAATCTAATAAATCAGTTTCATCACTGGCTCTAAAGTAAATAAAACTTGACCCTGGTAAAGAGCATAGGTGTCTTCCTTCTTGTCAGCTATATATGATGTTCATTTTGGAAATTTCGGGAGGCCTGTTTGGTAACATTTCTTGTTGGTCTGAAGGCTAAGCACCATCTTTCTTTGTTAACACAGACAAATTTGTGTGGGATGTCTTAACTGGGAGCAAGCTGCAGTCTGGAAACCAGGTCAGGACATCCTCAGGTGACACCTGAGATGTGGTGTCAGCTGAACAAACAGCACGCTACTGTTCTGGAAATGACTCCATAAAAACAGTGAAAAATTGTGTTCATGTTACCAATTGGCAGTCTTCTTTTTCCACTCTGAAATCTGCTGTTCTTTTGTTTTTCAACAACGTAGAGCTCCAGCTTTTGGGTGTATTACATAGTTTGATGAAGAACTGATCCATGCTCATGCCAAGTACTCACATGAGACATACTCAAAAATAAATTTTGTGGTTCTTACTAACTGTTTTCTTTTTGTTTACTGTCTATAGGACCCTTTACGCGTCCTCACCCTGCTATATGGAGGATGGTTTTTGGTAAGTTTGTGTTTCTGACTTTTGCATTGATTTTGCAGGACCTGCCTTTTTAACTTTCTGATGAATGGAATTGTCATGAAACATAATTGTGCATCAAACTTGTGTGAATGTCACTTCCCTCCCACTTCTGAGCAGTTGCTTATAATCTATTCTTAGTAATGTTTGGGAATATTGTTGTAGTTCCTCTGTGTCAGGATGGTGTAAATGAAATCACCAAAAAGGGATCATTCATTCTGACACTCTGTTTTAATCCTGTTTTGTGCTTCCTAATCTCCTTCCCCCACACTTTTCCCTACTGTCACCTCTTCCAAGCCCAGCTTCTCCATATACTGTCTGACATCTAAATCCAGTTGCGTAGGTGGTTTCTTTTCATTATTAGCAAAATATGCTATTACTTTATATGCTTATTAAATTGTATCATTGCATAGCATTTCATTTATTAATATTCTTGACATGTATATATTCATATTCTTAACTTATTGCATTAAAAGTACTTGTAAATATCAGTTGCCTTCATGCTTTGAAAAATAATTCTGTTAGCCACAAAACTAACCAAGTGAAATCCTGCTCCTTAAACATCTGAATTACACAGCAAAAACATGAGGAATTTTATTTTCAAATAATTCAGGGTTCACAGAATGTATGCTAGACTGCGCATTTGATCATTTTTAGGCAGACTGAATGTTTCTCTCTCCTGCCACCTTATATCTAAAAATAAGTAGCTTCCCAAAGTAGCTGATTACTCATCTGTTGACAGTGAGAGGATACTGCTGATTAGACAGTATTTGTTAAACAAACCTGCTTCTTGGGAAGTTTGGGAAACACAGATCCTACTGCTCACTGCAAGTTTCAGCACATGTAAAGTAAAAGGTCATTCTCAATGTTGATACTGTCAGAGCTTGACCCCTGTACTTTTGGGAAAAGGCTGCATGCAAAATCAGGAGCAACATTTTTCCCTGTGTAATTCCTCTTCTTCTGGCATGGTTCATTTAGCCGTGCTTCAGTTCTCAGGCCCCTTCGGTAGACGAAGGGCAAGACTGGTGTGTCCTCAACCTTTCCAGATGCACCCTGGCCTGCAGGCGGTGCTTCCTTTAGCAGGGTGACATTTGTTTCCCTTGTGTTTCTGTGACTGCAGAGGACCATATAGATATTTCCTTCTGAACAAAAGTTGCTCTCTAGCATGTGCTGGGGACTACCAACATGTGAGTCCTGGTTATAGCTTAAAATGCCTTTTTAGGATTGCTGTAATTTATCTTGGATGGCAGATCCTAAGTTTATTCACGTTAATCTTTCTGCTTTCCGTGACATTGCTGCAGGATACAAGTAAGCTTGAGGCTGTGGAAAGAGTGGTTATACGCCTCCTCCAAATGTGGTCTTGGATATCTGTGAACTTGTGAATAATGTAAAGATACGCTCCCAACAGCAGCTTCAGCTACCCACAGATCTGCACCTAGGACTCAACTTGTAACAAGTTTTTCTTTAAAAAAAAAAAATTCATATTCAGACAGGGAGGAGAGAACTGGTACTCCCAAATTCTATAGTGTTTAATAATTTATAATGGTGTGAAAATAAATAATGATCATATTTATCTTTAAAAGGTTCAAGAAGCAAATTTTCCAGCTCACAAAAGTAACTCAGATATGCATTAGTGTATATTTATAATTATTGTATGTTGCCAGAGCAGCTCAGAATTTCCAGGTGGCATTATTAAGTTGATCTTTATATTGAAATCTGCATAAAGGCTTAGTGATTTGCATTAGTGAGACCAAGAATACTTAAAGCAAAGGGACAGAGCTAATGCAATCCTGGATCCTAATGTATCTCTTACTGAAGAGCTTCCTGATCACAGCCTTGTACTACACATGTCTAAACTGATTAGACTGATTTTGTTTTGATTGGGTTCATGCAGTCGCCCATGTATTATATCACTTGTCAGAGGAGGGGATATGAAGGGCTGAGTGCTCAGGCATTGCCATCTGACTGGTGTCTCTTCAGCTTTTCTGCATGTAGGTGCTACATATAGGAATTCATTTGTAGAACAACTGTTTGAAAGCAGATTTTTGGACTCTGTGTTCCAAGCAGTTTTGTGAGTGAACATGATTTTAAAACTGAGTCTTTTTGCAGGTCTCAGTGTGCTCTATTTTCTGTTCCTGGTGTTCGTGCTCTTCCTTAACTTTGAGCAGGTAAAAGCAGTGATGTACTGGCTGGACCCTAATCTTCGATATGCCACAAGGGAAGCAGATATTATGGTATGTATCCATGCACTTCATTGTACATGCTTTAGGCATGTTTTACATGAGTAGGAAGGGATAAATCTGAATTTGCTGGCATGAGCAGTGCAAGTTTGTTCCTATACTTGACAGTTAACAAGTCCTTTGTGTCAACTACAATTTATTTACATTGAAATCAGCTGATGTGAAAAACAGTCTTCTCAGTATTTTGGTTTTTGTAATGTAGATGTTTGGATGAGTGTGCAATATGATATATGTTTGCAGTGGGGTGGCTTTGGATTCCTTTTGGTAATATATATGAGCAGGGATACTGAAAACAGACTTAGCAAGGTAGTTTCTAAATGAAGCCTGTATGGTGTGTGTCCCAGATCAGGTTTTTTGATGCCACAATGCTGCAGTCAAAGAACTTTGGTCTTGCCTTGTTGCTCTGAGCTTAGTACATTACTGTCATGCTATGGAGCTTGTGGAGCATGTGTATGTATGGCAACTGCAGGACTCTGCTCCCTTCCAGTCAGTCAGCTGAGCACTGATGCTGTTACCATTGGGAAATTATTTCCATAGACAATAATCTGGAGTGGCACAGAAAGCCAGGCTTGTTCTTTTACTTACTGAGCAGCTTGCAAAGAGTTTTCCATACAAAGAACATTCCCCTTCAGGTGGGGACAGAAACACAGAGAGCTGAGGTTGTAAAAGGAGGCGTGGGAGAAGGGTGTGAGTTTTATAGGGAGGCAAACAGAACACTGTGTGAGCGGTTGGGCACCAAGCAGAAGAGGGTTACTGTATGGGGAGGAAATAGTTGCCAGTCTTGCCCTCCTCACTATTGCATCAAGTTACTCCTCACCACCTGACCAACATGCTCCCTGGACCTTGGGTTTGTGCATCTGTCCACCATGGTCACCTGTTGTATAGTGCTCTTATAGGGCTCATTCCTCATGAGTAGGGAAATTCAGTGGTTGTCTTTCAGACGTGGCAATTTACTGCTTATGCAAACCAGTGCACAGCACCTTATCAGCAGTGGCTGCAAACTCCTGCCCTGTAGCACATGGGGGAATGGAAATCTTTACGGTGCAGTAAGCTTACATTAGTTGATTGGTAGTGAGAGCTGCGTGCAGCCTCCTTGCCTGGAAAACCCGATGCTTCAGGGAATGGACCTCAGCCTGTCAGCAGTACGTGTTGTGCAACTCCAGCATGAGGAGTAGGACGGTGACTTTGGGCTCTGCAGGAATCACCTGTGATGGTGGAGAGGCATGGGAAGCCTGCCCTTAGGATGGGGGGAGGACACGTGGGTAAATGGAGCCCCAGCACAGGCATCAGTGGTGTTGCTGAGCAACAAAAGGGAGCTGAGACAAGGAATCTGTTGGTTTATCAGATTCACCTGGCTCTCCTGTCATTTAAATTAGAAATAGATTCTAACTAGAGGAGGACTAGTATTACTACTGGCACTGAACCACAGTACAGCAGATTCCCTGACTGTGGCAGTCAGTGGAAACTTGCCCTGGTCTGCTTTGCAATCCTGACATTGTCATTTAAAATTGGAGTAAAGTTTTGAAGCTCAGCTATAACGAAGGCCGCAGCTTGGTCGCTTGCACAGGACTGGCAAAGTTGCTTGGGTATAAACAAAAGTTCAACACATTTCCCTGTATGGCTGGCAGAACTGCATCTGGAAAGATAAAATAGAGAGGGAAAAGCCCCAGTAAAAATAAAATCAAAAAAGCAAGAGCTCTGGAAAAAAACTTACTTTTGGAGTAGCCTCATTGTGTTCACTGATCATAGGTATGGTGGTGTAGCAAGGAGCCAGCACCTTCTGTTGTGCATTCCATGCTTCTTGTGCTGGCAAATGAGCCAGTTTCAGTTCTCTTGGTGCACTAAAGCTGCAGGTTTGCCATCCTTAGAACAGGCGGTGCACCTTTCTCTGACCAGCAGCACAGGCGTGCTGGAGAAAGCACCAGCAGTGAGGGTTACTTATAGTAGCTTATATAACCTCTATCATCCCGTAGTGGGACTTATCTGTCTGCTGATAGAAGATTTTGTGTGAAATTGTGCGTTTTTCTCTTCATGATTTAAATCTTTCTCTGCTATCTCCTTTTCAACGTGATCAGTGTTCATTGGTGCAGGATTAGCAATAGTTGTGGCCTGAAGGACAATTCTTGGTTCAATAGCACTGAGCAGTGCTGCGTTGTCACCTGCAGGTGGCAGTGTGTATTTTAGGAGGATTGAAGAGCAGAGATTTTTTTAAAATGTGTGTTTCCTGTTAGCAATAGTTCAGTTTGTGTTCAGTGACAAGACAGAACCCCACAGTTGCAGCCTCCTGCTGGCATACAAATTCTTTTTCTTGTTGGGCAGTGATTTCTAGCACTTGCTATGCAACATGTTAAGAGAACCCAATTCCTTTGTCATTGTTGACTAGAATATTAATTAATATTCTTAAGGAATCTGCTGCTCATCTGTGACAAAACAGTTGCAAGTTCCCTTTGATTTTTTCCTAATTTTTTTTTTCAGTCCAGGCCTGTGACTGAACTTCCTTGATATGAATGGGTTCTGGGAAATTGCTTTCATGAAGAAAATAAGACGCAAAAGATACTCAAGTAAACACTGGCATGAGTAACATTACATCAGAAACTGGGGAGGATTAGCCACTGATGAGCCACATCTGAATACCAGACAGCATGAATGTGGGGAAAGGTGGTTTCAAATCGAACTCAAAAGAAAGGCAAATAAGTATTTTCTGGAGTATTGTTTGCTGGTTTTATTGTTATTATTTTTGTTGCTTCTCTGTTACTTACATGCTTCTTCAGGCACCAAGGTCTATTCTATTTCCCTTTAAATTAGAGCTGTACCATGGTGGCACTGAGTCTTAATACTGGAATTTTTCTGCCAGAGTTTAGAAGGATAAGAACATGAAATAATGCTAATTTTAATACACTTATAATTCCAGGCTTGTTGCACTGAATAGAAAGATGTTTCTTCTTTCTGAAGTTGTGTGTCGATGAAGTAATTTTGTTGTGGGTTTTTTATTTTCATGACAGGAGTATGCAGTGAACTGTCATGTTATCACCTGGGAGAGAATCCTCAGCCACTTTGATATATTTGCTTTTGGACATTTCTGGGGCTGGGCTATGAAGGCTTTGCTGATCCGCAGCTATGGGCTGTGCTGGACTATTAGCATCACCTGGGAACTCACTGAGGTACACCCCTCTTTTATCTTAATTATCAGCAAAGATACAAGATGTGAATTGTTCTTGGGGGAAGCGTGACTGTTAATAGAAGGATGGCTCTCTACTTCTCAGTATAGATTTACATTTTAAGTCTTATAAACCAGATGCTGAGTAATTGATGCAGTTGAATTAGCAGACAGTAGCAAGCTGGGTTTTAGGTAAGTGATTTATTACTGCTTGAATAGAAGGGAAGTCTTCGCCAGCCTATTTGTGCCATTCATAATTTATTTTTCTGCTGTTATGGGGATCATGCTACATTTTCTACTTCACATATTTCCTGATTCAGAGCAACTGTTCTCCTTTTTCACCTTGCAGTATCTGTGATCTACTGTCATGGTCCCTTTAGCTCACATACAACAATATCACACATTGTGTACAGTCATGCATTACGTACAAGTAAAATGGAGTTGAGGGATTTTCTTGATGTAAACACCTGAACTTAGTCTTTAAAATCAGTTTTCTGTAAAGCTTGCTGTCTTGAGAATGCTTGGCTTATCTGACAAAGCATTTCTAATTCAGAGACATAGATAAGAATGTATTCGTCTAAAATTAAACTTTTGGGTTTGAAAATCCTGGTGCCATGAGTTCCTCTTCAAAACATGTTTTTGTTCTGTGGCATTGAAGGATACTGTGCTGCTTAAGATTGCTTAAGATAGGGATTTCACAAGTACCCAGTTGCAAAAAACACCTTAGCTAGTTATTGTACTCATTTTTTCCCTCTGCAAAAGAATATATTTGGATTTGTTTCACTCATACTCTTCCTGTTCATCTCACAACCCTTGTCTTCAATTTGACACAGCATCAGGTGTCTAATATTCCCCTTGTTGAAAGGCAGATTACTGGAACAGACAACATGTTGGACAATGTTCAACATACAGATATGTTATCACCACTCAAATGGATTTTTGATGAATTAGATAATTCAGGAGAGTAATTAGAAACCTCCAGAAGTTATCAGGGCCATTACACAGGGATTGAGCTGAGCAGCTCCTATTCGCATTAATGGATTTCAGCCACCTCCATGTTCCGAAATGGGAAACTTGGCTCATGCTCCATACTGTTGGATTAAAGTTGGGATGCAGGCAGATCTTGGTCTCTCATTCCGAGGAAGCAGCTAGAGAACCTTAGAGACTGTCAGGCAAACACCTGTGCTCTGGGTTTTGCTGCCTTTTTGTCTGTAACTTCTGGTGTCTTTGCTTGGATCTGACTGACATTTGTAGGCTATTGCCCCTCTCAGGTTAAATTAATTAGAAAGATGAAAAGGAAACTTTAACAGGATAATGAACAACACTGTATCCCTCGCGTCTTGAAGAGAAATTCAAATTTTCTTTTTTGAAAAGGTTGAAATTCACATAGCTTAGTCAAAGAAAAACAAGTGGGTTTAGTACACTTTTTCAAGAGTTTTCAAAGGAATTGTCATTGCCAGCATTAGTCACTGTAATGTACTGTAAATGGGCCAGCATTCATTCTTGTTGTATACAGAAAATATTCTTGTTCCTTTTCTCAAATCTGATTTTTTCAATACTTCATGCTTACATCTCTTAACAAAAGATGCTTTATTACAAAATCATACCAATAATCTTCCACAGCCTCAGTGTATGTACATTAACTGACAAAAATTGTACTGTTTTTGTGGAGATACATTTTTTAGTTTGCTGTGTGTTTTGTTAATTGTCTCCTTGAGTATTGCAGAGGGACTGCTTAACACATGGCTACCTAGATTTCCTGTCCATAGGTAATTTTTCCAGTCTATTTTTTGGATTGCAGTGTTTTTTCTCATAGAAAAAGAGAATTATTTTTTCTTAAAGGAGAAAGAGAGGCACTGAATACATTTCTAGCTCTGGGTAAAATATGTTTATATCTTGCCTTAACTTCAGCTAGTTGTTCTCCTCACTCCATCAGTAGAGTGGAATGTCCTCTTAAATTCTTGAGCCATTCGGTATCAAGTATAGCAGCAAAGCTTGCTGAAATGTTGTCTGAAATGTTGTTGAACTCTTAATCTTTTTGCGTTCACTAAGTTTTCTGAAAATAATAAATGAAAGAGTTTTGAAATAGAAAATCTTAAATCCTGAGCACCACCATGCTTTAGTACTGACAGCTGTTACAAATGCATCCATTTTACTTGCTGCATCTTGTTGCTGGTTTGGAAAACATGCTGCTTAAAACTATTTAGCAAAAATGAAACAAAGATTCTCTTCATTTTATTTTTTTGAAGCACAAACCACCTTATTTCCTCCAAGAAACTCAGTAGTTCTGCTTGTTTCATACATTTCTATTAATGTATGGTGTATCATCTTTGAGAGGCCAACAGCTGATGATACCCTTATATACAGCATAGCCTCAACAGGAAACAGTGAGAAGGAAACTTCTGATGTCTTTCGTGGTTCTGTCCAAGGCCTTCTGAAGTTAATGGGAGGATGTCCATCAAATTTCAGTGGCTGTGGCTCACATCCTTGAAGTATGCTGTGAACAGAAAAGCTGATTTTTGAATGTGTACTTAAAAACTAATTTATATGAATTCTGTGCTGTTCCTCACCCAGAATCTTTTTGCTGTATTCTATAGCTCTTCTTCATGCACCTTCTGCCTAATTTTGCTGAATGCTGGTGGGATCAAGTCATTTTGGACATCCTGCTTTGTAACGGGGGTGGCATCTGGTTGGGCATGGTAGTTTGTCGTTTCTTGGAGATGAGGACCTATCACTGGGCAAGCTTCAAGTAGGTCTAAATTAAAGCTTGATAAACATTGTTTTGCATGTATAAAAATAGCATGGAATCTGCCTGTGCTAACAGTGCTGCAATTTTATTCTACATGTTAAATGTCAATCTCATAGTAATGTTCCTGTACAGCATATGTTTGTAAATATGACTGTATATATGATTTTCTTTTGCAATTTTAAGTTACAAGCATTGATGCCGATAGACAAGACAAAATAGTAAAGCTATTTGCATTTTCAGTTTCTTTTGTATACATAAAACTTTGAGGAAGTCAGGGAGCAAAACAAATTGTGATGGTTTTCTCATCATACATTTTTAAACTAGATTTGGGCTCACCTTGGTGATGCATTAGTGTGGCAATCTGTCAGCACTAGTTGTAATTGCAGGAGGGGCATGGGGCTGATTGTACTCGTGCTGTTAATTGCCTTGCCTCATTGCTGACCCTCTGAAATAAATGGAGTACTTGTAAAATAAAGAGGCATTTGTTGTGTAAAAGGGCAACAGCTTATGACCTAGTAAGTGTCAGTTCCTAGCTGTCCAGGTGTGGTTTCTTCCATAGCTTTTGGCCCCTCTCCTGCCTTCTTCCCTGCTAGCTGGTAGCAAGTGTGGTTATCTGCCCATTACCAATGGTATAGATGAAACAGGATCAAGTGCAGTGAATTGCCTTGAGAGATGGAAAAGGAACTCAGATCTCGACTTCCAAATTTGTACCTTGTGTGAATCTCTGTACTGCTTTCTTTTTTTACTCACAGTTTTGTTAACTAGTCTAAGAACCATCCAGCCTTTAGTCTGAATTCAGTTTTCCTGCATTTCTATCAGAGTTGATGGTCCTTCTATTTTTAGAGAATTCACTGAAAGTTGAAACAACAGACTAACTATGGCACTAGTCTTTATTGTCTTTGTGGAATAATTTTCCTCATGTTCTTTTAAATGCATGAGTAGATTTTTCTGACCTTCAACATGAAGGTGCTGCAAAAATAAGAAGCTTGTGCCCTTTTAATTCCTTTTTCTTTTTTTTTCATTTAATAGATAGAGATCTTAAAGTTTAGAAGATTCTCCCTAACCTAAGCTCCCTCCAGCCTAGAAGAACACAAATACTGGAAATATGAAATCTGAGTCCTTTTTTGTCCAGAAGGGCCAGAGGAATAACAGGATGAAAACTGACTTCTAGTCCTACTAGTCTTCATTCAGCAAAGGAAGCTCTGAGTTTTTCTTAGATTCCCTGTTCTTTGGATGCTGTTGCTCATCTGAATTAATATTATCAAAAGCAAGAATCGATAATACATGTCAGATGAGCCTCCATTAAGATCCCCTCTCAAAATGGAATTTAAATGCTTTCTAGTTTTTAGCAGTGCTATCACGCCTCTCCAGGAGGTCCACATGCATCTAATGTCAAAACAGCAGGGGTTATATGTGCTGGAAGTGTAGTATTATTAAACTTGTGGAGCCAGCCCCTTATACAGTTAATGAATAATGAATCTGACAGATTCTTGAAGGATTGATGTCAGAGAGCTCTAGAACAAGGAGTGTTTGGGGTAAGAGCAGTGGCAACATAGACTAGGAAGAAAAAACATCTAGATGTTCCAAGGAGGTTGCAGAATTGCTGTCCTTGTTTCTTTGTGAAGAGAATGATGAATGTGTTGTGTAGTTAGTTAGTTACTGACTGAGGATAGAGAAGAGTGGACTTTCATAGCAGAATACGCACCTTGACTGAAATGCTTAATAGATTATTTTTCTGAATTTCCCCTTGCCTGGTATATAGTTGTGTCTGTGAAGATCTCTGCTGTTGATCAAAAAAAGTGATTGTTCAAAAACATCAGTAACAGGGCTGTTGCCTTTTTGTTTTTCCCTTCTGGCATATTCATTATATTTACTCCAGCCCTTATTTTTTTCCAGGGACATTCACACAACCACAGGGAAAATCAAAAGAGCTGTATTACAGTTCACCCCAGCCAGCTGGACATATGTCCGCTGGTTTGACCCAAAGTCTTCATTTCAGAGAGTGGCTGGAATCTACCTTTTCATGATCATTTGGCAGGTAAGAAATATATTCCATGAAGTCAAAGCTGCCATCAGCTCACTTACTTGTTGGCTATGTTAGACTAAAAAATATTCTAATGCAATGTATGTCTGTTATTGAAATACACAGTTAAATGAATTGATAATGTAGAATTGGTCACGGTGCTTTCACGGGAGTTTCGTGGTAGTTCAGGAGTGTAATTACAGAGTCTGTGGAAAAAGCCAAATGTTGCTATATTGGCATTTTGCATTTGACACAGATTTAAAAACTTCTAGACAGTGGGGGTTTGGGATGGTGATTTATTTTGATTTTGTTGTGTTGATTTGGGGGGGTTTGTTTGGTTCTTGTGGGGGGTGTTTTTTTGTTTGTTTGGCCTTGGTTTTTTTGGATTATTTCTTTCCTTTCCCATTGACTGTTGAATGGATCAGTGATACTCAGAAAATTGTCATCAATCCAGCAAGGCTATAATATGTCACAAATGCTTTGATAACTTTAAACTAAAACTTTTGTGATTTTTTAAAAATTTCTTGATTTAGTTTTTTAAAGGAAAACCATAAATATAGTTTATGGAGGTTTTTAATTTTTAATATATGATCTCTTCTGCTTTTCTCCCAAAGTTGCCTTGGTCATTCATATCTGATTTAGGATATGCAAGTTATCAGAAGACCTCTGCAGTGTACATTAATGTCTGGTCCCTTAATGAGTTTCTGGAAAGAGGGAAAATACTTTCATAGAGGTGTCTAGGGGAGAATTTTTTGTTTTACTAGTATATTACTTGCTTGTCCTAGAGCAGGAATTACTCTTTCAATGTTCAATCTAACCAGCAGGACTATTGTAGAATATAAACAGATTTCTTTCTATGTTTTAGTTTCCATATTAATCTTTGCATATTTTCTGTACTAACTCATTAGGAGTTATATAAGTTGAACACTATTAACCAGCTTTTTTTTTTTTTTAATCTAGCTAACTGAGTTGAACACATTCTTTTTGAAACATATCTTTGTGTTCCAAGCAAGCCACCCTTTAAGCTGGGGGAGAATTCTCTTCATAGGAATCATTACGGCACCCACTGTAAGGTAATTTTTTGCTTTGGTGTTTTTTTTTCAGTTTAAAGTGACTTAACTTCTAGATATCCAAGAACTACATATCATTTGTGAATAAGTATGGCACATTTCACGAAAGGCATGCTTTTGCCACCAGCAAAAAAAAAAAAGCAATCATCTCTTTTCAATAAAATGTATTTCCTGACAAATAAACTGATGAGGTAAAATGTGCATAAACAACTGTGTTGCCATAGGGATGCAGAACCAGTCTGCTCCTTCTCCTGTTTGTGTAGCATCTCCCTGTTTTGTGAGTTAGCTGCATATGTTATCCTCGAGGGCTGCATATGAAAGTATTCAAGTTAATGAGTCAGGTGCTCCCAAAAATGTAGATGAGGAAAAGTAGAGCTGTTGGTTTTTCTAACAGCTCCTTATTCTGTTTGTCTACAGGAAATACTAGCATGTTGTAAGAAAAGATCAAGCAGTAGCTTATTGTAAGAACAGAACAGTATATATGCAGGATTAACAGCTGTATAGGAACATGGATCTGCTTTTGGTCACGTGTGGGATTTTACCTTGTTAGCAAAGTCCCTTAATTTTCTTTTTTTTCCCCATTACATAGTTGGAGGTAGACGGAATGCACACAGATCTGAAGTTAGAAGCAGAGAATTCCCCATTCATGTAAAAAGCGATGTTACCTTGGACAGCTAAATGGCAGCCACTAATTGGTTTATTCCTCAGATACTGTTATTAGTGTCTTAAGTTATGTGCAGTGATTTCACACTATTAATTAAATCACACTAAACACCCTGTGAGCTCTAGTATAGGTGGACTTCTAAGGTTTTTTTTTTCTTTGTAGCACTTGCACACCTATAGAAGTCTTTATTTTTGGCCATCCTTGTATTGTTGGAGTAATAACACTTGTCTTCCCCATCTGTCAGTGGAAATCAGAAACTGAGAACAAGAACTTTGATTCCATTTCTTTGGAATTCCACTCTCTAAATTCGTAAATGTCTGGAGCATAGAGAACAGAGCAGAATGGTTTCCATATTGTTTTCAAAATAGTGAAAAATTCTACTGTTCTTGAGAGAAAAATATGTCAGTGGTTAGACCATTCAAACAGGATATGGAATAGCCATATTCTTTCAAGATTCAAACCCACATTTCTCAAGAAAATGCAGTTGTTAATAAATAAAAGACAAACTGTGGAAAAAAATTAGGGATGCTCTTAATTCTTTTGAAGCTGTTGCAGTTTGCCTGTAAGAATTGGAGACTCAGTGGAGAGGCAGGAGACAAATGTTGCTAGCCTACTAGTTTGGGTACTTTCCCAGTCTTTGCTCTCAGGATTGTTTTCTGTGTTGTCTCAAGCTATTTGATATATGTGATAATCTGTCCTGCTAGAATTGAAACCATCTGGTAGACATCCAGAATGATTGCATTTGAATTTAACCATCAGCACTTCATTTTCACTATAGATATGTCTGTAACACAAAGTTGCTTTCTAAATGTAAATATTCTGGGGACTTTCAACTTCACTGAATAATTTTCTTGCTTCCCTTCTCAGGCAATATTATGCTTACCTCACAGACACACAGTGCAAGAGGGTGGGAACTCAGTGCTGGGTGTTCGGGTAAGTGTTCTTGCTGCATTTCTGAAGCACTTGGACAAATGTTAAGTATGGGTCCAGCACAGGAACAGGCAGTTCCCATGAAGCCAGTCTTTGTCTTGGTTTGGTTTTGCAAGTTCAGAGGAAAGGAAAATTCTGAATTTGGAGGTAGATCATGGGAAGTGGTGGAATGAGTAAGGACAACAGAAGGAAGAACTAGGAACTGCTGGATAAAGCTAGGCTCCTTCAAAGTAGCATTGGCCTTTCTGCCCATATTCTCAGTCAGGTGAGAAGGACAAATCTTCTGCCTCTGCTTGATTTGCAAAGGCAAAGCTTGCCTTTGCTTCATTGTTGTGAGAATAATGTTTCCCTGTCTGCCAAGGTGGGCATTGCTGCTGTTAGCAGCATCACAGCAGAGGACAGTGAAACAAACCACAGTTATCCGATATTTCTGAGTGTACTATGAGCCATGGTGACCTTGGCTGCAATCTCTTTGTCTCTTAGAGGACACCTTTAAATGAAAAGTTTGCGTGGTTGCTTCTGAAAAATGGTTCAGGATTACAGAACCCGTCATCCTTGGCTGAAAGCTCTCACTGAACACGTTAATGTCATGTGTGTCAATAAATAGATACCCAAATATGTCTGTATGATCACCTAACAAGAACTGCAATAGAACATCCACCCACAGTCTGATCTAATAGTGGGAAGTGTGTGTGGAATAACTGTTCTCCTTCCTACTGCTTACTTCTGTAATCTGCTAGAAAAAAGCAGAGCATCACTAGGAGTTCCTGTTGATTGCTGAAAAAGAGGAAATTTTCCAGTAATTTTAACTATCTAGAAGATAATTTCTGAAGCAATTAAAAGAAGTAGATAGAATATTCATATCTGTGGTAACCAAGACAGTTCTAAAGGCAAAAATGGAATTTTTAACAGCCTAACTATGGGTATAATTAAAATTAGTGCCTTTCATTTGTATGAAACTGTTTCCTTTCAACTTGACATATACTATTGCATCACTCTTGATAGATGCACAGTAAGTGATGTAAGGCATGAACAAGGCCAATGCAACAGCCCTGCTGAAATTGCACTATTTTCATTAAGATGAAGCCTTTCAAAAAGGAATATGTTAGGATATTACAAGACCATTTTGACTGAATAAAAACTTAGCATATTTAGTTCTATGGAGTACTCTCATCACCCTTCAGTAGGACACTAACACCTTTCACTGTTAGCATGCTTCCTTCTCTTGATTTACCACTTCATAAACTGTAATAGCTGCCCTATTGTAAAATGTGCTTAACCCAAGTATTCTTGACAGGAATAACAGAAAGAATGTATAAGTGCAGGGCAAACAGCTGTATTTTTTTTTTTGAGTCCTTATTGAAAATAGGCTATTGTTTTGTTTATACCTTTGAGTATATCATAACCCTATGACACATTTGTTACCTGATGGTGGTCTTTCTCTTCCTGCTCCTGTAGTTGGTTTAATTATTTTTTGCTCTGCAGCTGGATCAGTTAGAATAATGTAAAACCAAGAAAGAAAAATAGTTGGTGACCCAGGAGAGTAATACTGCTCTCAATTTTTTGCTAATATGCATCTCATTAATTTGTATATTGGTCAATTGGGTGTTAACTTCCACAGTTTTAAGTTTTGGCCCCACTCATCATGCTGCAAGTCACATTAAATAGTACAGGGAAAGCTGTCATTTATTACTTGTAGCAGGACCATCTCTGCAATACCAGTGGTTTAGTCAGGCACACATCTTTCCTCCCCCTTTCATGGGGGAAACTGAGTCTTCTCTGAGAGGCAGTAGAGCCATTTTTGTGAACTGGTTATGGAGAATGCTGCTAGGGAATGTGTCCTGCGGTGTCAAGCTTGGAAGACTGGAACACTTGACCTGATGTTAAGTGTGTCTGCATGTAGGTGAGGAGGAGTTTTCATGCATTGCTCAGATGTACAACCCTAAAGTCTCTACTGAAGAAGCTAAAAGTATTACACTTCAATAGTGTTTTTCATTATTTGCTTCAGATTGAGATGTCAAATTGAGATGAGTCAGTTTTCTACACTTTTACTGCTCATTTTCAGTGTCACGTTTCTACACTTGTGTTGTTAAATGTACGGAGCTTTCTCTTCAGGACCTATACAAACTAAATTTATTTCCATGGCAGATGATAGAAACTTTGGATTCATAAACAAGTGGTGGACAAGCCTTCATAGCTTTGAACCTGAAAAGATGTAAACACCTCGTAGCAGGGAGAGAGATGAAGATACTTTTTTTGATTCTTTTGATGTTAGAGAGGAAAGTAAAAACTGGATTTTTTCCTCTCACATTTCTCCCCAAATCCTCTGAGTTTACAGATAAACCAGAGCAAATGCATGGATTCTCAGGGAATTTGAAATGTTGTTTCATATGAATTTTCTCATATGTGAAAATATGGGAAATACATATGAAGTAAACAAGTAGACAATTTAGAATTGTAGTAAATTTATATCTAGTTGAGAAATAAACAAAGCACAGTTCTAGTTCATCCAACAAGGGAGTCTGTTGGATGTTCAGCATGGAAAAGAAATTTGTATCTGGTGAGAGCTGAAGCACACTGGTAGGCACAAAGATTCTCTGCTATTGGCACACTCTCCTTCTTTTTCCCTGGAGCCCCATGGAACAGTGAACTGCCAGTCAATCACTTTTTGTGTGCTGTTTATGCTGAAAAAAGTATAGAAAGGAAAGACATTTTTCAAAGAATTTCAGTTAATGGTGATGTCAGGGAGGTGTGTGCTCACTAGAGGGTAGTGCTTGTTCAGAGTTGACAGTCTGGGGTCTGAGTTGTGAACATGTGAGTTAAATCCTTAGTGTTTTTAATCACTCTCCCCCCTGCTTTCATTTACCCACAGGGTAATTGCCTTCCTCGAAGCTATTGTGTGCATAAAGTTTGGACAAGATCTTTTTTCCAAAACACAAATACTGTATGTTGTGTTTTGGCTTCTCTGTGTGGTAAGTGAGATTTCTCATGTGAAACATAAAGCATGACAAAAGCATTGAGAGCATCTAAATAGCTTCCTCTCTGGAACATTGGCAGCAGGGGATCATTGTGGGGGAATGCTGGTAAAGAGCTTTGTGCATGTCCTAGGAAAAGCAAATGCTAGATTGCTTAGAACTCACTTTGAAGGGAGTAGAATAACTCTTTCTCTCATTTCTTGACATAGCAGATTACTGGTACTTAACAATGGAACAAACACTAGTTATAGGGTGCTTTATCTTTATGAGAGATGATGTCAGTTCAGTTGAGGCTAACTTTGGTGGAGCTTGCTGTAGTGCCTGCTGGAAATGAACAGGAGTTAATGGATAGTGTTAATAAGCAATGCATATTGTGCCACACTCAAGTCTAACAGCTACATAAACAGCCCTCATTTATCAAGC
This sequence comes from Corvus kubaryi, assembly GCF_017639235.1. Classification (NCBI taxonomy): domain Eukaryota; kingdom Metazoa; phylum Chordata; class Aves; order Passeriformes; family Corvidae; genus Corvus; species Corvus kubaryi. The sequence continues at coordinate 13,796,700 of NW_024581127.1, forward strand.
AAATCATTCTAACTAAGCCTGCAACTTTCTGTACTTGTGTGATTACTGCAAATGCAGCATGAAATGCCCATTTTATAACAGTAAATGGACATTTCTCCTGCCAGACTTGTACCTCTGATGCCAAACACATTTTTCATGGTCAGTGAAAAATAAGGCATTTATAATGGGCTGACAGATAAATACTTCTCCCTTCTAATTGGGAACACAGTTTGAACAGGTGATGGGGAGTCAGAATTTATTGTTCTCTTGTTTAGCATGATGATTTTATTCCTGAAACTTCAGAGGAGAAAAGTATTGAATTGCTTCTCAAATCAGAGCACCACAAAAGCAAGTACATAATGTAGCCTGAAGCATGGGGCAGGGAGAAGGAGAATTCGATTTTCTCCCATACTGGTTGTTCCTGATAATATACCTACAAGTGCCTACCAACTGCCTTTGTATGAGGACTGTGCAGAGTGTGGACAGAAATCCTGCTGGTAGTGTTTCCTGTGGGTGATCTGGATGTATTTTCCTGCTCTCATTGAGAATTGTTCTCCATACCCCATGGTGGCAGGATCTATGTGTAGCTTGAAGTTGATGCATGAGTATTACTCATCCTGACAGAAGATGCAGGGGGAAACAGAGCATGAAAGTCTAAATGCAGTGTCTCCAGTGACTCTGAGGCCTTGAATCAGCAAGGAATTTGGAAAAAGTTTTACAGATTTTTTTGTTGTTTTTGTTCTTCTTCTTCTCCTTCCTTGTTTAGGCCTTCACGACTTTCCTGTGTTTATATGGTATGGTTTGGTACGCAGAGTACTACGGCTACCGAGAAAAGGTACCTATACAAAAGAAACCTGGTTTTGTTTTATTCCAGAATTAAAACTCCAAAGCCTTAGGTATTGGAATTCTTTACCAGAGCTAGCATAAATGCGGATAAGGGGGGATGGTCTAGAGTGTAACTGAAGTCAATAGAAAGAACTCTGAATTCAGCAGGCCTTGGACAGATCCCAAATTACACTGTGGTTTCTAAAGAATGCTGTCCTCTTAGTTACTCAAAATGAGGCTGTAATTTTAGCAAAGCATTCAAGGATGAATGGTTAGCTAATGTTCCCATTGTACAGGTGGAATGCTAGGGGAATATTAAGAATACTTGGTTACACAACAGATCACATGGCAAGTGGTGAGTTGTTATTGTGTCATCTATGTGGTGCCTTCTAACTAGGAAGGGAAAAGTCCCAAGTACTGTCTGAATGTTTTGTGAGGACTTCTGCCACAGTTTATAAGTCCAGTTGCAAATGGGAGGAGTACTGATGACAAGAACTACCAACATCCCAATGACATGTGTCCTTGTTTTTGCAGACCTTTTCAGAAAGTGAAGACAGTCCATACAGTCCAGATGCTTCCTGGCTTCATTCTAAATTCAGCAGAGGTATTGGTACTTCTGTAGTTATATTCCTGAAATGATATCATTAAGGCTCAGCACTAGAAAACGAGGCTTGAGAAACTTACCTAGTTTCAGCTGGTCTTGTTTTAACATCTCTGCAGGAGCAATGCAGATAAATCATCTGCAAAGCTTTTTTGCTTCACTGCCTTTTTAAAATTCTGATTCTTGGAAATGTATTTATTTTTTAATGTATCAACTGATTTTTTCTCCTGTTCCTCCAGGCCATTATTGTAGGTGTAGGTGCATTTCATAACTGTTGCGGACAGGTTTTCTCTCTGAACCTTGCATGTTTGATTTGAAACACATGAATGTGAACTGTACTTTTATTTGTTGTTGTTAAGAAATAGTCAGCAATGTGCCCTGGAGCGGGTGTTCTTACTGACAGTTACCTTGTCAGTGCAGTGCTATGATCATAAGCTGCTTTCTCTGCACTAAGCAAAGGCAGCTTCTTTCTGACTACTTTTCCCTACACTAGAGGTCAGTTATCTCTCTCCTCCACTGGCTTTTTCGGGTGGTCTTGCTTATTGAACAAATATCAGAAATTCACACATGGAAGTTATCTGTCAGGGTTTATGTTCCAGGTATTTGTATAGTTAAAAATATTTCCTATTTATCATCTACTTGAAAAGCACCTACAGCAGATCTTCTTTATATTTCATACATGATTTTTCTGGATGTTTAGTCTCAGTTTAGTAAATTTGTGGACTTTTATATTTTGGGGAAAAATCATTTGCACTCAGAATGTTTTTCCCATTTATGCATGCTGGAGAAATCTGACCAAAAAAACTCTTTCTCTGCAACTTCCTGTTACTTCATTAATTACAGGCTTCAGCTTCTTTCACATTTTGTTCTTGATTCCTTGTTTTGGCCCCCACTGTCTGTCTTTTTTTTCTCAGAATCAAACTTATGTTCTGTCATATGAAAGACTGAAATCTAGAAGTGTACTCTTGAAAGATCCTTAAAAGACCTTGCTTACATAGTTCTTAATTTCTGATAGTAGTACCTGCCACTAAGAAAGATGTGGAGGTTTAATTATTGATATGATTTAAAATGGAAGATGTTTCACCGCTATCCTCTGCTGTAGCAAACTTCTGATTTTTGGTGGGGGTGGAATTTTACAGGAGAATTGCTTTAAAAAAAATAGGCCACTAGATGGAGTACAAGTATCAACCAGTTTGTATTAGCCTGAAATAATCCATACTGTAAACACTGTAGCTCTAAAAAGCCTTACTGTCTTTCAGATAGCAGCTTGTCAATGTCAACTATATAAATATGTATATGTATTAAATAAATATTTATTTCTCAGCAGGTGATGACAGTAGCCCACCAAAACATTCAGTCAATAGTGAAAGCCATTCATCTAGAAGGAGGAATCGACATTCCAAATCAAAAGTATCAAATGGAATTGGCAAGAAATAAGAATGGTATCTAAAGACATCCTACAGTGTGACCAGAGGTGACAAAGATGATCAGACCTGGCTCTGAATTACCAAATGGAAGATCAATTCTAAAATTAAAGTTTAAAAAAGGAAGTGTTGAAGAAAAGGATGATGAAGATGGAGCCACCAGTGTCATGCAGGTCATTGCCTGACGATACTTCCCATTCACTGATGTAAATCTATTTTCTTCAGCATGTGGCACCCAAAGTTCATGAAGGGTATACTGGAAAAAAATGATATTTTGTCATAGCAGGTACTCCCTATTTTGTGTTCAGGTGTTGCAAGTTCATTTTTAATATCTTAGTTGAGGACTTATACCCAAAGGTTAGTAAACTGATAGTCAGTTGGCATAGTTGATTGAATTTTTTTGGGGTTGTTTTACTGTGTTAATTGTTTTCTAGAAGAGTATGCAACCCTTTGACTAAAAGCAACTCTGCCTTTCTTTCTCAGTCTCACAACAAAACTTTTCCATACAACTGTTAGTAAGTATTTAAAAATTTCATATTGCTTGCTTTTCTTTAAAGGGTCTTTAGGCCTTGTGTCCGGGTTTTGCCAGGAAGGAGATGGGTCCAGGTTTCTTGTAAAGGATGTGAAATTTATCTTCAAACACAGGAGGTTTTTTTGTTCTACATTGTTGTCCTGCTTGATTCATGCACATTCAATTTTTTTTAATTTTTAAAATACATACATAAAAATCTGCTTCTTAGTACAGGGCCGTGCCTCCTGTCCTCAGAGACAGAGGCCATGTTATTTCATTGTTTTGCCTCTTCTATTGTAGTATGTTTTGCATTTTCAAATGTAAATATGTCATTTGTCATCTGTGCCACATTGTGTACAATATTTCTTCCTACTTCCTTCTATTTGCTTCCATCCCAGCTGGACCCAGAAATCCTATTGTCTTCAGACTGATATCAGGAACTGCTTTGAAGGCTCGCATGCCCTACTGAGCTTGGTGATAAGGCAGTTTTTTGCTGAAGCTGAGTTGCTTACTGTCTCCATAAACATAATTATTTGTGAAGATTTGCTGTAGTCTTTGGTGTCTGAGAGGCAGCATGATGTCACTGTGATATACCCCATTTTTTTGGTGTTTCCTGTCACGCATCAGATACTCAACAGCAAAGTCGCTCTTTCTTGCAGGTTTTTTTTTGAGAGGGGTGGTTTACTTTTTGTCTGGGTGTTCTTTTGAGTTTTTTTAATGTATTAACTGTGACATCCAGCAAAGTGGATAATTCTCCAGCAGTGAATGTAATGATTAAGTCAAGAGGTAGGCAATCATGAGCAATCAGTTTCTGTATTAAGTTATCAAAATGTTTTAGTGCCAATTAAATTTTGGGACTCAAGGCATTCAGAGGGGTAGGTAGCTTAAGCAAGGATAAGTAATACCCATTAGTTACTTAGTCTTTATGAGAAAATGGGATTTCCTTTTTCTTTGAGTAATGTTACTGTGATTTGCCTCAGGCTAAGTACTAAAGAAAAAATGCAGCAGAGACTTTATACAAGTGTATGATACTGTAAATAGAAGAAAGTATCCTGTGTAATCCATCAATTCCTATGTGCCATAGATGATCAGTGTTTTCAATGCACTTAAGTGTTGCTGCTGAGCTCCTCAGAGGCCTTTAATTTCCTACCCTGCTTTTCAATCAAACATGGAGTGTACATCTTGGAAAGTAATGAAGTAGAAGCTGCTATATCATCATTGCTGCAGTGACATTTAATGTTTCATGAAAAAATATGTTAGGAAGACTTTTAGGCTCTCCTACAACTATTTGGTTTTCATTCATACTATAGCAATTCCATATACTGCCTTCGTACTTGTAATGTACTACATACTGCTGAATGTATTTGTGGATTTCTTTGGATACTGAGACTTGTTACTTTTTTTATTTCCTTGGTTAAAAACTCAGTCTGTGTAAGACTGAAGAATGGCATTGTAAATTTTCTATTGATTCAATACCAAAGCAAGAGGTTTGAAGTCTGATGGTTTAGGTATTTTAAGTACTGTGGTTTTCAAAGGTGAGAACCTATTACAGCTGGTGGTGGGGTCCGTGGCTGTGACCCAGGAAGAGGTGACCGGTCCGGGGAGATGGTCCCGAAAGGAATCGCCTTCCCGGGGCCCGGTGTCTTCCTCTCAGCTGCTGGCAGAGGAGCCCTTGCAGAAGCCATCAGCTCTTTAGTGATATCAGCTCGTGATTCCAGCTCAGCTCTGCAGGGCAGCCTCTAGGCCAAACCAGACTGGAGAGAGAGACGAGAGGACCCGTATGGCTGGTTCTGCACGAAGGTAGCTTTATTATGGGTTCCCTCCAGCGAAGGGAAGCCAGGGACGAGCTCTCCCCCCCTACAGAGGCAAACTGGTCTCCTTTTATAGGGATACAGGGGATCAGCAAGGGGACCAATGGATTACAGAGGGTCTGGGATAGACCAATGGGTTACAGAATGATCTGCATAGGGTCTCCCAAAGGATTGTGGGTCTACTTTTCCTCACCATGACTCAAAGTCCTTTCCAGGGAGTCCTGCTGGGCGATTGCGAAATCTCTTATCTCAGCAGACATCCCTCCAGGGCAGTGGCTGGGCATATCCCACAAGAACCTATTTTGTACATGCAAGGGGTATACACACCAACTATGTATACAAAGCTTACATGTGTAAACAGATGCTGAACTACAACATCTACCTGCCTGTGGGGACAAGCATACATTTTGTAAATGCAGACCTGGTGCTCACATTGCTGAACTGCACCCTAAAAATACTGGAAAGAGAAATATTGAAATGTCATCTTTTTGGAAGCTGGCTTCTGTATACTAACACAACACCTTGGCCTTGAAAAAATGTTGTTTGACAACACCTTTAAATTATTTCCAATTAAGTCTTTTTACTTTAAATTTTTTGTGTTTTGTTGGGTTTTTTTGGTTGTTGTGTGGTGTTTGGTTTGGCGGGGGTTGGGAGGGTGTTGGTTTGGGGGTTTTTTTGTTGTTTGTTTTGGAGGTTTGTTTTCTTGGGTTGGTTTATTTTGGTTTTTTTGGGGGGGTTTGTTGGGGTTTTTTCTTTTTTTCACATTAAGAGAGAGGTGGCTAGGGAGAAGGGAAACTTAAGTAAACTATTCACATGCTGCTTGAAAAAAGGCATTTCGTCTCCTCTATCAGCAGTTCTGGCTGGAATTCACATGTGTTCTCACAAGTCCTCCACTGACTGACAACTGTATTTTCAGCCCATCACTTTGGATGTGAGCTTTGCACTGAAAGGCGTTGGAAAGGTGCTTTTGATCACTGCTGTAAAATTAGTGATCTGAGTTTTGTCAATTACTGTGCTGTTGCTGAATTCTGTATGTGTGTAACACCTATAATGACAAATCACTGAGCTGTTAAACATCAAGCATCCATATGTGAGTTCTGCTGCTTGAACAGTGTTTTGTAGCAGTCGTGGATGCACTGTCCTGTTTTTAACTACTTGTTCTGTCACAGCCTCTTATTCCTACTTCCCTGCTTCTGATGTTCTTTTCTTTCTCTGCCCTCTAGTGATCTCCTGTGCTGCTATGGAGAGATCGGAATTGGCCCTCCAGAGGCTGTCCATCAATGTCAGTCATTGAAGGGAGGCTAATTCGAGGCAGCATGGTGTAAGCAGAGGGTAGTGGCAAGAACTTTAAGTAGTAGATTAAATAAAAAATGGGGAGTTTTAAAATACAGGTATACAATGAACCAGAGCTCATGTTGAATACTGAATTCCAGTATTAATGTTGCTGCATAGATCATACACCACATCTAATTAAATGTTTGGAGCGTGGTTTTGACCAATACTTTTGTTACTCTTCTGTGAAGATCATCACTTGATGTTCCAGCTGTTAAAACTTCAATTTTTTTTACTTTGTTATCACAAGAGGACACAGATGTTATCACATATTTAATAATTTTTGAATAGAATTGCTCTGTATTGATTGCAAAGTATTGTATTTTGCAATAATTGAGTAAATCAACCCATGTCACCCAGTGTGTGTTTGTCTGTACCTGTAAGGCATAGGAAATGATGACATACTGCCTTTAGAAGCTGTTATGTTTTATTCTAAGTAAATGAATTTTGAAAAATGCAGTGGTTCCTGAGCAGCCTACAGTGCACTCTAAGGTTTTGCTCTAATTTATTATTTTGGAGCAGCAGATCTGATAATGTGAACAGTTGCATTATCGCTTCTGAAGTTTTTCTAGTGTACAAGATAAGTTCTTGTCTTAACTGCTCTTTTTGGATTTTATTTACTATTGGATGGGAGAGCTGAGTTGCAAGATGGTCTCATGACAGACCTTCAAAGAAGAAATGAGGCCTTCTCTACAAGGACTATAGGACAGGCTGTCGTCAAGTAAACAGCCAGTATAAAGGTGCCACTGGCACTCTTTGCTTTGGCTTCCACTGCTGACAGTTCCCACAACAGCAGTTTCCAGTTTTGTTATACCTAGAACCTCTTGTGAGGTGTTGATTGTTCTTCAGAGCCAGATGTAAGATGTACAGTTTGTAAAGCAGCATGGCTTTCCTTTTCTTCCTCAGTTCATTCTCTGTATAGACATTGAATAACATGACTTTCTGATTTGCTGGGAAGGGCTTTTCTTCAACATGACTTCTCTTTTAGAATACTGGTTTACAGAGAGGCCATAAATTCTGAGGTTGTAGTTAAGTTAGCAATAGCCTAACTTAAGGACTTAAGCTCATTCACGGTCTAGGAAGAACAGGTAAAAGTCAAGTGTTCAGTTTGTAAACCTCTTCTGAAGGCTGGGAGACTACCTGATTAAAAAATTTATGAGAGTGACCTCTCTCAGAACACTGCTTACTACTTTGGGGAGGGAGGAGTGTTTATCTTTTCATTCTTCATTAAAGCATTAAAAATACTGGGAAAAAAAATTGGAACAGTGGAAGAAACTTTGTTTAAGAAGCAACACTTCAAAAATGTGCTCCTTTAGAAGCATGGAGCTCTACTACATTTGAAGGATCAATCTTTGTTTTATGTCTTCTTAGTTGTTGAGGGTGTAGCTTAATCAGCAGTGTCACATGGGCCTAGTGGCTTCATTTGTGCTCAGTCGCCCTCTGGCACAACTTGCACACTATTAAGCTCATATGATTCAGCACAGACTAGAAGCTGGAGCCAAAAGCTGGCATCATCATTGAAACAGGTGTTGGTGTGCCTACTTCGGTGTCTGAGTGCTCACATTCAGCTACATCCTGTTAACATAGGCATGGGCCTAAGCACTACTCTCCTGGGCCGCCTGTTCCCTCTGGTATATGCTGGAGCACTCTAAGGAACACACAGGTTTAACCAGAGGTTTCTGATCTGATTTTAGTTCTTGTGTGCTCAAAACACCTCCTGCAGTACTCTGGCTCCCTTTGTCTGCAAGTGTGTTCTTCCTTCTTATCCACACCACAGTTTTGTTCTCTGGAGCCATGGCAGGCCCTGGTCCTAATTCAGCAACTTAAGGTAGTTCCCTAAAGGTGCAGTTTCTCAGTTGAGTGGAAATGTGTTTTGGACAAACACCTTGCTCACATTACTCACTTTGCTTTAGCTTTAGTTTGTCTTGTCAGGAACTGGGCACATGCATATTACTGAAAGAAAGTAGGACTAGAAAAGCATAAGCTCTTCATACAGTGGCCTGAAAAGTACAAAGACAACCAGACTCCTGGCTTATGCCCAGCAGGGTACGTGGTCTGTTATCTTTATGCCTGCTCACTCATCTGTCAGTGCTATGGCTGCAGGTGCACCTCAGGTGCCTTCCCCTGTGCTGGTTTCATTTGTATGAGCCCCCCCAGAAGCCAGCTGGTAATCAGGCTCTGCTACTTCCAGCTTTTTTTGGACTAAGTGATACACCTTTCAGACTTGTCAGCACAGCTTACCATTGACAGTGTGAAGATAGTGAGTAGGCTTTCAGGCTTGCTCGCAGTTGTATTGTACCAATGAAGCCAGTAACCTCCCTGTACATGAGAGCTGTATGCATAAAGCATCAGGTTAGCTCTAGGAACCTGGTTTGGGCCTGGAGAAAGTACTTTTGTTTGTTTTGTTTGTTTCTGGAGGATTGCTTTTGGCAATATGCTATCCATCTGAAGAACATCACAAAGAGTAGATCCTGCACGAGTCTTCTGTTGTATGTTTGTCACCCCTGTGTTCACTTTGGACAGCTGCTCAAAATTTATCAAGTTCCTTCATACTCTGAGTCCAGGTCATGATTATCTCAAAGGACTTTGGAAATTTGGGGTATTAATTTTTATTTCCAGCTCCTTCCTGTGTCTTTAATTTGAACTGTATCTTCTGTTTCCATCATTTCTCAGTGAAAGACAAGAATTGGTCTCTCATGCTTGGATTTTGTTTCTCTCACAAAAGAGCAGCCTTGCCCTCAACAGTCTAAATTATATTATGGTAAGACCAAATGAGTTTTTACTTCAATGTGGGAAAAAAAAAGCAAGTGTGGGAAAGAATGTAAATTATAAACATTGAATTCCTATAATCAGCAACAATGTAAGTGCCAGACTATACTAAGGATACACATGGGTTCAATTTTCATCGTTTTTGAGGATCTCAGTTTTCAGATGATCATGAAATAACTGGATAGCTTATTTAATGTTTTTAGAGTAGGGGAATTTACAGCAGCAGCATTCCTATGGCTGTGATCCAAAGTATGTTCTGCAACTGCTGTGCCCTCCCGTTCAGTATTTTAGTGGTTCTTGCTCAAAAAAACATGCCTAAAATACTTGTGTGTGTTTGTATATGTACATATAAATCTACAGATGAACTTCCTCATCAAAATGCTCAGAGCCTGGTTCAGTACAGTCTCTGTGACAATGACTACAGTATGCCTGAACATTTGGAAGCATCCAAGTCTTGTCTGTACCCCGGGAAGGTCCAGGAGGAGTAGGCACTAATCTCATTTGCAGCCCCTAGGTGATGCTGTAACACTGACACACAGAGAATGTGAGCTGGATTTTCAAATGTTGCTTCTAAATTTGGGCTACTGGCTTTAGCCACCCTGGCTCGGTTTTAAAGATTTCATCACTCCCGTTGACTTTAATTACAAGTGCCATGCGCACAGTCCTGCAAAGTGCCAGTGTTGTCAAACTTGCTACAGAATAACCAAAGCAAAATAAAATCAAATTAGTAGCTTTGAGAAGACTTTTAATTAAAGTGTTAAAGATAGCTCTAGTCTTTGGAGAGCAAGAGCAATAGACTTCTGTTCTGGTTTCCACCATACACAGACTACCAATTTCTTGTCTGAGTACCTTCCCGATTTGAAGGGAGCACTACTTTCTCCAGAGGATCTTTGGGATGAAGTTCTGGGCAGGGTTCTTCTGGCTTTCCTCCTGTTTCCACTGGCCTTTGTGTAGGGCATTGGCTGGGATAGGATGACTGCTGTTTGAAAAGGTGGTTTGGTTTTTGCTCCCAGGAACTTGGCTGAACCCAGGGCATGCTCTCCAGTGCTACCCATTCCCTTGAGTTTGTGTCTGTAGCCATGAAGTTGTGAGTTTATCTCCTTTCAGATGAGCCTGTCCCTCATCCCCACCAATCTCTTTGGGACAAGGAAGCCACTGGGTGCAGATTGTTACTGCTTCATGTATTTATGTGGCTCAGAGTTTTGGATGGCTCAGAGTATATATCAGCAAGTATTCAGAACTTCATACCATCTGCAAAGAATTCCCATTTTTCCATTAACTGCCATTTTTTCTAAAGATTTGGAAAATCCTTCTGGTCTCAAACCTCAACAAGGCACCCAACTTGTACCAATTACTACGACTTCTATCTGTTAATGTTAAGATGGCTATTGGGGGGGAAAATCATTTAACTTTTATATGGTCAGCTGGAAGATGAAATTGCAGTCCTCATTCCTTGCAGCAGGAAACAGTGTCCTTATTCTTCTCAGTCTGGTTCTGCATAGGGGGCAGCCACTAATACAAGTAAACCTGTATTGGTTTTGTTGTAGCCTGACTCCAGTACGTAATGGAGAGGAAAAAGAATGCAGTGACAAATATTGCTAAGAGATATGTATTTCCATTAATCAAATAAATAACCTGGAAGAAAACCAAGACCTTTTATTACATTAGCTGAGACATTTAGCGTTGCATTTTTTCTTATTTATGTGCTGTAAGGGCTGTAGGTGATGCAAAATGATGCTTATAACTTTTTAAATACTATTATTTCTGCTCTTTTGCTGACTTTGCCATATTTGGCTCCCAAATCCACATCTATGCATTCCATGTGCCCACACTCAAAATGCATCTGGAATACCGGGACAGAAGTTGGGTGTGGAGAAACCAGATAGAGCTGAATTGCAGTTTCCTGGTGACATGTTCTCTAAACATCCCAAAATATTTCTCAGGGTGAAATGTTCCACTTGGTGACTTCAGGTTTCAGCAGTACACGCTGTTCATTCAGCTCCAGTGCTTCTCACGGGATGGTAACATGATTACCAGTAATGATCTTTCATGCTGTAGAGTTTTTTTTCTCATACCAGTTCCATGTTGAAGAAATTTCTTTGAAACAATGCATAGGACATTGCAAACCTGATGGGGGGAGTGGCCAGTAAGTTCACATTAAAGAACAGAAATGGGGACAAAGGGTAAGTCACTTGTCTGCATTTCCCCAGGAAGCTGAAGACAAAGAGAAGAGTAAAATCCCAGACATTTGGGTTCCATGCTGTTACCTGAAAATTACCATGGGACTTCCTGAAAAAAGGGCTTCTGTAGTAAATCCAAGAATGTTATCCATGTCTCTTAGTCCTTAAAAATGAAAATACAATGCAAGATGGAATAGGAGCAAGGTGAACCCCCCTCCATTCTTGTATTGTGATCTTCATTTCATTTTGTTTCACTGGCTTACTTTGCTTTACCTGCCTTTTCCAGTGAGCTTTCATGACCAATACCTTGGCTGTTGATGTAAAATTAGGGTTTGCAAAAGGTGGATCAACACACATAGGACAAAGTAGGTCTTGCATACAAACTGGGAGAACTCATTGAGAATAGTCCTGTGGAGGAGGACTTAGGGGTTCTGGTGGATTAAAAACTGGACATGACCCAGCAGTGTGTGCTTGCAGCCCAGAAAGCCAGTTGTGTCCTGGGCTGCATCCAAAGCAGTGTGGCCAGCAGGGCAAGGGAGGGGATTCTGCCCATCTAGTCTGCTCTGGTGAGACCCCACCTGGAGTGCGGTGTACAGTTCTTGGTTGGACATCTCCAGAGAAACCTGTTTGCTGTGGGTTTTTTGCCCAGGCATGCAATGCCTTCCTGCATGAAGAAACTGTAATTTGTAAAAGTGGATGGTTTGGTAAAGCCCTACCACTGACACCAGGATTATAAGGCCCTCTTGGTTTTGGTTTTGCATTTATTGTAATTGCTGAGTGGACTGATCCTCTTTGCATCAGGGTGTTTTTACTGTTTTGTTATAGCAAGAATTAAAGAGATGATGACCCAAGTGTCTTTGTACCAGGTTAAAAATTTCAATTTCTTCTTTTTAAATACTGTTCTTGAACCTGTTCAGACCCTGGTGTTTGTTTCCACCAGCCATGCTCTTCTGCCTTGACACATCAGAGATCTTTCATTAAGGACTAATTACTTTTTAATTGATAAGAGGATAACAGCCATTTTAAAGTGAAAAGAAAAAGGAACTAAAATAAAGCATTGGTTTCTGAGCTGGGTTCCTGGCTCATCTCTGTCATTCCACCTAATGTGGTCCCACAAGTCTTCAGCTTTCAGTGGGTGATAGATGTGTCCTGGCAGTCAGCCTCTCCCAGCAGCAGGATGGGATGCTTGGATTCATCTCCACTTAAGACAATTGACAGAAGAGCCTTAATTAGGTGCAGAATCCCCATAGCCTTCCTTGCCAGTCAAGAATATTCCATAGGCACCTTCAAAGAGCAAGGGAGGTTGTAGATGATTTAATCATCCTCTGGAGTTGTAGGTGGCCTCCGAAGGAGCCTCCACTGCTGAGAGCAGACATGCAGCTATACCAACCTTCACACTGCATCACCTCCTGCAAGCACCCAAATTACCAGGGATGAGTCCAGGCACGTGCTCCCTTTGCTCCATTGATTTGAGGCATCCATCTCTTTTGCCCATTGGTCCTCACAGCATGATGCTGTTTTCCAAATGCAGGAATAATGTACTTCAGCAATGGATAATTCCACCTGATGAGATGGGAATTACGTGCCACCCCTCTTCCCAATGGTGCTGATACTCTGAGCCCATTGCAGCATAAAAAGGAAACTAAGGGTTCCATGCTGGCATGACATTCACCTGCTTTCTTACAGGACCTGCTAAATTTGAGGCTGGATTCCTACTAGTGTGATAAGTAATATTCAGCATGGCAAAATATAAGAAACAAACATTTCTTTCTTTCTGCTTTCAACTCTCCCAAGCTGTAACTCATCTTCTCCAGCTTCCTTCAGCTGTTAGAAGAGGGTTAAACAACCTCACTAGGAAGCACAGAACTTTATCATAGCTAAAGAGGATTAATGCATGCATAATCCCCTTACAAAGCCACTTGCCTTCCAACTCCAGTGTGTAAAAATAAAAAAGGATTGGATCAATGTTATTTTTCTTATATCTAATTCCAGAACAATAGAGCACATTAAGTAATTAAAATGTTCACCTGTAAGGCGCTTAAAAGCAAGGCTGCTGGCAGATGTATAATTAGCTCCAGTTAGCTGCTTGCTTGTTTGCTTCCATTAATTTACCCAGAGTGGGTTCTTTGGGCTTGGAGCTTTATTTAGAAAGCTAAAAAATTTATTTAGAAAAATATTTATTATTGCATGAAGTAGTGCAGTGGATAGGCAGGGACAAAAGACCAAAAACCAGAAATTAGATAATTTACTGAGCCAACACACATGCTAATATAGGATATTTCAGGTCCTCCTTTTTATGCCATCTTCAGTTTCTGGTAATTTATCTTTTGTCAGAACTACAGTTCTTAATAGGTTGGGTAAAGTCACCCCAAACATTACTAATTTTCTTGTGTTGTCGTTCTTCTGCAGAGGACCCAGTCTGTTCTGTCTGTCTCTGCACATGACATACAAAACAGTGGGCTTTCAACTTTCTTAAAAGGAAGGATGACTTAGAAAGGGGCAGAGCTGTGCATTCCCAGACCATGAAAGCCTTCTGAAAGCAAGGAAAATATCAGGACTACTATCTGTAACATTTTCATGGATGCATGTGAAGGGGTGAAGAGCAGGATTTTTGCCTGGTTTCCCATGCCACCTCTGCCAGACCCCTGACTGCCCAAAAGCCAGGGGCTGTGGGTTGACAGACAACAGCAGGACGGACAGACAGACACCTGAGTGGATGGAAAGGGAGAGGAGAGAATGGCAGGCTGCAGTTAACAGCTCCCTTGCCATGAGCATCACTGCCCATGGGTCAGGATGAGTCATTTTGCATGGTTTTTATAGTGTTTGAGAAAATCTGGCAGCACCGGGAAAACAAACCTTGGGAATGATTTGCATTTATTTATTGTTTGTCTGTGTGAAGGGGTGACTCTGCAGAAGAGCCCACAAAGAGTGTGATCTGGGTAAGACATATGGGAAGCTGGAAGATAATGACTGACACCAGGGAGGAGGGGGAAATATTATTATACTGATGTTGTATGAGCACCGTAGAGGAAGTCAGTCTTTAAAGTGTGAAACCTCCAGCACTGGAAAAGATAAGCAGAGCCTGCAGAAATCAATTTGTGGGATCTGTTTCTCTTGCTGAGCTGCCTTTGAAGACTGGGGGGCTGTTTTGCTTTCAATACCCCCAGGGAAGTTTTCCCTCCTTTCTAGTCTTGCCATTGATCTGAGCTACACTCCCAGATCTGTAGGTGTCTGTACTCCTGTGGCAGCCCATGATAAAGCCAGTGGTTTTTTGAACAATGAAAATGATTGTACCTCACCTCCCTGTAGGTCTTGAGTTCAATGGCCACAGGAGACTGAGCCTGTCAGCAAATGAGCCCTTCATGGCTTCTGCTTTCTTAGTGAAGTGTTGGTTTCATGGCTCCTGACAAGTGCATCTCGATATAAAAATCATGTGTGCAAGTTCACTGTTCCCCCTCCCTTTTTCTTTTTCTTGTGAAAAACTGTTCTTTGCTTTCCTGTATTTCCTCTCTTGTGTAGGGATCAAGGACTAAATCAGTGCCTGCCAGCTCCCCTGCTGAGTCCAGGGCTCCACCTTCCCTCTAGGGACTGCATGTACTTTAATGGTTGATGTTCAAGTGGCCTTGGACAGACTAAAACTCTGGAGAAGCTCCTCCATCACAAAATCATAGAATATTCTGAGTTGGAAGTGACCCACAAGGATCATCAGGTCCAGCTCTTAGGTGAATCACAGCCTTTGCAGCGGTCAGCAAGCTGGAACCAGATGTGGACAGCTGCTGATCTAGGACAAGGCCACCAACGCTGGGGGACTTGTACCAAAGGTGGATCCATCCATCCATCCATCCATCCATCCATCCATGTGCATTCTGAGGCCAAGTTACTCGGGTCACCTATTTACACGCACAGCTTACTAGCTTTGATTCAAAGAATGAACTAGAAGATGTACTGTCCTGAAGACGTTCTCTTTCAAACCTGTTTCTCCCTGCGGGGTGGCAGGGGAAGTTGCTTAATGCAAGGTTGTCATCTGGTGCCTGTGACACTTGACTGATATCACAGCTCAATGTCTCCAGCAACATCGGACCTACAAGCTCCACAGGGATGACTGCATCAGCTCCCCCAGCCTACAGCCACACAAGCGCCTTTCCTTGTAGAGCAGCTGCTGCCTTCCTGAGCGGGCCCAGCCAGAGCGGGGGAGACAGCCATGCCCAGAAAGCTTGGGACCTCCTGTCCTGTGCTGCTCTGGAGGTTGCACACCCCCAGCACTGCAGGATGTCACTGCCTAGCTGCTGCTCCTGCTCTCAGCTGGCAGCCAGGCACATGTACAAAGCCTTGAAACTCAACACAGGCAACATGCAGAGGGGTGGAAAGAGGACAAATTCCAGATATATTGTTTTCCCCTTCTTTTCTATCCCTGAATCTTTCCTCTGGCAGCCTGTGTTTGACTGATAGTGAATCCACATCAGCTAATCACAGTGTATCCTGAGTATTTCCAGCTGTTCCTCGACAAATGGTGAAGAAAGTGGCAGAGCTTGAACCTCATCAAAGAGACCCTGTGGTCTCCCCTGGGCTTCCCCGTGACACACTCAGCCACTGTCACATGCAGACATCCTCTCTCCAGCCTGGCACACACAGCTCCACAGCAGCAGTGGGGAGTCCTACCAGGGAGCCCCAAATCAGGCTTGGGTTATTCTCCAGGCCTGATGGGAGGCTGCAGGAGTGAAACAGGGTCTTGTTGACCAAGCAGCAGAGCCAGCTACCTCACGGGTGGGTAGAGGTGCTGTGAGTGCTAGAGCAGGCCAAGAAACCAGCCAGCTCTATCAGAAGCGCCTATGGCAACAGCTGGGTCAGAGCAGGAACTTGAAGCCACACCTCCAGATGAGAAACTATAGACCCTGAGAGATTGACTTGGAAATGGGACAAAAGGTAGCAATTGTGTTTGTTTGCCTTGCCCTCTGACTTCACCCTTCGTGTTTCAGATGGGTCACCCTGACCTCATTTTCAGACAACATTTTCAGATTTCCTGGAACCACGATGAAGTCTGGGTAAGAGCACTGAGGGCTTTCCTGGTAGGTTTGCAAATGCATTTAGGCTTGGATTCAATGGGGTACAAAAAATCTTCAACTGTATTTCTTTCCCCTGGTCCTGGAGTATGGTATTTCATTTACAAATCTTTCAGGCTGCTGGCAGATTGCAGTCGTGTGACCAAAAGGGCCAGTACAGGAGTGCATGGGGCTGTGGCTGGAGAAATCTGATGTGGGGTTTTCCATTTGAGCTAAATCTCTTCCTCCCCATCAGGGTTAAAGTTAACTCAGCTGTGCAAACTCATTTATATTCAGCCACACGTGGCTATAAATGGTACTTTTTGTTCCTGACAAATATGAATATAATATTTGCTCTGAAAATTCACCATTTCTCATGAAAAATCTTCCCCCCTTGCCATTTGTCTCCGAGATGTTGAATTTTACTTGGCAGATGGACAGTGCAGGAGGGTGGCCAGGCTCCGTGGGAAAGAGCGAGTGCAGGGATATGGGGCATCCTCTTTTCTTCTGAACTCTAGTGCAAGTTTTACTCATTTAGTATGGTGAAATGCCAATGGCAAAAAAAGAAGCATTCTTACAAACTGTTGAGGACAAAGGGAAGACATCCTCCAAAGAGAGGATGGACAGAATAGTGGGTGATACAGTCCCCGACAGAAAACTTGTTTCATCTTATTTTCCAGCTTGGATTTAAATAAGGGAGCTGTCAGGACTCAGAGCTGTTATTCAAAGGCGTAGCGTATTTTTTCAGCTGCCCTTTCTGTACTGCTGGGTCTTTACTCTGGATGTAACAGCCTGGCACACAGACTTTCCTAACTAACTGGAAGACAGCACCCACATTCACTCGACTGGTGGTTGTTACCAAAGAACATCGATCATGACCAGTATGTACAGGACTCATTATATAATTTTTGATAGCATTAAGAGAGCCATATCAAACACATCTCTCAATTACTCAGGCAGTTTTGCCACTGCAAAACATAGCTAGTTGGAACGGGTCTGTCTTAGCCTGAAAGTTACTCAATGAAGAGTTTTTCAAGAATTTGAAATTTTAATTTTTAAAAGCTTTCCACTCTCAAAATCAGCAGGCTCTGGCATTTCTTTTTCATTTTTTTTCTGGAATTATCATCTCTATCTCTTAAAAACTATAACATTCTCTACATAATGTAAGTGAGACAAACCCATTTAAGATATTTCGGCTTGAACTTGGGAAATAAACTCTCCACATGAATATTTAATGTTGTAATGTCAGAAAATACATATATATATGGGGGGGGTGTGTATGTGTGTGCATATATATGTGAACAATTGCATATCATTTCCCTTGTTCTGTGAGCTGGGAAGATAATGAAGAAAGATTATTAGATAATATTATGCTGTTGGCCACAGAGCCGCTGTTCTCGGCACAGAAGGGCTGACTTTACATTCTGCCTGTTCACATTAACCACAGGCACAGAACTGAGGAGCACAGGAGAAATGGAAAAGCTATTCAAGAAGCTGGCAGTTGACAACAGGATCTTGAAAAATTATTTCCTTGGATTCAACTAAATTTCTTCTTACCCCTTTCCAGACAGGCCTCTGCTAGGAGACAGTTTGGTTCACTGTGGTTGAACCAGCTGTTGAAATCCCAGCCAGCTCCTGAGCGAGTGAAAAACTAATCAGAAGCTGCGTTCAGCAAGCTTTGCTTTCCTGAGCCCCACTGTCTCCTCACTCAGGCAGCGTGCTGCCCATCACCAAATCAACAGGCATCTTATTCCTGCTTGGCTCTCGAGCAAGGTGCCTCTGCCTCCTGGCCCCCTGCTGTGCCCTGACTACCAGCCCCCCTCCCACACCCTCCCCCCCATTCGGTCCCCTTGAGCCATCTAAAGCAGTGAAAAGTTTCTTACGCTCTAATGGCTTGACGCTAGACTTCTGCCAGCACAACACTGTTGATCTAGGACCAGGGGTACTCACAGCCCTGACAAGCAGGACATCTTTGACCAAGAGACCAAGGGGCCAGGAGGCAGAGCCACCTTCTCCAGGCTTTGGTCTGATGATGGGCCGTGTATGGCCTGGGCAAAGAGGTGGCGGTGCTCAGGGAAGCAGAGCTTACTGAAGGCAGTTTCTGATTAGTTTATAGCTCACTCAGGAGTTGGCTGGGATTTCAACAGTAGGTTACAAATCCTATTCAAAGACCTCAATTCTGTCCGCTCCTTCACCTTAGTGTTAATTGCACCTGTGCACTTTGAAGACCAGAGCCAGCCCTGATTCTAAGGCTGAGGCAGAATTCAAGCTCTGGAAGTACAAGCTCTCACTCCCATTATCATTTTTTTGGCAATCCCATTTCCATGTCCTCACTTTTAACCAAATGGAGGATACTCCAAGGCAGCAGTACAACACTGCACGTCCCCTCTCCATGCTATTGCTTGCAAGACCAGTCTCGATTAAAACAGGGCTGGTGTTTCCTTTCTTGGCTGCCCACCCTGGCTCACTGTGTGGGTGTCCCCACCTTGGCTGAACAGAGCACTGCAAAGCCACCCCACCTCTTCCAGCTGCACAGAGCCAAGCTTGCTGTGCCATATGGGTCTGCTGCTAATTGTGTGGAAGCTGCAGCGATACTAAGGCTGGACACGTGGTTTTAGCAGTTTAAACATAAGCCTAGCTAGGGCTTGCACTGAAGTCCTGGCCCTGATGGAGCACCAGACATGAGGACACCTGTTGCTGTGTACCTGGTGTCCTCCTGCTGCAGAGGTGGCCCCAGCTAGAGCCCTCCTGTGGTCCTTCTCACCCACATGTGCTGCAAACTCTTCTCCGATGATTAGATAAGAGGAATTGCCCATTGACTTTCATTTCAGTTGTGCGTGACTGGATCAAAGGATGCATGCTCTCTTTGCTTCAATTACGTATTTTGGGCTAATGTAGTCCAGATGGCTATTTCATCTCAGCCTTTATATTTATTCATGGCCTTTCTATTTAACTTTCCTAAAACAAATACTCACTTGTAGGCATATATTAATTCAGGGAAAAGAACTGCCTCGATCAATATGTTGAGGTTAAGTTTCTGTACCACAATAGGTCCTATGTACATAATTTCTATTTTTATTACCCCAACTCTAGCCTCAGATATATGAGCAATTTCTTAAAAGTGTTTACTTTGGCTTTTTACAAATTTACACAAATTACTTCTTCTCTGATTATTAGATTTACAATATGCAGATATTCTTTCATTGACCTTTTAGTTAAACCCTTCTGCAAACTTTGGCTGAATACTAATAAATTTACAAAAATACCAAGGGCTCAAATGTTTGCCAACATGATATTGCACCATCTCTGACTGCAGTGTGCCTGTCCAGCAGAGGACAAAATTTGCTGTTGAATTTATGTGCAATCTTGCAACCAATGTGTGAACACAAAGAGTGGAAAAGCTGAGGAGACCAACGAGACAAAAAGTTTCCAGTTTGAATTTACATCATCTTTTAAACTGGATCTGCAGGTTGGTGTTGTGAGTTGGCTCAGAGGCTGCTGGTGGAGAGCCGAAGGCAGTGCCTGGCAGGAGATGTCCAAGGAGGGGCAGTGCCTGGCTCTGGGCTCAGCAGAAGGGAGGGGACATGGGAAGCCACAGTTTAATCTGTCTGGAATTTGATTTGGGCTTTTGGTCCTTGTCGGGATAACAGGATTGCAATTCCTCTTGGTACACTTAAAATAAGAACATCTGAAACTCAGCTGCAGCCAGGCACGATTTTCATTTTGGGTAATCTGATTTTAGCTTTGGTGATTAGCTGCTCCATTGTCAATGGCCAAATCTAATTGCCATTGTAGTTTCTCTTCTGGATCCAACGAGTGTTAATGTCTTACAAGCTGGGTTTTACTTCACACCTTCTCTTCTTAAGCAACCTCTTCCAAAGCATTTGCAAACAGAGGAGGTGATTTCAGACCCAAGCATGAGGAAAATGGTAGCAATCACCTGTCAATTTTTCTGTTGCATGAAATGGACACAATGGGCCATCTTTTAACATCCTGGGTATTAGTACTGGCCTGAAAATCTTATATGTATATTTATATTTAGCATTCATAATATAACATACTTTCCAAGACATAGGTTAGATGAAGTTTTCCAGAACCAGATCCTCTTCAGCATTTTACACACATATTTTTATGTGTGAGTTTCACACTCCAGAAATCAGTGTGAAACTGGGACACGACAGCTCTCCAAGTTTTATTAAAGATTTTTTTGTTGTTAGTAGAACAATTTCCTCCAGAGTTTGTTTGATTTAGAATTAAAAAAAAGGGATGGTGAAACAATTTATGACAGCTCTTCCCTTCCCTGCCAACCCTGTTAAATCAAAAAGACAGTTAGAAATGTAGAGTTAACCTAAGTACAAATCCTTAGCCTGAGAAGAAAAGGAGACAGCAATAATAGTATGAAGACAAGTTTTTTGTAATGCCACTTTCCTTTTGGTTGGACTTCTGCACCAAATGAAGCTAAGGTTTAGATCCATAACCTGGCTGCTCTTGGAGAAAATATTTCAATCTTCTCTAAGGCTAAAAGCAGAAATAAAATGCTGTGATGGCTTGGAAAGGCACATGAAAGACAGCCTGCTCTGCTGTGTGTGGACGGATAGCATTGCTAATGCCACACGTATATAAAACAGCATCCACACAGTGATGCTCAGCACCTTCAGACTCTCCTCCCATGGAGCCCCCTGGGGGAACCCTCAAAAGCCAGTTAAAAGTCCCTCCCAGTCTATGCTTCAGAGAAAACCCCGAAAACCCCCATGTGAGAAACCAAGTGCTTTCCAATGAAATTACCTCAGACTAATTGGAAAAGCAGGAACAGTATGCAATTGCCCTCAATGCAGTGATATTTAGAGTTTGCCTGCACCAATTAAAGTCCACCCATGTGTCAATATTTCTCCAATTACTAGGCCACTGGTGTCCTTGCTTATCCCCAGCTCTGAGCAGCTCCAGCTGCTGTGGGTGAGCACATCCTGTCTGTGGCTGCTGGGATGGATGGAGGCAGGACCTGCCTGGCTGAGTGCCATCCACACCAGCCTGTGGAAGTTCCCAGGTACCTAACCTGCTCCTGCCCCACTGCTAGCCAGCCTGAATGAGGCGTCTTGTTTGTATCCAACAGCATGGGTAAGACTGGGGCTGGCCTCAGGTGCTTGACCCTGGGCAATATTTTTCCCTTCAGCTGGGGCCTGCTCTTCTCACTCCCATCGGTTCCCCATGAGGAGTAGTTGCCACTGGCAAGGAATCGTAAGTCTTGGTGGCAGTACGTGCAGAGATGGTGTGGGAACAACAGGGAAAAGAAGAGAGGATGTGGCATATTCAGGGCTTAAGAGACAGTCTTTCCAAGGAAGGATGGGGAGATTGTTTCACTCCAAAGCCACCACTGGCAAAGGTCTCAGTGAAGAGCCTTGGCTAGAAATTCAAACTTCAGCTTGGTTTCAGAGTCACTGAAATTATGCAAATACTTCAGTTACTGTGGATACAGGAAGAATTGTTAATTAGTCTGTTTTCTGGGTAAGCAATAAATACAAGTATTATGATAAAATCTGGCCACAAATTTGCTGGTTTGAATTTCTTTGTCTTAAATAACATCTTTGTGAACATGTTTTCGAGATCCTTTCCCAGACTTCCCCATGCCAAACTACCAGTACTTTGGAGTGTAGGCTTGCACAGGGCCAGCGACATGGGAAGTCAGCACAGCATTTTGGGTTATTCTCAGCAGTGCCTGCATTAAAAGCTGACATCTTCTGCAAGAATTTGGATTGTAAGTATTTGATGCTTCCTCCGTGCACACACACACCCCCGTAATGATCACACGGAATTTTCATAACCGTTTATGGTGTTGAAAAGAGGAGCCAGGTTTCTTGCTGTTTACTGTTATGGATATTATCTCAGATTCACTTTCCTTTATTGCTGTAGTTTTCTTTCCTCTGTTTTAACTCATCCCCATGGGCCGTCTTTAGCCAGATTACTGACAACTGATTTAATCGGTGTTATAGGGATGAACTCAGAGAAGGTCTGATGGCACAGCATGAGCTGCCTGGAGCTGGCAACCAGCTGTAACATACCCCAAGTAACTATCCTTTTCTATTTATTTTTGTAGTCTTGAGTGATGATGCTCTTCTTCATAAATGGATTGGTTTTGGACAACAGGATGCTACACTATTTTGAGAGTTTGTTATTGTTTTAAATGAACACCACTGTAGTACAGGTGGGAATTTAACTCATGGCTGGAAATCAGGAGGCCATCAGTCCTACACCCAGCTTGGACAGGCTGAGTCAAATCTTCTTTTGGGTACCTCTTTATGGACTAAGACAGTGTGAGTGCTGTGCTATGGGGCTGGAAACAAAGCAGGTTATTAGGAACCTTGGGTAGGGTGCTGGGGAATGGACTCTGCATGGGTCAGCTTGCAACTGAGGGCCAGTTTGACTTCTTCTGGCAAGGTGCTGGCTGGGCGGAGTGATGTATGCGGGTGGCTCAGAGTCAGTGGTGTTACCAGCTCTTCTTGCATGAGATCACTATTCAGGAAGCATTAATTTTAGCAACAGAACATGACTTTGTGTTGAGGGGAAGTACACAGAGAGCTTTGAGTAAAAAGCACATGACTACAAAGGAGTGTGATTACTTCCGAATTGTGAAATAAATGAAAGTGGCTTGTGTATTGTCTTTCTGTGGTGCTGCTTATAGACAGCAGTTGTACAGCAGCACTTGAGTTTCCTTTCTGGAAATATGCTGCAGACCACAGGAAATTTCTAAGTCTAAATAAATGGGTTTATTAACTAAATAGGAAAGCTACCAAGTCCAGACCCCTTGTGATCACATTTCCCATTACATTCTGGTAACTGTTTGAAACTCAGGCAAAAATCCTGAAACTCCAAATAGCAGAACCTGCATGGACTATCCCTGGCTTCAGCAGAACTGCATGAGGATGTGAAGAGGGACTGAGGCATGGAGTGATGCAGCCTTAGATATCACGTCCAATCTTCACAGCATGGGATCTCAGATGGCTCTGACTACACAGAATTTTAGATTGCAGCTCTCCTGTTTCCTTGCCATTTTCTCAGTTCCCTTACCTTGACTGGAGACTAACTTTGCATTAAAGAGATAATTGCTTCTGGCAGGTTGGAATGGGGTACTTGCCATGTGCCAGAAATTGCTGCAGCCTATGATGCCTGCTTCTGAGATCCCACCAAAATTACCTGACTCATCTTGGAAACACTGCAGGTAAGGGCAGGATTCTATAAACTTAATACTGCCATGAGGGGATAAACACATCCCACGGAGGCAGGCACAAGAGGCTGCTGACCACAAGACATAATGGAAAAATACCATGCTGAAAAAAGGTTGGTTTAAGGCCATTTGAATAATTGGTTTCCTCTTTGAAAATGTAAAAGAAGTGGAGAAAACTACCTTAGAAGTAGAAGAGAACTCAACAATACCCATAATGAGGAATAAGGAGGAGCCTTTTGATGCCACATAAGGGCAATGATGACTAAATGCCATCATCAAAGGTTAATATCTGAAAACAGTATTGGCCAGCATTTCTGTGACCCTGTACAACACTCCATGAGACAGCTGTCTGATCCTCGGCGAACACAGCTGGTACCATGTAGATGGAAAAACACAAAGCCTGTAGCTTCCTAGGAACTTGGGTCTCCTAGGTCCAACAACTCACTGAAGTCCTTCACTAAAAGGATCAAGCTCCATCTTAAAACTCATCAGCTTATTTTGTCCCTACTGCCCAACTAGGAAGCTGACCCATGACCTCCATGTCCTTGGATGGTGAGGTAAGAATTTACAGAGAGCAGCAGCCAAGGTCTCACTTTGTTAAGCTGAAGCAGCCAGCCTCATGCATTCCTGTCTATTAAGAGAAGACTGAGACAGCCAGAAAGCCACAGGGGTGGAAATGCTCTTCAGGAAGCTTTTGAGGTGTTACTCCCTTCATTACGGAGGTCAAAGAGCTGTCTAGCTGTGCTGCTTCTGTCCTGACCAGCTGTGCTGGTGACATGCTGGCTCTGTGTCATCCCACGAGCACATGGCCGTGGAGGGCAGAGCTGAGCCCTGTGTCACTGAACAAGAGGAAGTGTCTGACTCTGCCAGGGAGGAAACGAGTTCAGGCCTTAAAGACAAGAGCAGCAGGTCACTCTTCCTTTGTAGAAGGAGCTTTGATGTGCAGTTATGATGTCCAGTTATCTCTCTGTCCAATTAAGAAGCAAGGCTAGTGAGGGCTGTCCTGCAGAAGGCTGCTAGCCATCGCCTGAGCCACTGTACCAGCCAGAGGCGCAGCTCTGGGAATGAACCTGAGGGGACTTGGCTGATGGACACCCAAACACCCTGCAAACCCCTCCTGAGCCAGCCCCTCCAGCAACTTTTCAATGAGCTGAATCTCAACATAAATTTCAAAGGGGGTTTGAATTACTTGCAATTTTGTATTACAGCTACGTTATGCTTGAAGGCCCAAGTGTCCATGAGGGTCATTGAAATGCTATTTTTGCTTCTTCAAACAAAGGAACCCTTGATACCAAATGAGTGACTGTATCCCCCAAGTATACTGTCCTGTCTAAATATGGAAATATTAGTAAGCATTTGTTTTCATTATCCCAAAAAGGAGGAATTGCTATTTCAGTTTTTTTTCCTGAATTTTAATAGAGAGAAGAAAAAAACTCCTGGATGAGGACGGGTTTTTATTTTCCCAAGAAAAAATACTTCTGTGTGTGCGATACTGGCCTTGCTTCTGCAACAAAAATATTCTTTCAGGATATTTTGATGATGTCCCCTGGGGGGACATCATCATCAGCTGTTTTCCAGATGTTTTAGTCTTTCTTAATCATACTCTTTCACTAGCCAAGAGATCTGATTCAAAGCTGAAGAACGTCATTCCATCCGGCACAGCTCCTCTGAGTCCCCAGGAAGTATTTCGGTTTTGCAGCTTACAGACATGAATTTAATTAAAATATAAACTGAAATAAATCTATTTACAGTGTAGTTATGCATACAACACACCACTGGCAGTCTAGAGCTACCAGCATTGCCACTAGGCAATGCATGTTCAGTTTGTATCTCATGTGTTTTATGCATCAGGTTGAACTTTATAACCCTGCCCTGGGAAATGCAGGCTGCCTTGCTATCCTGAATACTTACTATCATCTGACAATGCTCTCATCTTGCTGCCCACCTCTCTGCCTAGGTCATTTGTGAGTCTATTGATCAGCAGGTCCCAGCACAAATTGCTAGTCTTTCGGTGACCTTCCTCCATTGTAAAAAAGTTGTGGTTTGTTTCCTTTCTTGTAACCAAGCCTGCAGTTGCCTGAGGCTCTAGTGGGGAGTATTGTCAGAAGCCTTTGGTCAAGAAGCAAGGCAGTCTCATCCTTTGCATCTGCCAAGAGTCAGTGCACAGTGGTTTCTCCACCAGCTCCGTCATGCAGGGATCTGCCTTTACCCTAAACACCAACCTTTGGCTTTTAGACCGAAGATCTCCATCACAAAGACTGTTTTCTCCATTGCTCCACTCTGTGTAGTCATCTATTCCTGCTCCTTAATCAAAACTGTACCCTCCACATCCATTTCCTATTGTATAATAATAATAATAATAATAATAATAATAATGACTTGCTGTATATTTCTGCTCTTTAAAGTAAATTGGCTGTGCATGTCTCAGGGAGTTTATGCAGGACCTAGTTTGGAGGGGTCCAAGCTGTGAATGAGGCCCCTGGGTTCTCCCTGGAAGCCTAACATGGAGATGACAGTCCTCTGTGTGACTGGAATCATGTCTGCTACACACATGGCGATCCCGATATTTTCCTTGCTCCATCAAGGGGTGTAGTCTCCAACTAGCAAAACAAAACATAGAAGAATTTTTGAAAAATTAGGTTCTGACTAATTCTGACTTCTGATTTTTTGAAAAGAAGCTTGGGGATTTTTTGGAAAGTGGTTTTTTCCATAATTCTGTAAAAATGGAAATACTTTCTTTTCATTGTTCTAACATTGTTTCTCCAGGAATCTTTGCTTTAAGTCATGTTGAATTCAATTAATTTCTCTTGTTTTCATTCATAAAGGACCAAGTCTTCCAAACACCAGAACTCAGCAGAACTTTGTGGGAAGTGGACATATCCAGCTTTGTATGCACTCTTGACCTTGTTAGCTTCCTAGAAACGTATCAGCCAGTATTTTTTTCTTTCAGAAGGGAGGGGAAAAAAAAGATCCTGTTTATGTGGATGATGAAAATAAATACTTTTTTAATGGATGCCAAATGTCAGGCTAACAACCTTGAGAGCTTGATCACACCTCCTAAAAATGCAGATGAAGGCAAAACTCTCTAAGTTTTTTCATGTTTTACCCTGGATTTTCCCAGTTATCAGACTCCTGGGATTTGCATTTTCGGGAGGAATGATGCGGTGTGGCCCCTTGGCTTCACAGAGGCTGAGTGCATGAGGTGTCCTTTTGCCAGACTGAAGACAAGACTTACCAGCTCCTTCCCACTTCCCTGTCCCCTGTGCTGGTTAGAGCACGTCAGAGCACAAATCACACTGAGGTCACAATGCCACCAGCATCCTAGGGTGAGCCCAAGGCTCATTACTAGCCTGTTCTGAGCACACACACTGTCAAGGTTTCATCCTCCCCAGCCCCTTCACTGTATCTCCAAATACATGTTGCCAGCCAACTGGGAGAGCAGGTCTTGTTTTTGTGTCCATGCCTCAGCATTTTGCTTCTGCTCTGGGACTGTGACCCCATCCATCCTTGACCTGCCCATGACAGACTCAGACAGGATGAAAGAGCCCAAACATAAAAATTCTCAAAAATGTAAGGTAGAATAATTTTTCTGTCATTTATTTTTGTCTACTGTCTACCACTGCTGTGGGAGAAGTCCACAAAAGTGAGCAGCAGAGTAGGTGGATTATACAAGACCATGGGCAGTTCCTGTTGCCACTGACTCTGCAGGGGCTGCAGAGTCCCCCAGAGTCGGAAAGGGAAGTTTTCCTGATGTGGGAATGCTTGAAATTGTTTAGGCACCTGCTCACATACTTCCACAAGTCTCAGTTAGAGGGAGGAAGAACCACAAAACTTAGAACAAAAACATATACATTGGAAAGTAAGATCTGGTGGGGTCTTTTCTTTATTTTTTGCTTTTGTAAAGGAAGCGGATGCAGGTAAGTAAAGAAAGGAAGGTGGATTCTAATTTCTTGGTATTTGATTATTCAAGGGAATAAGAGGTACAGCAAAAATCCAACATGCAGTTTGGCAGAGTACAATACCATTATCCCATAGGAAGTAAAGACCATTTATTTCAGTGCTCTCTCCTCCGGATTTATAACTCCCATGTAAACTTTATGCAGACTTCACAGAGCAGGACTGTGGCAGGTTCAAGGAGTAAGGTCTTTCCTGTACAGTCACATTAAAACAAACCTCGTATTTGCCAGAGGCAGCCTCCAGTTTGTTTTCAGAAAGAGGAAGTGCAGTGAACTTCTTCATGGAGACTTCACTTATGATCTTCCTCATTTTATTTCCCCTTCATATTAAAATAGACCTTTTAGGCTGAAAGTTGATGGTTCCACTTTGTACATGCAAAGTGTAACAGAATGGTGTGAGATGAAATGTAGAAGCTAGTCCAGAATGACACAAGGAAGAAAACAGCTTCAGCTGCAAATGCTGAACCAGTCAGGACGTGAAAATCATTCCTCTCCTTCAAGCTGAAACAAAAATGTAGCAGAAAATATAATGTCTGGGTGGCATGAGCAGAAGTCCTGGGATCAGAACAAAAAAAAGGAAATTATTTAAGCATATTAAGTTTGTTGTTGGAGCGTATAGAGGAAGGAATCATTTGCTAATTGTGCCATACATTTTAGAGGTTCTCCTTATTTATTCTAGTCACATACATATGCACTCTTTTACTACGGAGAACTATTTAGCCTGCAGAGAACTACATTTTGATGTGCATGCATTGTAAAACCACTATAGGAAGAGTGTTTAGTAAGCAGCTAATGACTTCCTTAAAAGGATAATACAGTTAACAGTTGAGAGGATGTACAGCTAAATATGGCCCTTGTAAAACTTAGCAGATTCCATTAAAAAACAGACGTGCAGGAAGTGTCTAGTTCCTATTAGAACTGATTGTACACAGTTGCATGGGAAGAAATAAATTTAGTGTACAGAATTTTACATCGCATCCTTTGAAAGCATTGATATTCTCTGGGGTCTGCAAATCTGTGCATCTGGTCCACATACACACACATACACACACAAACAATTAACTGGTGTGCAACTGCTTTAAAGGAAAACGTACATCTAAAACTCAGAGTCTGCACATCCCGAAGTGAAGGGCAACATCCTACTGACTGCAGCAGGTCTGGGTCTGGTTACACCTGAACCTGTAAGTTAGGCTCTCCCCTTATGGATACTGCACTCACCCAGAGGGACTCCAGGTCTGTGTAAAGGAGGGGGAAATCCATCCCTGTAATTTCTGTGTTAGAAAAACAATTCCATTTTATTATTTGATATAATTTTCTATTTTGAAAATTAAAACAGAGCTAATGCTAAAATTTCCTTCATTGGATTAGTCATTTATTATGAACAGCAATTATGCATTCAGTCTTACTCAAGTTAAATGATTTTATGAGACGCTGTGTTTATTTTCAAGGTATTTTCAAGGAAAAGATTTGGAGCCGGAATCATTTAGCATTGAAAGGTCGGTGGTCACAGGAACCTGAAAAACCTTTCTCAACTGTATTTGAAATGATTTTTTAATTCATTTGCAAGGACATCAGAGAATCAATTTGCCTCTAGCCACAGTCCTGACGCCAGCGGGTAAAGCCAAGGAAATGACCCAGAGAGCATCAAGATAAATCCCTGATGAAATCCAAGGCAAAACTGCCTACCGGAAACCTAATGAAGCGGACTCAGAGGATATTCATGGACCCAAACAAAAGCTTTTTCTTCCCCCAGAAAGACTCAATTTCCATTGACACAGTGAAGCATCAAGCTTGTAGCATGGGGATGCCCCAGATGAGTTCAGGACCTCAGGAAGGAGTGAAGTTTCAGGCATCTGAGCAGCAAGGGCTCTCACTAGTTACTTGTGCTGCTCTGCAGACCACGGTGGGGACAAGACTCATGTGGGGCTTCCTTGACCATGCTGCCCTGTGGCCTGGCAGCTGAGGAGTGACCAAGGAAAGAAATGTTTAAAATAAATAGTTATAGAATTGTTTATGTTGGAAAAGACCTCTAAGATCATAAAGTCCAACCATTAACTTGGAACTGCCAAGTGCACCATTAAACTAAATGCCACATCTACACATCTTTTAAATACCTCTACGGATGATGACTCCACCACTTCTCTGAGCACCCTGTTCCAATGCTTGACAACCCTTTTAGTGAAGAAGTTTTTCCTAATATCCAATCTAAACCTCCCCTGGCACAATTTGAAGCCATTTCCTTTTGTCATAGAGATTATTACTTGGAAGAGGAGACTGACCCTCTCCTCACTACAAACTCCTCTCAGGCAGTTGTAGAGAGTGAAAAGGTCACCCCTGAGCCTCATTTTCTCCAGACTCAGCTCCCAGCTCCCCAGCTCCCTCGGCTGCTTCTCATAGGACTTGTGCTCCAGACCCTTCACCAGCCCTGTTACCCTTTTCTGACACCAGTCTTTTGTGTAATGAGGGGCCCAAAACTGAACACTGAACTGAATTCAAGTTGTAGTCTCACCAGTGCCCAGTACAGGCGGACAATCACTGCCCTGGTCCTGCTGGTCACACTGTTTCTGATACAGGCCAGGATGCCATTGGCCTTCTTAACTACCTGGACACATGCTGGCTCACATCCAGCCACTGCCAACCAGCACCTCCAGGGCCTTTGCAATGAGTCACTTTCCAGCCACTCTGTCCCCAACCTGTAGCACTGCCTGTAGCACTTGTGACACAAGTGCAGAACTCCTCACTTCATCTTATGGAACCTCTCACACTGGCCTTGGCCCAGCCTTGGCCTTCCTACCCTCCAGCAGATCAACACTCCTATAGCCAAACATCCTTGAAACATCTTACTCTGCAGCACCCCAAAATATTTCCCTTCCTCTGGTGTGCAGTCCATCATAAACAGAGAAGTTAACTCAGATTGACAGAAGAAAGCAGCAGCTGTCATACTGTGGAAGGAGTCCTTCTTTAGCAGGTTAAAAACAATGTATGCCTGGTAGCAAATATTTTTCATATTCCAAAGAGAAAATTAAACCAGTTTGGCAGACATATCTGGGCTCTCAGTACCAGTAAGCAAGAGGGAAGTGAAGAGTATCACTATTGCAAAGAAGAAGGTTTAAAAAATGAGGAGGACTTTTCATTGTGAGGCTTGAGTTTATGTTGTATTTTTATTACTACAGATGGTTTTGTGGAGAATATGATAGCTATCCTGCTGTGATGGAAGAATTACTTTCTATTTAGAAACCTGAATTTCCAGTCTACAGGTTTTGAAGGAAATAAATAAACAGTTTCACACAGGAAATGAGCAGAAGTCTCTCTGTGGCACACAGCATTTGCACATCATTGATTTGTGATCTGATATTTAATGGACTACCTTGTGTTGAGAATACGGCACTGACATAAACTTCACAAACAGCACCAACAACCAGCTTCCTAAGAGCCCAGGAAAAATGAGTGCAGTCCCCAGCATCTCTTGTCATCCCTCTTCCAAATCTGCTGAAGTGCTTGGGCTAACAGCCACTCTACATGTGACTTTTGCATAGTTTGTCCGGAACTGGAGTGATACACTTGTGTTTTTACACACATAAAAATATAAGCAGGTTATAGATGTGGTGCTTAGAAACCACTTTTAGCAACAGAATCATCACCGATAGGCTTCTGCTGAGTCTGAGTCAAAACCACATAACAAGGGCTAACATGAGCTGCTGCACAAGACAGCAATTGGCTCTGATGGGCCTCTTGTAGGGCCGTCACCAACCTCTTCCTTGCCCTTTCCAGCCTAACCAAAAAGTCACTAATATTATTATTAGTAACACAACAGAAATCCTAACACATATTAAAAAACCTTGTAATTTGCCATGTTTGCCCAAGATGTCAGTGAAGGCTCAAGAGTTTCTTGCCTCCTCCTTCCCAGAATTGGTACTTCTGGTGGGATTTAGGCTCCTGGTCCAAGGGCAGGCAGCAGCTGTCCAGTCTCATGACCTGTGAGGCTTACCTGGTATCATTGGGGAGGGAGCTCATTAGCTCAGTTCTGTAACGCCACATCACATCATGTTGTCAGGCATAAGATCACCAGCAACCACTGCTGTCTCTGGAGCCTTCTCAGGCAGAGTGACTATCTCAGGAGCATTTCTTCCCCCTCCTGCAGTCTGGAGAAGTTGAAACTTTGCACACCCAAGGTGACATCCTCATACAGCCTGAGCAAACACCCCCAATCACTTTCTCCACTTTCTGTGCAGATGTTCATCTTCTTTACAGCTGATGGTTTGTTCACGCCGTTTCAGCATTCTCTGTTGCTCCAAAGCAGCAGCCCTCTGGGCAGGGACATGACAGACACCCTCCAGGTTTAGGACATGCTCTCCACAATAACCCTTGATGGGTGGAGAACCTGTAGTTGTCCTATTGTTTCCTATGACTGTCGCGGACCGCGCAGCTTGTCGGCGCCAGAGCACGAGATGCCGCGACCTTCCTAAAAGCGTCTCCAAAGCGAAGCCACTCCCAGCACACGCTCGCACACACACACGCATGCACACACACACATGGATAGCTCCAGGAATGGATGGACGACAGAGAGCCGGGAAGGGTCTCTGTATGGGGTTCCGCGGATGAGGTTTATTGCAACCACACCGTAAAAGGTTCCAGGGACGAAGACAAAGAACAATGGAGTGCCCAGGTTTAAGTCCGGGAGCGGATCGAGCTCCAGGGCCCAATGCTCTGATGGCACGGGAGCGGTACGAAGGCGGGACTGGGGAATGGGAGCCAATGGGGAAACTCTGAGGCAGTGGGGAGGGCCAAAGGCCAATGGGAGAAACAGGGAGTGGAGAACTTTCTAGGGCAGGGACATATCAGGTACAAAGGGGCGGGGAGGCCAACGGGCCGGCCGGGGAGTCAGAACTGGGGTGCATTACCATACCAAAGCAGAGCCGTCTGGGGGAAGCCTTTTCTGTTCATCCTAACCTCGGGAGGCTCTCTGATCTTAGGGACTCTCCTACTAGTGGCCTCTCTTTGTCCCTTGTTTCATAGGCTCAATGCCCGCCACATATGACTCCGTGTAGGGCAATGTAGCTATTCCCAGCTTGTACCATGTGGTGCTGTTTCTGTGTGCAACCCCAGTTCAGGCTCCCCAGATTTTCTGCCTGATGCCTCTTTTCTGACAGAGCTGTAGCAGTGCCTGCTGCAGCTGCAGGACCAGGTCAGCCTGTCCTCTGTAAAGTTAATTTTGCATTGGGCGATTTCCTTTGCCTGTCACGCATTAAACAGGAGGCTTCTGGCTCCCTACTACAAATGTCTTCAAGACACAAGTCCTCTCAGTAAAGATGATCAGAAAAGGATGGGAGAGGAAGGGTTTGTCTTTATAGCAAGGAGTGAAGAAAGAAATTACAACTGTCAGATGTGAAGTTTTTCTCACAGCCATTTTTATACAATAACACAGTGGCATGTTGAGACTCATGAAGTTACACCACCACACTATTGCATTAACACCACAAAGAGCCATCAGCCACTGTCCTCTCTGTAGCAGTGGTTGATCTGGGAGAGTCAGTCCTTCAGGAGATGCCTGTGTTATCTGCTGGCAGCAGGAGCTGAGGGAGGCAGCCATATGATCACATCATGTCTTAAGATCACACCCTTGGGCTGAACTGCCCAAATGACAAGTGATGTAATCCTATGGAAATCTCAAGTATATCTTCAGGGGAAGGGTGTTCTCCAGCAGCCTCAGCAGAAAGCACAGGTGCCCATCCTTCTCCCAGATGAATCCACCAAGATTGTCCCAAATCCCCCCTCCAGTTTGCATGGACACTGAGGCAAACACCTCTTTAGCATGTCACCACTGTTATTAGGCCTCTTTTAACTATGGAGATGGACTGCACCATCTCAGTGATCTGGTAAAGCTGTGAGGCCACGAAGCACCTTCTAGAGGGCTGTTTTCCTAAGAAGGGTTCCATCAACAAAAGGAAGAGCCAGGTCTCAGCCAGTTTCAGGACACCTATACTGGTCTGGAATGTGCTAGGTGGTAGGCAGGCCTGGAGGTCACACAGAGGGATTGTAATCTTGCCTGTTGCTTCATTCCATCTGTAGCCAGACACAGTGGATGAAGGTGTTGATGAAACCAGTTATTGCAAAGCCAGCATAAAGCAAACAGCCCATCTGAGAGCTCATTACCCATAAAAGAGGATGAGGAGTGGAAAGTGCTGGCCACCGGTGGTGATCTGCAGCCCAGGCTCCAGGGCTTGGCTAAAGAGAGCCTGGCACTGAACCAGAGCCTTGCTCAGCTCCCTGATGAGCTCTGGGAGGAGAAGGAGATGAACAATGTCTGAGGTCTCTCCCAGAGTGTCCAAGACCCAGATCGACATGCCACCATGAGTATCCACTGGCAGTTTAGGTTGGGAAGTAGGTTGGAAATGTAGTGCACCAAAAGACCTTGACTGATGGCAGATATGTATAACTGTGCATTTAAGTGTGGTCATCTCTTCTGTCTTCATCTTACTTTTCTACTCACCCTCTCTTGCTTGCAATCCCTGAGTAAAGCCAACCTTTGTTAGAGTGGGAATATAAACACTTATTTTTATGCATATAAATTCAAGGCCAAATCATGTGGCCATAAAACTGGAGACAAACAGGACATACCATGACAAGCAAAGAGATGGGACTCCCATTCAACTCCTCAGAGGTCACTGGCTCCTGAGAGGACTAACCAAGGGGAAGGTGGCACATCCCACCAGCCACCCTTGCACATGCCCCAGCACAGCAGCAGCATCAGCCCTCACCCCAGGGTGGCTGGGGCTCCTCTCTTTTTGCAGCAGCCATCTGGTCTCAGTGTCCGCAACCCTGTGTGCCCGACTCCTTGCACCCGAGTGTGGACAGCAGGAGCAGTGCTTCACCCGCAAACTTCAGAGCACAATCACGCACGGGGGGTTGAGGGTCTTTCTCAGGGAACCACTAAGAGATTCCTCCAAGAGCAAAACAGCTGCAGCAATGCAAACCAGAGGCAGATCAGCCACTCAGGTGCTGCAGCAGCACCTCTGCAGCCCGTCACCCACACTGAGTTCCCAGGGATCACATCAGAGTTGGCCCTGGCTAATTACTGGTGACATCCATGCTTAGCAGGGGTCAAGCCCTGGCCCTGTCTTTCTCAAAACAGGCTTAATAATTATTAACTTCAGGCTGGATGAGGAAAAAACAAATGTTAACTAATAACCTTGATTTCCTAGTACACACAAACCACAGGTTTTTCTAAAACATTGGCTCTGCTTGACTTTCTATTTGCCTGGGAAACACTGGTCTGATGCTTTACCCCCTTCCTGCAGTTTTATACCAAGGGAAGGACAGAAAATCTGGTGTGATGAATCAACAACAAAAAGTGAAGTCACAGATGTGCCCGAGTCAGTGGGTATGTGGCCGCACTGACAGAACCAGGACTTCTTTTCTTCCTCTTACCTTTCGAATTAATTTGCCTTCATGTCAGCTCACTTGTAACTAAACCGGCTTCTTTTCATCCCATTTTTTTAATGACGCACTCTGCAGCGCTTCGTGTAGCCTGAGGGGCTCGAATGGCATGTAAATGGATATTGCCCTGCAAGCTGCACTCTGCCATACAATTGCTATCGTCTCTTAAGTCTTAAAAGCCTGTGCATGATGTGAACTACAGGCTTTTCTTCTCCATGTGGGGCTCACAGCTTATAGTCCTAAATTACATTTTGGCAGCCTGTTGTCAAAGCAAGATAGAAAACCATTAAAAATAAGCTGCAGTTATGTAAGTGTTCATGAGTGTCTAAATATTAATGTCAGGACTTTGCATAATGGTAATACTCTAAATAGTCTTTTTAGCCTTTGTAGTTTAATCTTTGTTCATATTTTATCCATTAGTTACCTCTAAATAGCATGGTTCTTTTGATAAGTAAGAGGCTATGAATAACATTTACTGAAATTTCAGCAATCTTGTCTTTCACTGGCACAATCGGAAATGACTTTGTTCCTGGGGCCACTTGGTCTTTGGTACTTTAATTGCAACTGAACGACACAACCTGCAGCAGTTTAAACAAAAAAACCTCAAACCCAAACCAAAACAAAACTTAAAAAAAAAAAAAGGCAGACATCCCAGTGCCTATCTCCTGCTTCTACCATCTGCAGAGGTTGTTGAAATCTCAGCCCACTGGCAATTAGGATTCACACCACTTTTCTAAACAGTGTTATTTACTGGCTTCCAAAGCGTACCAATAAAATGCTGCCTCCACGACAAGGTGATGAGATAAAATGATAAAAGGCAGGAATTGAAAGTTTCATACTGTGCCTAACTAGCTGCCAGTGTCCCCATCTAAATTGTTGTGTCAGTGAATTGCTGGCCTCGACTGGAGGCCCCGGCAGTGGGCACCATGGATGCTGTAACATCCAGCTTTGGAAAAGGAGGGTTTCATTTATTTTATGTGATCTTGATATGGTGCAATCCTACCCTACCAGGGCTTTGATCTAGAAAAAAAATATGATTGACACCTGGGTACAAGGCATGTAATGTGCTGTGAGCATGGGTTTGGTCAGGGAAAAATAAATTCTATAAATACCCTAGCCCTCCCTTTTTTAACAAATGCAATTAGAACCTCATTGCTTCATTATTTTGTAAACAGCCAACTATATCAGCTGGTTATAAAGTTTTGAAATTTGTTTCCAAAATATTCTCTAATTCTTTTGCTAATTTATATTGCACTTACCTAAATAAAAATAACCAAGAAAGAGAGATTGAAAAGCTGCAAGAGGTCTTCCAGCAGGAGAACTGTTACGATTTAACTCATTCCACTACCATTGTTTAGGGCCATGGACTTTCTCACGTCCCCCCAGTGTCAAAGGAATGCCATGCAGACAGCTGAGAAAAAAGTTAAGGAATTCCTCGCCATTAGATTTGTGAACAAGGTTATTTTCTAGGCTGAGACAGTCTCATATCTGAAGATCCTATTGTGCAAGCTTTGCCATTGCAGTTGGGTTCTAAGAAAGGTCTGACATGGGTATAGGCTGTTGAGAAAGCACTAAACACTGGTGCTGAATGACTCATGGTATCACACTGGAGCCTGTTGCAGAAATAACTACTGACAGCAGAGAGCATCCCAAACTCTGGCCTACAAAGCAGATCCTCCAATGTGAATCACTTGGGAGTGATTCTCTCTCCTTGCTTCCAGATGCTAAATTATTTTAAATGTTGCTAAAAATATGACTATTGCCCAATATTACCCTTATAAGTAGTCTTTTTGCAGTATTATCGTGCAAGCTGTATGGGGAAATTCTCCCACCCATGTGACAAATATATTTAATAACTCTTCAGGATCTAAATATTCCAGTGGAGGCATTCACTTCCCCTATTTTAAGCACATCCTTCCTAGTTTGGTCAAATGGAAATGAGCATTAGATCATCAATGAGGTGAAAAGGAACCCTAACCTTCACTTTTTGTTAGCTCTGGAACCTGCTGATATGGGGAGGACTTGCAGGGAGGATGCACTGCCAAGCTTTTGCTTTTCCACAGCCTCGAAATCCTGCTGGGCACTGGAGCTGCTCAGCCCTCACCATGAAGAGCTGTGGAGCAGTGAGGGGGGCATGGCACAGTGAATTGCTGCCCAGACCCAAAATGCCTGGGATGACTATGACCCTATTTTGGAAATACCTCTGTGGAATAGCTGGTTTTATCTTACATCAGAGCTGCTGTTAATGGTAATGACTCATAAATTTTCACTCGTATTACCCAGGCTCTCTAGAGCACTCCAGTGTCCTGAACAAAAGGAGAAATAATTAGGTACCACTGCAGTGGCTAAATATTATTTGATTCTAAACATCAACTTTAAGGAAATTGACAATAAAAATGCAGCTCTCTAACCTTTTTTGATAAGGCTTTTAGACTGCTAACAGAGTACTAAATCTAGGCAGCATTTAGAGATTCTGCACAATAATATAGTTTGTAACTAAATTATTTAGTTTAGTAACACTAAACATTTCCTCAAACTGTGCAGAGGGGTCTCAAAATTGTATATTTTTACAGTAAATGCCTAGAAACTGTTTGTGCATATGGTATTTGCACAAGGTTAATACTTTTTTTCTGGTTTTGCATCCACATGTGTCCCTATACAAATGTGGGTGTGTATGCAGGCACATGAGGCCAGTTGGTAAAAGAAATCTACATTTTTAATATATTTTTTTAATACTCTGGGTCCAGTGGAATTGTCTTACTGACATTTTGACAGTATTTGGACCACTGTTCATGCCTACAAAAATTCCATGGAAGTTGATGATGAGCTGTAGAAGAAATTGTCTTCACAGCAGAATGGCATTGTATTCTGTCTGCTGTTCTCGCCTCTTTTCTTTAAAATACTTCAGCCATCTAATCCAGGATCAGAAATGACACTGTGTCACTTAAATTGCCAATTGCACAAAGTAAGTCCTGAATTGTGAGCGGGTGAAACAAACAAACAAGAAGTTTGTGCACAACCCATACTCTACAAATCGTGTTCAAGAAATTCAGTGTCAGCTTACAAATAACAAGCACCTCTGAAGAAATGGGTGGGGGCTCACAAGCTGACCTGCTAACCACCATCCAGGATAAAGGATTGACATACCCCCACAACATCTACTTTACTATCATGGAAAATTGGAATGCAGTACCTAGGAAATAAATACTTCTAGAGCAGTCTGCAGTGACCTCTCTGTGTTGCCTAATATTTTGAACGGGGTGAGGTTTTTGCAGTCATTTCCTATGAAGCTCTGATATCACCCTGATGTACCACTGCCTTGGGGGGCAAGGCTGTGGGAGAGGGGATGGCCAGACACCATGCAGTCCAACAGAGCTGAAAGTGGAGGAGGGATGATGCTCACTCTATCCTTTTGGATATTTCCAGTGCTGTGTAGGATGTTTTGCTGGGAAATGCTGGCAAAAGGTACCTGGAGACCTTTGCTAGAGCCACAGGGTGGAATGGTGAGGGAGGAGGGATGCAGGGAGTGGTACAGGGGCGTGGGCATGGGAGCAAGAGCTATTGCCCAAGCAAGGGCTGAGGCACTGTACCCACGCCCCAGGACAAGGAAACTGCTCCCTTTCTTACCACCATATCTTACACATGGCAAGCAAAAAGCACACATGAAGACACGTGGAGTAGTTCCTATTTTCAGCAACTGCTGTATGCATGCCAGAAACAGGCTTTTAGTTCTTTGCCGGCTTCCAGTTCATGCTAACGAAATACAATGAAAGCAATTGCTGAGCAAAGCCAGAACTGGAGACAGATGCAAAGGGCTGGGAGACTAAAAACTGAATGGCATCCCTGCCCTGCTACCCAGCAAGAACCACTGCGCGGTATTGCTGGGATTCTACCAAGTACAATCACTGACCAGGCATCACATATTTTCCACCTTTCTAAGCAAAAAAAAATTTGCTATTTTCTCTTTGAAATCCTTGGAAACTCTGCTAGAATAAACTCTCTAATCCTGTTTGAACAAGTGTGATTTTTTATTCGCAGTGTTTGCTTTGTGTTGCATTACAAACTCCCATAGCCACTCACTTGAAAAAATGCTTGTGGCTCAAATACATTGAATAGTCAAAACCAAACACTGTTTACTCGTCTGATTGAATTAAAAGCATTCTATTTAAAGTGTTTACAAAATCTTCTACATGTAATAGGGATTCACTGCAAAGCCAGAACAGCGCTTTTACGACTTTTTGAAATCACTGCCGAGGAATCATGGTAATTTGATTATGTTAGCAAGTCTGGTTAAAAATTCAGGAAATTGGGTCTCTGTTCAGTAAAATGAAAATAGGTTGTAGGAGAGAGATACTTGGGCATTAAATGCTACAAGACGTTCTGCTGTAAATTGCCAGATGTTCCCATTCGGTGAACTGAATGTAGTGAAACGTTTTGATTGAGGATTGCAACATGCAGTACAGAGTAATCAAACCTCCCTCAGGCAATGGGATGAAACTCCTCGTACCCTGCTGGAATTAGTCAGTGCAGTAAGTTCCTGTAAACTCTCAGCTCGGTGCATGGAAGTGGCTCACACAACCAACTCAGGTCACACAGTTCAGAGTTTGTTGCTTTGTGTCTCATCGTCCTATGCATGGGCTTCACAAAAGGTATCAGTTCTGGACATATGCTTCTCATTCAAAGTCTGCCTGTGTGCAAGAGCCATTTAAAATTGAAATTGCTGTGAAATAAGTCCTGAGGAATTTGGGTTTGTACTGGATTTTTCACACTTGGGGTACGTAAAACTGCAGTGAAAATCCATCAGCTGGTAACAACCATACAACAGTGTTGCATAGGTAATTCTCAGGCACAGTAACTCCAGTGGCTCTGGATGGCTCTTTCATTTTGTTTAATGGTCAAAAGGAATTTTGGTGACATTGCTGAGGTTACACATTCACTCTTCTGTTTTTCAAGGAATGCCACAGGATTGATCCCTGACCTGGAGGGTGACACAGAGGCGACCTCCACCTCTGACCTCCCTTCCCCTAAAGAACCCGGCTGGGTGATGGGCGGAGCAGCAGCCTGCCAGCCCTGTGCTGCTCTGCCAGTGCCACCCTCAAAAACAGGATTTCCTGTGGTTCTGAAGCAAATTTTCCCACCTGCCTGTGTTTCAGTTTTAGTAGCAGGTATACTGAGACCCCTGGCTGTTTGGCAAAGATGTATCACTGGAGGAACAACAGGAGGATTTTTATGCAATAGGCACAGCTGGAGAAGATACCAATGTGCTGAATCCACTGTGATTTTGGCCCCATTTCCTGCTGAGATAAATACAGAGCTTCTGAAATTGCTCTGCAGCAGTATGGTTCTTGAAGGGGCAGCACCATGGGCAGAGTGTCCAACAGGAGCGGTGCAGTGGTTCATCTGCTCTCTTGAACCTTACCTCAGGGTCTGGTTCTGGCGCCAGAGGGCAAGTGAGGACTACCTGAGCTGGATCAACACTGAAATCCAGGAACCACTAAGAAAGGGTCATTCTTTCCTGAGATAGCTGTGGCCATTCCTGGGTCTCCCTTGACCCTTTCTTGCTGGTGTCAATTTCCATGTGAGGCTGAACCTTTCTCTCCCCTCAGGTGTACAGATTTTGGATCAGATACAGATCTGCAGGAAAAAGTACAGTTTCCTTTAAGTTGGCACGCCAGCACTTGTGCCTTCCTCATGTTCGCCATGGTGTGAGCAGGCATTTCTGGCTCCATATGATGCTCACCCACTCTTTATAATCACAGTTTCTACCTGTTAATCCCTCATTTTTGTAAAATTTACTGTCAAGCTGACACAGATGTGAACCTCCACCCAACAGGTGAAAATCCCTACACTGTTTATACCTCCCAAGCATTCTTCTTGAAGCACTTTTATCAGCAGCACATTTGGGATCAATTTCAGATTTACATTAAAAAGGCACAACCCTCATCTCTTGCACTGTCACTACTTGGTACAGCTTTCTAATAATCTTCAAAGCGGAGGTCCAGAATAGAAAAATGTGGCTTTTGTAGTATGTAGAATATCCTTTAACACCACAGAGGTGTATCACAGTGAGGTTACTTTTCTTATTTCCTTTTTGTTGCTGCCATGACCATAAACTCCTGGGAGAGGTGTGCAGGCAGGGCAGGCAGCTCAGCAGAGCAGGCTGCAGAGAAGAGCAGGAGGCCTGGTCTCCATGGCTGAGCTCATATTGTGCTGCACCGTGGACCACACAACACCTGGGAATTACAGAGGCATCAAAATGCAGCAAGAATTTTCAAACACAAAAGTAGCTGCATGTTGGCATCACAGAGATCTGGGAGTCCAGTAAGCTGGTCTTGGATGTTGACGTGAGGAAAAGCATCATCGTGAGGCATTTGTGGAGTTCAGCCATACTCTCTCCTGCCATTGACACCAGCCATTCAGCAGGTTTGGGGTCTCTTTTGAGAGAAAGGACCCATAGTATCATGTTTGGAGAAGGACTCCCTACAGGGGCTTGTCTGGCCTCATCAAGTCAGATCCTCAGCCATCTACAGGTGGAGGGACTGAGTCCACCTTGGTCTTCCTCCTTTCCTATCTAAATCCAACATTGAGCCTGGCAGTAGCTCTTTCTGTGAAAATCCCTCCATCTGCCAGTACCTGAGCAGGGTTGAAATCAGGCTAAACATGCTCATTCAGCTTTATCTTCTTCAGGCAGGACTGACTGCAGAGGTTGGAGTCATGCACCATCGCTGCCCAGCACCATGACATTGTGGACCCAGCACTTTACAAAGGCCTTTAAGGGTGCTGATTATGTGG
Source organism: Corvus kubaryi (assembly GCF_017639235.1). NCBI lineage: Eukaryota > Metazoa > Chordata > Aves > Passeriformes > Corvidae > Corvus > Corvus kubaryi. The sequence continues at coordinate 13,838,575 of NW_024581127.1, forward strand.
TGCTCCCTGGGCACAGAGTGATATGCACACAGCTTCTCACTGGTGTGATACCAGAACACCAAGAGACAGCAAATTGAATTTAGCTTCTTAATAGCATTTATTTAGATTTGCTTTAGTAACGGGCAAGAATAAGGGCCTAAGAGCCCAGGGGACTATAATCCTTTTAGACACTCAAGCTCCTGAGCAGAGTGAGGTGAATCTTCCAATGTCATGTAAAAGACCTGAGAGACTCAGAACCACAGGAAATGCAGGGAATCCTGTTGCCTCTGAACGAGGCAGCAGATGATGGATGGCCCAGAGGTGTTGTCCTCTCCTGATTTTTTGGTACTGCTGGGCTGAAGAACAGGGGTCATAAAGACAGACTGAACTGGCATGAAAATTGCCTTTCTAATATCTATAACAAGCTGTATCTCTTTTCCAGAAATTTTGTGAGAAACAAGAGAGATTTTGTTAAATCCGCACCTTGGCTATTAAGGCTTGAAGTTGTAGTGCTCTAAGCTGCTGAAAAAGTATCAAATCCTTCAGCAAGGGATTTATCAAAACATTTAAATGAACTCCTTATAATGTGGAGCTAGTATCCTTGATAATATGGTTTCTTACGAAGTAAAATAATAATGTAGGATTTTTGAAACAATTCAATTCTTGGAGTCTACTACTGTCACTGTGCTTTCTCATCTCAGGAAATTTCTGGGGACGATAACTGGTGAAGATTTATTTCATTGTGTACTTCTGAGGAAAAACCCATGTTAGAAAACAAGGGCTTGAGCTGTGGCAGATGGTGCTTTTCTGAAGAAGAAATTAGTGTTTAATAAGGATTGTAATAGTGCAAACCAGATGTTCATCTCACATTTAATCTTTGAAAGGATTTGGGACTATGCCATATAGATACATATGTGCATCACAGATCTTGAAAAAATACACAACTGGATCCCCAGGGGCTCATTAAGGGAGGAGTAACTTTCTGTGAGACATCACACTCCACTGAAAAAGCAAGGTCTGTTTAAACTGTGACTAAAGATCTCCTAGGAACTCCCTTTCACCTCTCACATGGATAAAGCAGCAGTCCAGAAGAATGAGGGTAGCAGCAACCTAGTTTTCCAAGCAAAATGGTGACTCTAGTTTCATAATTTTGGGAAATAATACTTTGCTAAGGAAGGAAGGCTCATCAAGAAATGCTACTCTTACTGGGCTTTGTCTAGCTCTGCACTGGGATGCAGGTGTGAGTTCTTAGACAACCATACTGTGACTTCCAACAAAACACAAAGCTGTAGACACTTTGCTCCTGCTACATGACAGCCTCTCAGCCTACAGTGCGCTGTCCCTGTTTCTTCCTGTGCAGTAGAGAAGTGTTCCCACTCCTTGTCCTTCCACCTGCAGCTGAGCTACCTGAAGGCTCAGCCTCACAGTAGGTGCTCCTGGCAGGGCAGAGGCCCGAGGTCAGAGCTCCCAGCCTGGTGCTGAGGTCTCGCAACAAGGCTGTTCTAAGCCACGTGTGGCTGTCACTCCCCTGCCTGTGCCACGGACCCCTTCCCACAGTGACACACGGCCTCAGCTGTCTGTGGACAGCACAACTATGCCTGTACTTCCCCACAGGTACAAGCCCCTCCTGCCATGCATCCCCAGGCCTGGCTGGTGTCAGAGTGGCTTCACGGGCAGTGGTGTAGAAGATTATTATCCTGGCCTTGTTTCCCTTTTGCACCTGCAGTAAACAAGCCCTTGCTTCCAACCAAGATTCTCTGCCTTACTATCTTCACTTAGCAAAACCACACCTTGCTGTAGAAAATCAGCCATGGATGGCTAAATGTCTACCCACCTGGGAGAAACCCAATTAAAAATGCAGGTGGCCAGTACTCCATCTGCAGTGCAGCCCTGCAGCTCCTCCCAGTGCTGGCAGCAGTGTCCTGGGACAGACAGAGGCACCCATGCACCCTCTGAAAAGAGTTACTCCTTTAGTTGTGCTGCAGGCCTGGCTCTTCGCAGGGTGGGTAAAATTCAGGGGGTTTGTCCTATGTCAGGGGCCTGGAAGCACCCATGGCTGCTGACCTGGGAGTGAGAGGAGGCGGGAGCCCCGTAGGAAGAGGCTGCTTCTCCAGCAGTGGCTGCTGACCTGCTTCAGTCCTTACTACTGCAGCAGCTACAGTTGTTCTTTATTTTCAGTTTTTTAAACAAGGATTTTGTCATAACACTGAAATAATGACCAAGAGGCTGAGCATTTTAGTTTGCTCTGCTATGATTACAAGTCTCCTGCAAGCCAACAGGGAGACCAAGTGGCTACATGCTCCATTTGTTGAGGAAGCACCTCTGAGTTCCTGCTGCCCTCCTTTCTCACATCTCTGCAGGCCTGCCTCAGCATACAAACAAATTCAGAAAGCACGGATGCTCAAGTTATGTGAGGCACATTGGAGAAGCACACAGAAAAATATCTTACCTAAGAGTCCATGGTGGGTGTAATTGCCAGGATGTTTTTTCTGGGCATGGCATTTGTAGTTCTGCCTATTGCTGGGGCATTTAATGCCATGGTTGTTTTTGCAGTCAGAGTTCAAGGTAGACTACATGAAAAAGTTTCCAATATGTATTGTATAAACACCAAAAAAAATTACATTAATTAATAGGTTTTTAATTAAGAGGATGAGATATATCTTGCACACTTAAATTATTTTATAACTGATTTACATAAATTTCTTTGCTATTAGTAATTTGTAAATCAATTAAATATGTCCACACAGGTTGATATAAAAGGCAAGAATGATTCTCAGATTGCTTGTACTTTCATTCCAGTTCAAGGTCTCTTCGCAGTGGGGCCAGACACCATCCTGTAAACAACAGGGTTATCTTTTCCAGCTTATTGTTTTCTTATGACTCAGATACAAAACTGAACTACTGTCATTCAGTTCTGGAGGAAATGCTTTAGCTTGAAATGCTCCCACCAGAGTTCATGCTGTTGCCTCACCTTGCAATTAGAGCAGGTGAGGAGTGTACATAAATGATTACTGACGTCTTTAGGAGCTCAGCTGATGCAAGGTTAGTTACTTAACTCAGTTATCTGCTGGAGCCCTTGAACTAAAATAAAGGTTATTCTCACTGACAGCATCTTTTGTGTGTGCAAAAGCACAGGAGAACTCATTAAGGACTTTTTTATTTGAAATTCTTAGGAGTTGCACCAAAACCCTGCAGCTGCTAAATGTGTCCTTCTAGAGTTGGAATTCAATGAATTTAAAATGTTGTTCACTACCGAAAAGAAGAAAGAAAGAAAAATCTTCAAGTGTCACCGTCTAACATTATTGAAGAATTTGGAAGGCAAATAGATTTTTTTTTCCAATGTGAAGATATTTGCAAGTTTTTCCAGCTTTTCTGGGGTTCTACAGAGGCACTGCATCTCGTACTGTCAAGCAAATCTTACTCTGTAAAGAATTTCCTAAGGACAATAGTGTGAAAGCACCTGTGATCTCAGAAGTGAGGTTTACTTTAGAGAGACCACACCAGTATTCAGAGCCTTCCAGCACAGGCTGGGAACATGGGCTCATTTCTGACCGAGTCACAGCTGGCACTACACCTGAAAATCAGCAACATCCTCTACCTCTTTAAGTCTCTAAGGCTTAAAAAGGACAATATGATTCTCCTTCTTTGTGCCTATTGCTGTTAACATGGGAAAGTCATACCAAATTTCAACTAACTGGTCAAAACTGTAGAAACATCCCTCTGTGCTCGTTCATCCCAGATGTAGCTGTCCATTATCCCTGTTCCTCATTCATGAAACGTCTAAGCAGTGAACCTTGTGGGACAGAAGCAATGATTTTCCTTGTGCCTAAAGAGTTGTTGTAGCATTTCAGGCAATGTCTAAGCAGATAATTTGAACAGCATGTGTGTTTATGATTTTGTTGGCTGCAGAAGAGTGGTTCTTCACCTTTGTCCTGGATCCTGTCCTGAAGGACTCCAACACTACGCAGTGTCCAATGCAAACTAATGTGCTGGCAGGGCCTGCCACTGCAAGCCGGTGTGCAGAGGAAGGCGCTCACAGAGCAATCCCAGTGACACACACGTGGGAATATTCAAGAGACTTCTGTTGCTCGTATGGGTTGCCATTAACAAACATGAGTCTTTATCATAAAGTTTATGACTGTGCCTACTACCCCATGTAAAGAAAGAGGGGAAGGAAGAAAGCACCCACTGCCTCTGTCAAGGTGATAATTCCCACTCCAATGAATATTAGTCTTTTTTCTCCCTAGTGCTTGCATCCTTCTCCCTCCCTCCCTCCTATCCTCCCATTTCCTTCCGCCACTACAAAGCCCTTCAAAGATCAAAGTCATCATTGACCATGAGTTTCCACAATGTTTCTGCTTCGACATTGGCTGGGAGCCAGCTGGCATGTGTTAAAAACCATCATCAGAATCTGTTTAATTACTGTTCCCAATGCAGTGTTTTAACAAAACACTGGGATGGACACAGTTCCAGCAAGCTGATGCCCAGTGATGAAACACTGCAGCAGCACAGACATTTGCTGTTTTAATTCTTTTTTATTCCATACTATTAATCCATTTTTTGGCCTGTTTTGAAAAGATGCCTTTTCAAGAACAGTAAAAGGATACCTCTATGATTTTCCTCAATTTAGTATAAATTTACTATTAAAATAGGTCCCATGTAGATTTGGATTCAAAATATATCATTCACAAAAGAAGACACTCTACTATGTCTCCTCGATCTGTGACCTGCTCTTGGATAAGGACACTCTCCTGGCTAGCCTTGGAGCTGCATGTTGGTGTGATGATCAGCTGCTCCAGGCGGTGCTTGCAATTCATACACTTGTTAAATTAAGCCCATTGTGGCTGTGGCTAAGCCTTTTCCTGACCTTTGATATATGTCTTGACTTCTGGTCCTCCCCAGAATCACTAGATGGTTCCTCTGGCCCACACCTTCTCTGGGTTCTACCCTGATCCAGGACCACATGTTCTCGCTGCCTCAGGAAATCACAGGCAACAGAGGCCAGGTCAACCATGCTCCACGTAGACAGTGGCTATCTTCATTGAAGGGCCTCATGCTGTACATCTCTCTAGCCAATGGCAAACATTTCCTTTCCCACCATGGTCTCAAACACCTGCAGTCAGCCAGCCTGGGCACATGCTGCCTCAGTGAGCAACACAGTCTGGCACCAGTGTGCTCACAGCTACCATTACCACTGTAACAGGACAACCAAAACCTCTACCCTCTTCAAACTGTGTAGCTGGACACCCTTCAGGTCAATCTGCACATTGTGTCTAAGACTTTGCAGCTCCAGGGACTCTGCCTGTGAGCCTCTGTGGTTACACTCACTTGGTCAGACTTGATCTCCTTGAGCATCTGCACTATTGCCCAGAATTATACCATAAGATTGACAGCTGCAATGCTCCAAACCAAGTGCATCCAAACCATGGAAACTCAAAGATTACCTGGTGTAGGAGAAGTCTGAACTATCTGGTAGTAGGAGAGCACCCATCCCAAAGTGCAAGGGAAAGGCAACAGTTTCACTGTGCCACTCAAGATGGAAATTACATCTGTGAGGCAGCAGCACCATCCACTGAGAGACAAAATCAGAGCAGTCTCTGGTCGATGCATAAGTTACCTCTGTTTTGAGGAGTGAAACTGTGTTCTTATGACCACTTTGACCACTGCTATAACCACCTGTTATGCTTCTTGTCACCCAGAAATTTAAACTGCAGGTGCCCAGGACGGGATGGTGATGACAAGGCAAGTCCTGCAGTTGAGGACACTGCTGTCCTGGCAGACGTGTCCCGCAGCTGAGGACATTGCTGTCCTGGCAGACGCATTCTCCTGTGAGCCAGGGAACCACTCCTGCTGCTCTGCAGTGGACAGCCTCTTTGGCAGCTCGAGGGACTGTGAATAATCCTTTTGAGCTCCTGCCACCAGTCCCAAAGTATGATCAGTACACAATGACGCCAATAGCATAGTGTGACCCTTCTCCTGCTTTGAGTGGCTGGGCTTGAACAACAGTGACAAGAAAGAGCTGGAATGTAAGGGACATTCAAAGGGCTCTCTCCTTCACACAGATCTCATGAGAGGAATGCAGTCACCCCATCAGATCCCAGGACAGTGCTGCACACAGGTCATGTATTAGGGACATACTGTCATGGCATCTTCACCTTGCCCCTGTCTCATGTGACAAGTCTATCTTCTAGTCCTGCTTCCCTTGTTCCGTCACACAGCCCGATGTGGAACTCAGCCCTGAGAAGCCTGACTCCCAGCATCTTGCCACAGGGTTTTGCCCATGTCAGGAGCAAATAGCCTGGGGGAAAAATGTGCCTTCAAGACAACCATGATGCTGGACTGAGACCCTCAGCATCCAGGATCCCCCAGCAGGGCACAGCACAATGTGGTGGCTGGGGCTTGCAGCACTGTCCCCGGTGACATGGTCATTTTAATAACTCCTCTGCTGCTCCTTCTTGTATACTAATACGCTTCATCTCCTCCATGGAGGATTTAATTGAGGGTTAACTGCTCAGAGCTTTTGTTCAAAAAGACATCAGAATCTTCAAATCCTTGGTCACCTATCTCTGCAGTTAGGGTCTGAAAAACTGTCTGGGCATTATCCTGAGGAGGAGGGTAAAATCTTGCCCTTGGAGAGATCAAATGAGAATTTTACCATAGATTTTATCAAATCCCTGGAGATGGGATTTCCCCCAGAGATTTCTTATGCCTTAACTGGGTGTTCAGTTAAAAAGACCGCACATGGTGCTGTCTGACTGGTGTTTAACTTTTCAGCTTCCAAGATTTGCTTGACCTAAGACAAGAGCTATGAGTGGAGGGGAGGAAGGGGAGACAGGCTGGGCAGGAAACAGAGTCCAGTGAACTTCTACAAACCTTAAACAACTGCAGTTGGCTGGGATTCAGTATGTGAGATGGATCAAGGTTCAGGCTGATTTATTTTATCTGGAATTGTTTCACATCTCTGGATGTAATGTGTGGGGTTGGCTCTCGCTCCAAAAGCAAGTGGTCTTCTGAAGAAGGCTTTCAAGACAATCTTTCATTTATCTGTAGTGCAGCATTTGCCTTCTCCACATTCACAAGTTTGGAACTAATTCCCTGTATGACATAGCATTTAATGAGTTTGTCTCCTGAATTCTGCAAAGCATTTAAAATACTTTGACGGCATTTTCTATTTAGTAATTAATGTCTTATCAGTGAGTTTTGCAGAGAACAATGGCTTGATTCTCCTTCAATGCTGTTTTACATCTCTGTAGCTTCACTGACTACAAATGAGTTACTCCTGCTTCACATAGGGGGAGATGAGAATTAAGACCTTAAGCCTACTACTATTTAATCACATGCTTTGAACCACTTTTCTCTCATTCAGAATCTATCCCTTGCTTGCAGCCCTGCATAATTGCCATTTTACTATCTTAGAAAGCTGGTCATTATTGAGAACATGTGTACTAAGTACTCTTTGATTTAAGAAACCCAAAATTAGGGATACTCCAGCCCGGGGAAGCCCCACACCACACCACCTCATGGCATGGTGGTCCTTCTCACCCAGGTACCAGACTTCCCCTGGAGACTGTTCTACAAGCTCTGAGGGACAGTGGTTATTATTTCATTTCACCCCTAAGAAGCAGCCTTTCTACATACCTGAGGAGTTTGCAATTAGACTCAAAAAATAAAAGCTTGCTGCATGAAAATGAAGCTTTCTCTCTAGCATGAAAAGTCCAGCTGCATTTTCTCTTGAAAACAGCCAGACCATGGACTCTCCTTGTACTGTAGACTAATTTGTTTTGATGCTCACAGGATGTATATCCTGAAATTGGAATAAATATGCTGAAACATGCATAACCTGGACACATCTTTATTTAATTCTTTTGGCTCTGGATCCAGTTCCATCCTGAGAAGGCAAAAGCAACACCAACAGAGAGAGCAACAGAAATGCAAAAAACCCAGATAGCTGTGATGACACAGATAGATGCTCACTTGCTGTTGGAATATATATTTATTTAAAATATATTTATATCTGAACAATAAAGTAGAAGCAGGCAAGAGGTAGCAGATACTGTTTTAAAATACTTTCATTAATTGCACACAAATCTGGACTAACTTTAGCATGTTCAGTGAATTAAATGGGCAAGTACTTCAGGATCTGTTTACTCCCATAAGTTAGGAGGTGATAAGTGGTGTCAGCTAATTCTGGTGATTTTTTCATGTCTGTAAGCATTCCTCATATAGGTACAGATTTCCAGGGCCAGACAACAGAAATTAGTTAAATGGGACACATTGGGCATTATATATTAAGAACAACATTAAAAAAACCTTTGCTATAAAAACATTCAAGCTACAAAACAAAGTGCTTGAAGTTGAAAAACATCAAAATTAAGGCTGTCCTTGCAACTAAAGCTTTATGATACCATCTTTAATTATAGTTGTCTGTGTCATTGTCTCCATAGCTTTAAATTTCTGCAACAAAATACTGCATGGATCTTACTGCTGCATGGATCTTATTGACAACATTATCTCTCACTAAAAAGCTTATTATTTATACTGATCACCCAGTGCAGAGCGTTGGGGCCAACAGACATCTTCCCTTTGCTACTTGCTGACAGCACAGGAAGATGGTGCCTTACCTCTGGTGGGGTAATTTCAAAGTCTGGAGGAGAGCACAGTTGTTCAATGATGGACAGTTATCATCTTGTCTTGGTCAGGACTGCATCTTTCCCCTTCTCCTCCCAGCCACCCCAGACACTGCATGGTCCTGCTTTCCTCCCTTGCTGCCCCCATGGGTATCACCTACCATGGGTCTGATGTCCTGGCATTTGCCCCGCTGTGCCAGTGTCTCCCTCCACCCTTGGTCCTGTCCTTCTTCCTCCCCATATCCCTCCTATATCCCCCCTATCATTATTATTACTATTATTACTATTATTACTCTTCTTCTTCTTCTCCTCCTCCTCCTCCTCCTCTTTGTCCTGCTCCTCCTCTTCTTCCTCTTCTTCTTCTTCTTCAGTCTCCAAGTCTTACAACCACTGACCTTCTCTTTATTCCTCCCCTCTCTTCCCCCTTTGCTGCACAGGCACACACAGCAGACCCTGTCTCACAGGTGCTAAGGGGAACTCTACAGCCAGCTGTTTTATTTGGAGACCAAGCAAAGAAGGATTTCTGTGGCTCTGAGCTGGAACATGTCTGGCTTAGATGGGATTTTTCGATGTCAGAATTTAACAAGTCTCTACTGAGCATGTACAAACTGCAAAGAGAGTAATGCTTAGATATGGTACAAAGCTGAGAATAGTTTCCCAAATGTGTTGAAAAGAAAATTTCTGGTGTTCGGTTGAGTCCTTTTGCCAAATCTTTGTGCTTTCCTCCCATGCATGGAGGTAAAACATTTTCTCAGGGAAATATTGGAGGGAATTTGGATTACCATAGACAAAATAACATACTTTCTCCTAACCTTGCTCTTGGGAACAGATGCACCATTCTTGATAAAACTTGCAAAACAAAAATAAAACAAATGAAGTCAGCTGGAGGTTGATACCCAGTATAGGAAATTTCAGCTTGATGCATTAAACTTTGGCAAATGTATAAGCAACTGACAACAAGATATAATAATGAAAAAGTGTTGGGCAATCATTGCACCTCTAATTCATAACTCCCACACATTTTAAGATAATGAAAATTACTCATGTTCATCAGGAATTGAATAGATGCCTCTGTTATTACTTGTATTATTCAGTTAGCAACAGCAGCCAAATGTATGTCTGACTTTCATTAACTTGAGCAGTATACCTTGCAGTATTGAAATCTATTTCAATTCAACCCTTCTGTATTTTTCTCCTGGTGTACTGCATACAAACCTTAACCATGATATGATCTTTTGGGATAATAAACTAAATCAACAATGCATTTCATTTACAGAGATCATCACATATGAGACACTTTCAGGTATGCAAATGTCTCAGGCAAATACTGAGCCATGGCTCTAAATGGAACCTTCAGAGATAAAGAAATATCTTTTCTATTTTAAAGGTACAGTTTGTCCTAATAAAAAAAAAGGGCAATAGCCTTGGCTAGAATTGTCAGAGTGGTAAATTTTACTCTGTTCAGGAAGCCAGCACAAAGTGACACTGAGTTTCTTACAGCAGTTAACGTCCAAAGACAAAGCTTCTGTACCCAGGACAGAGTGGGTTTTGGCCAAGTTTCATAATTTTTTGGTAGTTCTAGCTGTCAGCACTGTCATTCACTTTACTTATAGTTCTTGGTAGGCATCTCCCCTGGAAAAGAGATCAGCAAGGCACTTGGGGCATGTATGTTACATTTAAAAGATTTAGCGTGTTGCTGAATAGCAGGGGACAGGCCCTACTCAGGAGTGCTGCCAAAGCTGGACTTCAATGCCAGGTGTAAAGGCCATCTTTGAATCTGGATGAATAACTGGTTCAGGTGTTCCCCTCTAGGTATGGATCAGGACTTCCCAAAAGTAACTCTCCTGGAAAGCTGGCTGACCCCATTCTCAATGAGCACGGAACACTCCAGATCCCCCTGCTGCCCTGCACATCCCCCTCTACATCCTCTCACTGGCGCAAAGCCCCCAGCCTGGGTGCATGTCCCCGTCTCTTTGCATTGATACTCACTCCTTCTGTTGCACAGTGACAAACACAAACCAGCCCCATTTGCAGGCTACTTCTGGACTGTTTCACCCAACCCACCATCTCATAGAAGGCTGCTGCTTGTGCTCTGCCTTTAATGCCAGCCTTTTATTTTTCTTATTATGTCTCCCTACCACTATACTTGTCCATGAAAAATGAACAACAAAAAGTTCTGTCAGCTGCATGTTTCTGTTGCCAGTTGTTGCAGGCCAAGCTCAGACTTTCTGCTGCATTCATATAAAGCCCAGCATTATAAACCACCTTATAAACCCCATACAGCCCAGTTGTGCAGCCCCAGTGGTGCCACAGCAGACACAACAAGCCCTGGTTGCTCAGCAATGCCCTTAGCTCCCGCTGCGCTGTTGTTTCAGCTATCAGGGATACCTTGTTTTGTGCAGACATGTTTTTTACTTCATATCTAACCAAAATAAAACTATAGATACAATAAAAATTAAACAACCTGCATATCTCTGTGATTCAGAAACTGCATAGCAAAAGAAGCCTCTGGATCAAAGAGAGGCAAGCATGTCCTAGGGTATTTTGGGGATGCTTAGAAAAGCTACCCTTTAGAACAAGAGCCTGTTGAGGAAGGATGCATGTTCATGTAATTACACTGTTAAGACCTGATGCAGAAAAGAATCATTCACTGATGTGTTACCAAAAATTGCTGGCACCTCTCCTGTGGTTCAATGGCCCCATGAGTACCAGTCCCATCCTATCACATCCCTGAATTCAGACTATAATACAGAAATGAACACAACTGCACTTACAAGTATTGCAGACATTTTTATAGAAGAGATGAGCAGTTCTCAAATTGTTCTTAAATTAGAAGCATAAAATTTGGGAGTTTGGGGATGTGGTAATAAATCTTTTTAAACTGTCCTACCAACATATTTTAGCAAGTTTTTTTCAGATCATTGCCAGTGTGGGTTCAAACAGATTTAACATCAGCTGCTTTCTTCCTTTTCACAGGTTCTGTCCCTCTTTGAATAAGTTATTTGAGAAAATTTGCCACCTCTTATGATCTTTGAATGTGATGCCAAGGCTATCCCATTCTGGGCATAAATACAAACATCAGTCATTTACATAACAAACAGCTCTGGCCAACACCACCTTGTCACCCACTGCAGTGTGAGGTTCAGGGCTGTGCTTTGGGTCAAGCGTTCTCAACCACAACTTGTATTATTGAACAAATCTTAATAGAGAAATGGCATGATTAGGAACTCTCCTCCCCATGTAGATCTCTTTCCTTGGCGCTGCTTGTTGTGCAAGTCCCCTGCAGGATTGACCGTGCAAAAATGAATGCTTGGGAAGCACTCAAAAAATTGTGATGCATCCTTATCCTTAATGGTGCCTTGGCAGCCATAGGCTGGAAAACTTTTTCCCAAGATTTCCCAACTTGCTTTTTTGCACAGCTCCCATGTGCTTCTAACCATGACTCTTCCCTAAAGTTCCAGTAACTTTCCCGTTAGGAGAGACCCAAAACTGAACTTTCAAATTTGGTAGACAACTGGGTCTCTTCTGTATTTGATAACCACATGCTACACATGAGGTCCTCTTGCATTCTTCCACCATATAATACATTTTGAAAAAAAAACGGCCTTTGGTGAAGTTTGTCTCAATCCCACCTAAATCCCACCCCTGCCTGGTTTGACTCAATGTCGGGGTACTGACTGGGTGGCCCGTGTCCATTGGAGGGCTGGAGGTGAACACTGCCTGACAGTCCGCATAAGAAATGCCCAGGCCTGCAGCTGCTTCTCCATGGGACCACATAAGGAAGTGCTCTTAGTGCTGTACTGTGCTCCCAGATAGAAGACTCAGGAGAGTGGGGAGGGAGTAAGTGGAACCCAAGACAATATTTTGTTATTTCTGTGAACTACAAGGGTTATTTGTTTTCTATTCTTTAATCCTCATGCTCATTTCTATCTTTTCAAATCATCTGTGTGGCTTCCAGTCTTCAGTTCTGCTCCTTCTAGCATTGTGTGTTTATCTTCATGTTTAGCATCAGATATCGTCCACACAAAGGCTTAAGGATTTGTGTAAGCCTTTGGAGGTTCTGCAGGTCTTAGCCCCAGATCCTTCAAGGGCACTGCCCATACGTACACTGGTGGTCCATGAGGAGCCCATTTGTTGCCATCATCTTTGCCTGAGGAAGGTCTTCTCTTCGCTTGCTGCAGGTGATACTTTGATCGTTGATAGATTCTGCCAAGTATGTAAAACTCTGATAATCATGGATTGTAACACGGAAGTAAAGCTGAGCTTGGTTTATATGTTAAAAGACATGCCTGTTAAAGAATGTTAAAGAAATACCCTACTGTAGTAAATCACCTGCCCCTTGGTGTTTGACAACCCTTAGGATGCCTCCCGTATGCAGCATCTCCGTCTTCACATTTGCTCTTTTATGGTATTGGTTTCTAATGTGGCGTTCTGTTTTCCTACTGCTAAGGAATGCTGTTTCTGGTTTCCGCCTTGACTGGGGGCAAGTTGCAGCCTCTTCATCTCTCCCCTCCCGGCAGTCTGCGCTGCCTGTAAGACCCCATGCCTATGTGAGGTCCTACAGATTTTGCCCAAACGGAGTTTTACTCCCTTTTCTTCACTGTACTTTACTCACCCACATCAAACAGTGCTGAAATTGTTGCTTAGTTGAATTGAAATCTGGCTGCCTACAAAGGAAGAGGATACACAGAATTAGGTCTTAAGTATTTGCAACACACTTTGAAGGAGAAAGATAATATTAAACAATCTGTTTAATATAAGGAATACATTAAAAAATCTGTGTGTGTGACACCAACAAGGAGCAGACCACTGAAAATCTGGTAGGATTTCAGTGGGGAATGCAGCCTAAAATCAATGACATGGCATGTCCGGAAGGTGGATCTAGAAATAGCAAGTGTGGTAACTGTTGAGAGGTATCACGTTCCTGTGAGTGGGTCGCACAGAGTAAGAGCACTCCAGGCATGGCCAGCCACCCCTCTGAGGACACGGGTCCTGCCATTTCCCAGCACAGAGTCAGCCGCCGCGCCCACACTGCACAAGGATCGCCAGGGATGTGTTTGCCTGGGAGAGGCTGGGAAAGTGATGAGTGGGGTGAGAGATTGCTTGTGCCAGATTATTTTATTTTCTTACATGGCATGCCTGTTTTGATAGGAAGGCAAGCAGATCGGGAACTGGAGGCGGTTGGGATCTCAACACAACCTGTTGGCCAAAGTCCTTCACAGAGCACAGAGTAAGCAAAGTGAAGGGCATGCAAAAACATCTGCCTGGGAAAAACATCTGCCCAGGGTATCTCCCTGGGCTCTTCTTGAGCCAGGGTCCCCTGAGAGAGATAGATTTTGCTCAAACAAAAGAGATCATTATGGTCCTTGCGACCTTTTGATTCAGGCTATAAAACGCTGTTTGCTACCTTCTGACTTAAATCACCAGTGGTAGTTTGCAAGTGAGACTGATATATTTTGCTTTCCTGGTTATTGCTTCTTTCCCATATCCAGTGACTGATGTAATGTATGTACACTTTCAGTGGTGGAAACATGCTGGCATACGCAAATGGATTGGGTTGAGGCTTCTAAGCTCTGCAAAACCACCATTTTCCCCAGTTGAGAAATACCATGGACTAGTCGTAGCAAGACTTCTTGTTTTGGCTTCTGGAGCACACATTATTGGTGCTGTCAATTCCTGCAATATTTATTTTGAAAACATAGCTTCTGGATCCATGTCACTAGCTACAAATCGCGGCCCTCTCTTACTTTGCCACCCCTCACCCTTAAAAGTTTCTAGTCTTCTTGTTGAGGGCGAAGTGTCTAAAAAAATGAATTCTGAGGCAAAAAGCTAAGTGGAGATTCACAATGAGCTGGCATTTTTGGGATAGCCCCGCTTCCCGTGATTTTTGACCCCTCCATTTTGGTTTTTTTCCGACCCTTGAAGCTGCCACCGAGGCTAACCGGGGAGGGTGGCGCGGAGCAGCGGTGCGAACCCCGGCGGCACAGCACTAAAAACACGCGGTCGCGGCCAGATTTCTCTTGCGCAGGGGGAGCCTTTCCACGTCCCCGCTTTTTTACGGGACCAGCCCTCTCTTAGTCGGTCCGCGGCGCTGCTCATGTTTTCCACTGTGGGGGAGGACGAGAAAAGGGGAGACCAGGGCGGAGAAGGAGAAAGAGGAGGAGGCGGGGGGAGGAAAGTTGCTTGAATTTGCGAGGGGCGAGAGCCGGCGGCGGCGCGCTGCTTGTTTCCACTGGCTGGGGGAGCTGCCAATCTGTGTTGTAATCCTGCAGGAATTTCTGCGGGGTTTAACTGGGAGCCGCGGCGCCGCCGCCGCGCACTCGGGGCGGAGGGAGGGCGGCGGAGCCGGCAGCCTGCAGCCCGCGCGCCCAGCGCAGCACCGGGCCCGCCGGAGCGGAGTGCGGAGCCCAGCGCAAGGAGCGCGGCGGGCCGGATCCGGGGCGCCGCCGGCCCTGCCCCGCGCCCCTCGGGCGCTGCCGACGCCGCCGGCCCCCGGTTTCTCCTTTGTGCCCGGCCCCCGGCGGCCGCCGCGCCGGCTCCACGGGAATAATGCGGGGCGTGTGGCTGGCGCTCACCGTCAGCTTCGTGGCCTGCGCCTCCGGGCAGCCGGTGAGTGCCGGGGCGGAGGGGAGGGGGCGGCGGCAGCCCTGCGGGACGGCACGGGACGAGGGCGGCCACCTCGGTTCCGTCAGCCGAGCGCCGGGCGCGCAGACCGAGCCCTGCCCCGTGGCATCGCCGGGCACTGGGCTGGCTCCGGGGGGGCATCTGTTGATAGCTGAGCGCTCTGCAAACGGCAGGCACCGTTCCGTCCCACCGGCCAAGAAAAGAAAGAAAGAGACGACACCCCCGCAAAAAAAAAAAACCAAACAAAAACAAACCCAAAAACCCGAGCACCCCACGAAGCCGAGCGGAGCACCCTGCCGGAGCGGAGCACCCTGCCGCCCTACAGCGAACCTTGGCCGGAGTTTGCCGCGACGACCCAGCCTCCAGCCGGCCCCGGAGCCCCCCCGGTGCCTCTTTCCCTGCCTCCCCGGAGGAGGGGCGGCTGCCCGGCGGCCGCGGGGCGCCCGAGGGGCCGCGGTGCGGGGCTGGGTGCGGGAGGGGGGATTGTACCCGTCCCGGACCAGCGCCGGGAGCCGCCGGGCCGCCCCGTGTCCGAGCGGCCGCCCGAGGACATCGCCGCCTCCCCCGGCTCCGCGGGCGGTGAGGCGGGAGCGTCCCCTGCAAAACCCGCCCTTCACGGCCCGTTGCTAAAAAGAGAAAAGAGGCAGCAACTACCTTGGCTGCGCGGCTCAGGACCTCCCAGACCCCTCAGACATAACGCGCTGCGCGCCTCCCAGCCAGCCCCCGGTGCCGGCTCCGCGGAGCCCGAGCGTGCTGCGGACCCGGCCGGCCCTTCCCCGCGGGCTTGCCGCGAGGTGCTCGGGATAATACCGCTGTTTACACTTTTTCCGCGCCACCAGTATATTCGCTAACCGGGTCCTCTGCTTAATGCAATTAGCTCTGTTGCCGGGATTTGTACCTCTGGGAAAGCCTCTCTCCGGCGAACGCTCCCACCCTTTCGCGGCAGGAGCCGGCGAGGGCTGGCCAGAGGGTTTTGGTCTTTTCCATCTGTGGATCTGAGATTGTCTTGAGGGAAGGGATATGCAAATGACACTGATGCAGTGTTTGGGCAAATATTAGGAAATGATAAATTGAGGTTTCAATATGAAATTAAAAAAATACCATGATAATTTAATCCAATTAAAATGAGCCGCTTCACTGAACTAAATAATGTCACTAGCTTGGGTTAACTTTAGAAGTTCTCTAGCTATTGTATAAATTAGCCAAGTCACAACCTTCATGAAATCTGGCTCATCATTAGAGATTTCTAAGGATACAATTGCAAAACACTTTTCTTAAAGACTGATTAAAAAAGGGTTGGGTAGAACAGTGACTCTTGTTTCCACTAAGTGTAACTGTGCTGCAGAAACACCCTTGGATAATGAGGTACAATATACTTTAATTTTATAAAAATGCTGTTAGTACAAAGTTCTCTGATGGTGGAGTAGCTATTAAACTACCACAGTAATTAGTAAAATATTAAGTTTGATGGGCTTTTGCCTTAGGATGAACACACTGTGGCAGTGTGAGGTACGTTGTCGGGGTATACCCGGGGCTGTGTGGTTCAGGGGGCAGTGGGGAGAGTGAGGTGGGGGGAGCCTTCCTGGCTCTGCTCCACTGCCCTTACTACTGCCAGAAAGTTGTGGAGGGACTGGGAAGTAAAAGGAGGTTGGTGTTTTTCCTTTTCTTTCACCTTCCTTCTTTTTCCTCTAACTGTGCCTGGCAGCAGCTTCATGGTCCCTGAAGATAGGATTTTGTAGACCAGTCTGTGGGAAAAGACAGATGCCAAATCTGTCTTCCGTGCAGAAGTCTGTCCTTGTCATAAGAGGAATTCTATACGGATGCATAAAAAACTCCTCCGAGCTCTCCAGAGCACTGTCAAGTGGATTTAGCTCTTAATTTCTTCTTGTGTTTAGATTCTACTATTTATTATCATTAGCTAGGCAAAGCCATAAGGTAAAACCCTCATTTCTGAAGAAGTAAATTATCCATGAGTCTTTTAAGTAGAGGAGGGGGAAGCTGCAGCAGACTTTGTTTCTTAAAGCAATGAGTTCCCTATGTTTGGTCCACATAATCAGCAAACATTTTTATTGGGGTGGGCCAAGTAGATGTTAGCACTGTGTTAAGAATGTCCTGGAAGTGAGACCTGCCACTGAACCACGGGAGTGGTTTGTCGGTGCTGGGTGTGTGCTTCGTGTGGCCTGACGTGGGCTGTGGCTTCGCAGCCGTGCTCTGCTGTGCCGTGCCAGCTGCCCCAGGGGAGCAGCTGCTTCAGGACCGGGCTGTGATGGAGAGGGTGAGAGGGAGCCCAACCTGTTAGTGCCAGCCTGCACATGGTGGCAAGCGTTACCCACACCAAAGCTGGTGGAGTGCACCCAGGTCTTGCCGAGTGATTTGCTGCCATCAGTGCACTGTGCCGTGAGACATCAGATTATGGTGGGGTCTGGTAACCTGTGTGGGTCTGCAAGGATATGGGGGGATTCACCCAGGGTTGGCTGAATGGCAAAAAAATGTGCTTTCTAGCTACCTTGAAAGTTTTTTGGTTTGCTTATGCAAGAGAGAAAGACAGTGACATGAAACTGCTGGAAAGAAAAGGAAATCTCTGTGAGTGAGAGGCCTGATGTGCCTTTTAAAAGGCTGAGCCCAGTCTTGATGATGTTGGGAGTCAGCTTTTGCTGATTTTAATAGCACCAGAGAGCAATGCCTAGTATCCAGCTGTAGTTGTCAGCTCCCATTCGGAAGAGGTTGATAAACCTTTCTGTTTCGTTCTAGTTTGCAAGAGTGGGACAAATGGTTTTCCCGAGCTTGTATGACAGTCTGATCCTCTCTGCATGCCCAAGTACACATTGAGAAACTTTGCTGGCTAGCAGGTAGTGTTGCATACTGCAGTATTATGGTGCTGCTCTCCTCACAGAAGGTTAATTCCATCTCTCCTTGGGAAGATTCTGGAGTCTGGAGACTGCTTCACGTCAGCAATGCGTGCGTGTGGGGCTGGGTTTAGGACCTCCAATGAAACAGATCGTCGGGCCATCAGCTGAGAGGTCTTTCTGTTTCTTGTGTAAGCATCTGACCGCTGAGTTGTTGGCATAAATGTAATTATTGAAAGATGATCCAAGGGTAATATTTGGTATATTTTTCAGAAGTATTTAGTATTTTGAGAAGCATGATGCGATAATTTTCCTACATTTGTTTCTAATGGTTACTTTAGTTTTGGAATTTGGAAAATTGATAGTGTGTTGGAGAGGAGGAATGTGTTTTTGGAAAAGGCAGTTAGGCTTCAGAGCTAGTAATTAGAGGAGAAGAAGGGCTGAAGAGATAGGAGAGACACATACAGCATATAAATCTAAATACCAGCTATGTGTGTTAAATTTGTTTTGTCAAATAAGTTCCAAAGAAAGGAGGAAGCCTTTTCAGTCTTGATTTATTTTTATCCACCTCCTATTTACATGTACTTTTCCTTCTCACTGCAGACTTCACAAATGTTCATCCATTGCTTTTTTGTGGTTTGGCAACACCTGGAATCTGCCATGGCTGCTTCTCTTGCTCTAACAGAACTTCTAGGTTCTGCCATCCAACAGCTGTCTGCACTGCCGTGCACTGGGAATTCTGGGGAGCTCTGGGGTTTGCCACCAGTGTCGGGTATTACAGCCGCCCCTTAGGTGGATGTTCTCAGGAGCCACTTTCTGGAAATGGGTTTCCCTCTCAGGTTAGATTATCTTTTAAAAATTAAAGAACAGTTGAATCTTGACCCAAGATCAAACACTGAAGTTCCTCTTTTTAACATCTTAGCCCTGAGGTCTACATTGGAACTGACTTATTATTGAGGCGTAAAGTGCAGAGATGTTTTCTCTGCATTTTTTCCTAGATCCTTATCAAAGAAGTAGATGAGAGCATTGTGTTCAGGAACAAGTCAGGACAAATATCTTAGGGTTTGAAGCTGGGTGCTGGGGTTGTGGTTCTTGCGCAGGTAACACCTCTGTGGTAGGTTTGAGACAGTTACTGCAGCTAATGGGATAAAGATGGTGGACTTTGGAGAGTGCGCAGTAAGTCTGGCATTTGCTTGGAGATTGGGTGGATCTGAGTCTCTGTGGTCCTAAATTAAGTATAATCTCAGGATGACAAGATAAAGGCCTAATTTCTTGACTAGTAGAGGTGCAAGTTATGAGAAGTCGCATGTCAAACACACAGCCATGATCTAATGCCTCCAGGGAGGATGGTGGAGAGCTACCTGCCATCCTCAATGGGGAATGTGGCATTTTGCCAGGGTGTCCTGAACTTGGAGAAGAGCCTGCAGAGGAGCCAGTCATTTGCAGAGCTCTCCGTTTGCACTGCTCTTTATGGCAAGTTGTCTTTATAAAATGTCAAGCAGAGGCATATGGATGGCATTTATTAATTACATTTTCTCACCAAAATGATTTTTGCCATTGAGCAGTTCAAACATTTTGCTTATGGCAGAGAATTGTAGGCTTTAGTAAGGCTCAACAACTGAACAAAGAGCTCTTGTCTAGTTGTGGAGAAGTGCTCTTTTGTCTTCTGAACAGATTTGACAGACTGTGCTTTTTAACATAAATGTTGTGTTTGAGATTGGCAAGCTTATTTGAGGCCTCATATAAGACCCTACTTGAATCTGAGTCATAAAGATGCCCTCTGTGCTGCCGCAATTGAGAGAGGATGCGCAAGTCATGAGCAAGTGATTTGGTCCACATTCAAGTCACTTTGCAGTTGGTGTTGTAGGAAGGATGAGAGAATTACTGGAGGCTGTTCTGTGAACAGCTTGTTGTTTGGTTATCTTCAGTTCATGGTTACAAGATGGTAATAAATTGCTATCTATAATCTTTTCAGGATTAGTAATTTTTTGTAGGTTACATGACACTATTCGGTGATTGGGGAACATGATTTCTTCTGCCCACATTGAAGTATAATTTGCAATCTCTTGAGTACAGATTGCATTAGTGTTTGACCCTGTAATAATGACAGTTCTCTGTATGTATGTTGTTTTCTTGATTAGCTCAGCCCTGGGGGATGCTTTCAAAAGCATACTAGAAATTTAGGCAGAAATACAGAATACATGTAATCCTCAAAAGTACTGGAATACTGATTGCAGTAGAAGAAAATGTAGCATTTAACAACCATTTGCAACAAGTGCATTTGCGCTGAGCAAATTATTTTTGTTGATGTCTCAAGCAGGGGTTTCATTTAAAGTGAAATAATGACTAATAGGGCGGTGATGAATCTGCAGAAATTGGCCTTGTCTGTAGATAGGCTATTAGAGTGTAGTGTCATATAAGCTGTGCTTAACTAAAGCCTGAGCTGGACGCTCCATCTGAAATCACTATTTTTAGTTTATATATAAACAACTTCTTCAGAAATCTCCCTTCTAAGCTAAATTGTTTTGTTCCCAAGGTGAATTGATTTGGGAAAGTTCAAATAAAAACGTGTTTGTCTGTGTTTGAGTTGTGAGCATGAAGATAAATACATTGTACTTTTATTAATAGTAAGGAGACAAAGGGGCTTGCAGAAGGTCAAACAGCCTGTGGTATACACAGGAATGGAATCAAAATGTTAAGAAGCCAGCACTGTGATTAACAACCAGAATATATTGTCTGTATTTAAATATTATGTTGTCAGACATGTTTTGTTCCTGTTTGATTAACCATATATAATAAAGCATAATTTTCTCTAGATGTTCTTCCACATTAGTGAAAGTCACTTGTTGCCTTTCAGATCAGCGTGAAGTGACCTATCCCTGTTATTTGAAGTGTATTTCAGAACTGTGACTGTCTGTGTGGACTGAGAGGACTGACTCTTACAGAGCTGTAGGAAAGAGTGCTGTTAAAGTAATATAGCCTGGGAGATGAAGTACTTCCTAGGGAGCAGTTGGGTGCATGACCAGTGTAGCCTCAAGACTAAGGATGTTTCAATAGAGAAAAAAATAAATATCATACTTGCTGCCATGTGAATGAATAACCTAACCAGGTCTCCCCTCTCCCACCTTCAAAGGGATCATTTCTGGTATGTCTGCTTCTGTCCTTCCTTTAATTATACAAGTAGAAGCAAGCGTTTTCTTTCTTTGGGCTGAGCTGCATCAATTTCAGCTGTGTTGATTCTTCAGTATCTGCAGGAATAGCTGGCTGGACACTGTACCTGGAGGGCGCAGCCAAACCCCACGCACTTTATATGTTTTGGCTTTAAGAGCCGAGTCCTGTTTGCTTTTTGGACTGGGGTCTGTAGGGGAAGGCTAGAAATGGGTTTGAATACATGCTGTATGTTGCAAGCTGCAGAGATGAGAGATGTCCAGGAGACAGATTCTTCCTTTCCCAGGTTGTTTATCTGTGCTCACTCTGGATATGGAGATTTCAGCATCAGTGTGTGACTTACACTGATTACCAGGTGAAAGCATCTACAAAGCCTTTCCATTCAAATCCTTTTCAAGTGCAGTTCCATGTTCAAATATGCAGTCACTGATGTGTGACATTAATGGTGTTTTTATTATTTAAAATGAAAACCTGCAAGGGAAGCAAAGTGGAAAGGTGATGGTAGTTCAGAGTAATGGGAACACACCATCTTTGGGACAGCCAGAAACGGAGCTTCCCTTGAATATAAATTTGTGACATTGTATAAATAAAGATAGATATGTCTTAGTCCTATAAATAATAATAATGTACAATTACTACAGCAAGAATATGCATAAGATAATGCTGCTGAGAAGCAAAATTCTGAGGATTTTTGTGGACTGTAGATTGCGAAACCTTCAGGTGCTGTCCTGGCTGTGGGACTGAATCTTCTCCCGTTTGGGAGCTCAGAGGCACTTAGTACTTGCCACTGATGATGGTGCAAGCATGAAGGAAAGCATTTGTCCAGCTAGGAGACGGAGCAACCATGAAGAGGGTGTGTGAAATTTGGTTGTGTTAGTTACGGCTTGTGTAAATGTCATTGAGAGAAGGTGTAAAGTTCTCAGGAACTGCTGAGGCAGCATCCAGAGTTAGAAGATTAATGCTTCAGAATAATTGGTAGCGTAAGCATCGGTAGCATATGGAACTGACAAATCTTCTCCATGGCAGAACAAGAGCAATGGCTAGTCCTGGAGATAGACAGGAAAAGTTATTGTAGTTCCATGTATATATTCTGAATTCTTGTCTTTGGTGAAAGTGTTTATGATTTTCCAGACATGTGCTCTTTGCTTATTTCTCATCCATGAAGGCTGATTTTTTTCGAATGTGACATTTAAAATGTCATGAAATGAAACCTCTTGGGGTACCTTTGAAATTATGTGTTCACAGAGACTGTCTTCCACAGAGCATTCAGCACTGACCTATCTCCAGCTTCTGCAGTTCTAGCTTGGAAGGTCTTTGAAACTTTGTGTGTGTATGTGTTTTATATAGAACTTTATTCTAGATAGAGCTCTATTTTAGTTTTTTTTTTTTTTTTTTATACTGTTGTATGTGTGTCTTTCAAGTGTCAGGAAAAGAAATGCCCCACAGAACATGCTTTCCAGTTAAATAAACACAACAACATTGCTCTCAAAATTGTGTTACTAATTTTCTTGGCCGGAATTAGTTTGGAAGGAGCAGCCTCTCTGACCTTACTTACCAGGAAAAAAAGCCTTAAACAGAAGATGTTCTTTTCAATTGGTTTTTTTTTCCTTGTTCTTAATTTGTGATTTAATACAGCAGTTTCATAAATTTTCCACTATGCATATGATTTGATCCTCAGTAGCTCCCGTAGGTGCTTTTGGTTTGATTCTCCAGCACAGCCGTTTCTCTGCTGTCAAAGCCGTGGTACAGGGACAGGCATGGTCATCACTGCAAAATGTGAATGAGTTGGAAAAATTTGTGTCTAAGGAGAAAAACTGGGAATAGTTATTAGCATGGCTCTGTACCTGACCTGAGCAGGCTTGGGAGGTCCCACTGGAGCTGCTGTGACCTGAATGGACCCCTGGCTCAGCAGAAATTTTTTGTCCATGTCACAATTGAATTTTCCTTTTTATCGCTTTTGACCAAAATACTTCAGTGGATGTCTGTCTGTCTGCTGCATGGAAGCATGACAGATGTCTCCAGAAATTTCCAGAGAGTTTGGCAGTGACGAAGCCCTCTGGCAAACCATGAGATGGTTTTTGCTGTTCTGGTAGGAGCTGTGGTCCTTCCTGCAGAGCAGCACAGAGCATCCGTTGATGTGCAGAGGAGAGGAATGGCATGAAGGCGTTGGGAGAAGGAAAAAGTCTGCTGACTATAAAAAGATACATCATTTAACAGCCTTAAATAATCAGGACTCATGATTCGTGTTTGGATAATGTTTTAACATCTCAGTGTTGCTTGATGGTCTGACTGTGCAGGGTTTGAGGGTGGGGAAAGTAGGTTCCATGGCCACCTGTTAAAAACAGACTTACCTCCTTAAAGTGTGCGGGTGCTGGAGGAGACAGGGCCTTGAAGTTGAGTTGACTCATTGTCTCTAGTCATGCTGCCTATTGCAAATGTTTTTCTCTCTGGTGCTGTCTAGCCCAACCAGCCATGCCCTGTTGAAGAACAGGTCTGTGTCTGCAAGGGGGATCTTTTTGCCTTTGGTGGGGCTCAGGCTCAGTAATAAATAGCCTTTCTGCTGCGGTGGAGGGGCAGTCGTGTGCCCACTCCACCATGCTGGGGCTCTCTGATGGAAGGAACTTCTGAGCTCCTGGTAACACAGAGCATTGGATCCAAAATGGTTTGAGACAGTACTCTTAACAGTATTGCTGTGATGAAATGCCACTTCTTGTCTGTTTCGCAACTGTAGAGCATTAGAGAAGGGAAATTCTCTTTCTTTTCTTTTGTTTTAGTTCTTAGAGTAATTCACAACCTGAAAGGCTTATTGTACCCTTGGCTGGTTTGGGTTTTGTGCTTATACTAATGTTGCTTGACTGTATCGCTCCTATTTAACTGAAAGCTGGTGACTTGGCATCTTCATGTAGGTCTCTTCTGGTGAACACCTTGAATTGGTCTTCTGCCTGGTGGCATAAACATAATAGTGATGTAGATTTTCTTATACTGTTTTTTGAGAGCCGTGGATGTTGTCTGTGGGTTAAAGAAGTTTTCTGGGTTTGTGAATATTTTGTAATGCTACTGATTTCATGTGCCAGTCAGCTTTTTTTTCTTTTGAGTTTCTTCCTCTGACCTTCTCTATCTGCACTGATAGAATTAGGAAGCTTTAGGTTATGACAAAAAAGCCCCAAACCTTACTTTGGGGAAAAAAATGTGGTAGTTTTATAATGTACAGGTAGGAGTCTCTGTAATGCTTCTTTGCCATTTCTGGTTTCACATAACATCTGAGACTTGCCTCCTCTAGTTTACATGGGTAAGCGTATTTGACTTCAGGAACCTGAGGAAGACTGAAGAAGAAAACTTCTGGCAGACACCGTCAGTCTTAAAGTAGGTAGGATGCCTTGTCATGAAGGTTGTTGCTTACAGAGAGTCAGGGCTGGCACAGTTCCCATGGAGTGAAGGTTGCTCACATGGCATTTCTGTATTTGTGATCAGAGATGAAGGGGTCCTAAGGGAGGATTAGCAAGAGTATTTTGGGGGATTTCTCTGTGGCTTCCTAGGGATGCACAGAAAAAGCTAATCTCTCTCTCTCCCTCTCTCTCTCGTTATTCAATTCAGCTAATCTAATTGGAAAACCTCCTTAGAGCAGTCTCTGGCAGCTAGCTGTAGCAGCTGTACAATTAGTAGTGTCACCTAACAGGAGAGCTAAACAAGGAGCAGTAGGAAACTGGAGTAGGATGTTTTGGTGTATCTTAACAACCCTCCCAAAGACCAAGATTGCTAGAGTGAATTCAGCTGTGAATTATAAGAGATTAAAAAAAACCAGGAGAGGTCTGAATTTTTAAAGACTTAAAATTCTGAATGACTCGATGAAGTAGTTTTGAGGTTTGGGCATTGTTGTTGGTTATTTACAGATTGATTTATTAATGAAAATTTACACAAACATGACTGGATATGGGACTGGTGGGCTCTATTGCCCATTCCTCAAGGTGTGAGCAGTAAAGCTGAGCAGGGAAGAGGTGTATAATTAACTGCCTCATATATCTGGGGACATTTCTTTGACCTTTGCCCTCCCAGCTTGGTTATTGGACTGTGTTTTATTCGGGGAGAGCCCTGAAGACCATCAAGAGCAGGAGTTGTCATGGAGGAGAGCACCAGCCCCATCAGGAGATGATGGAGCCATTCGCAGTGATGTTCCCTGGTTGCACTGTCCAGGGCTGTGCATAGGCACAGGAGGGCAGAGGCAGGTTTGTATTTGAATCACCAGCTTGGCACTTTACAGCTTCACATCACTGATTACTGTGATGCTAATGCCATTTAGCCATATCTGTATATTCAGGGAGCATTTAGATAAGAGCATGTGTGGGGCAAGTCATGATTTAGCGATCTGTGTGGATACGTGGTTGTCATATTTGAAATGTGTGACCTGTGGCTATAAAGGATAGGTTTTAGAAGTGCTGTTAACCAAGTGGCATATGTCAGGGACTGGAAAATCTAGGCTATTTATAATTATCCACAGGTGGAGAGGGAAGCAGCAATGCATAATACCAATAATAATTATCAGCAGTATAGAAGTTCATCTCTTAAGCCGTTGGGTCTAATGCACTAAAAAGTATTTGATCTGGAATCTGGCAAAGCCTTCAAATGGAGCTGTTCAAAGGCGTCCTGACCTAATTTTGCTGCAGAAGTGTGTGAGTCTTTCTCGTTCCCCTAATTTCTTGCAGAAGGTTTCAGTGATAAAGTCTTCATCCTCTACGCATGCATATATTTTACTGCAGAGCTTTTGAATAAAAGCAGCCCTTGCAGGCCAGGTGGTAAATATAGTACTCAGCTTAACAGAAAAGATGTTCAGTTTGTCAGAGACATGTCCTCCCGTGTTTTGCAGTTGTCAATTAGCTTTCCTTAAGACTTCTTTTCATTAGCTAGATCTTTTTGTGATTGATTACTAAGTCTGAAGTTCAGTGCTGGCTCTCTGTCTATGAGTAAAGGCTTCGTATTATGCTGAACTTCTATTTTAGTGAAAACTTCTAAAATATAAAGCAGCTTATAAATAAAAGTTTGCTTTCTTTTCAAGGGAAATCATTAAATTACAAGGCATTGTCCATGTAGCGATGTAAATTTATCAGTTAAAGCATACAGCATAAGTGTTTTGACTTTCCTCTGGATAAATAAAAGCAGATGTAATGACATGTCTTAATGGACTTCTGTCTTCAAAAGAAAATGGGGAGAAATCAGGTTTATTTTTCAACAGTGGCAAAATAGAGTGTACTGCAGGGATGGGTAGTGCTCTGTGTTATTGTCTGTGTTGGTGTAGATTGTTTTTATCAAAAGATAAAAACAAACAAAGCAACACAAACTGAAGGCTTTAAAATTGTCTGACCTGTCACTCGTACAATTTCTCATGCCATTATCACCATGGTGGTGGTGTAAGAGTACCAGTTTCCTACCAGAAGTGCTGCTTTTTGTTCAGTGTGGGGTGTTTTAACTTGTGCTAGTGATATCTCTGAGCAATACTGTGCAGTACATGGTAACTATAGTGCACTTTAATTGTAATTTATACCTTAAGTTATTTACTTGCTCTTTTTCTTTGCAATCTCTTGTGCTTCCAACCTCATTAGACTGATTTTTTTCTTTCCCTGCTGCTGCTTTTGTGCTATCAGGCACAAAAGGTAACTGTTAGCATTGGCACAGCTCTTCAGTCTCATGTTGCAAGTACAAGATCCAAGAGCAGAAGAAGAGGTAGATGAAAAACTGGGACAGCCCTGGGCCTTTGCCCACTCTCAGGAATCCTTCTGCTCACTCAGCTCGCAGCAGTGAGAAAGAGGGAGTGGGGAGGAGTTGGTTGTGAGTGACCAAAGTACTGGCAGAGCTGTTGGCAGGAAGGGGATGCTGGACTGCTGACATGTCTTGGCCAGACCTTAATTAAAGGAAAAACCTGGAGGTGACTGGTTTGGGCTGGAAAAGAGTTGCTGTATCAGGGATGCTAATTCCATCTTTGACTCATCAGCTATGTCTGTTTGACAGCGCTGGAGTGCACAAACCAAGCGTTTAAGCAGACATGGATGATTTGAGCACTGCATCCCTCATCCCCTTTGCTTTTTGGAAAGTGAGTGTGTAGAGCCAAACGTTGCAGCTTGGCATTTCTCTCTGTTCTTGGATTTTCTTGGAAGACTTCTGTGTTCTCCTCTCTGACTGCAGAAGGATGGGAATGATGGGTGCAAATTGCTCCTCCTCTGATCTACAGCCTCACTTCAAAACTTGCTTTGTGCAAATCACCATTTCTGTTTAAGTGATTAGTAACTGTGCTGCTCAAATGGAGGGGAGCAGTCTGAAGTTGGGACTAGCTGAAGTGTCAGATTACTGAGGGCACTATAATCAAGGTGACAGCTGCTTTCCTTATGTTATACTGAAACAAAATATCCCAAACCATTCAACAGAGCTTCACCAAATACATTAAGCTCAGTGCTTTTACTCTTTCCACGACTTGGTGGATTACTTAATACTCTTGGCTAATGAAATGCTGGAGTGCTAATCTCTCTCCGTGGATACCAGAGGGGAGAACGTTGAGTGTTGCTACCCCAAGAGTGCGAACGTGTGCGTGAGCTAATGGCCACATTCAAGGGCTGCAGTGCAGGGAGGGAAGAGGTTTCTCCCCGAGGTGCTGGTGCTCCCGCTGGAGATGCTGAGCTTGGCACAGGGAGGGGGATTATCTGTGGCTCAGCAGCTGCCGTGTGCATGCACGCTTCTCCATACCCTGTGTGGTGAGCAACCTGGTAACCCAACCCTGTCTCCCTCCCACCCCTTCAAGGTATTTGCATTTGCCCTTAAGTAACCATTTCTTTCTTTGGCTTCTTAAGCTGACACACTTTGACATACTCAGGGGTGAAAAATGGGAGGTGCTTCTTGAAATAGCCTTGATGTGCTGCACAGGAGAAGGCCTTGTTTGAGGAGCGGGCTATGAGAGTCTTCTCTGAGCTCTATTTTTACCTTCCTTTTAGTAATACCAGTTTATTTTATTTTGTTTTGAACAAAAACTCATGTGGGTGTCTTAGCTACAGAAAAAAACCCCACAAAAACACCATGCTGAGGTTTGGGTGCAGTTTATTTCCAGTAATGAAGGGCAAGCCTGCATAGGGAAGAAGTTTATGTGAAAGAATGGGATAAATAAGACTATTAGAATATGCTAGTCCTGGGCTTTATTGTGGGACTTCAAGTAAAGTTTTGGGAATCATCATCTGGTACAAAGCCTTCTCTTAATATTCACCCCTTCAGAAAGAATTAGTGTTTGGCCTGCCAGAGGCTTACTCTGAGAGCAGTCAGAGGGCTATAAGCTGTGGTTTCCTTTGAGGCAGAGGAGCCTTTTCTCCAGCCTCTGAGGAAGGCTCTGCTGTGACAGAGAATAAGGGAGGTTGAACTGGGAAGCCTGAATCTGTAGAGATAGCAGGGACGAGAGACTTAAAAATTGCAGGGGGTAAAGCCAAGAATAATCTTCTAATTGCTGAGCTGCACTGTTCAGAAAGCTGTTACATCCAACTGCCACATCCCCTTTCTGGTTAGGAAAGGCAAGAAGAAGGAGTGAAAGGACTCTGAGATCATCTGAGTGAAACTTGACTCACACAGGTCTGAAAAAGGGCACTAGGAGTTTCATTGAGTGTATTTTAATAGATGGCTGTAACAGGCTGAGGCAGGTGGAGCTGCAGCAGGAGGGAAGGTGGGCAGCTTCCAGTTGTGGGGTTTTCAGGAGACTCCTGCCTTGCTCCCTCCATGCAGCCCTCCTGGTCCACTGCACTGCTTGTGTGTCTGGAAACTCACCTATCCCTGACCAAAGAGCCTCTCCAGTTTATGGAAAAGCATGTCTGTGTTACTTCATTTGTGGTCAATTGCATGAAATGTTTCCAGAGTTGAGAGTATGCTCTGAGCAGTGCTGATACTCCAGTCAGGGCAAAGAAATGGGATAAGACTTGAGTTATTGGTAGAGCATGAACTTTGTGTTTTCTGGGTTGTAGCTGCTTGGCTGGTTCAAAGCACCTAGTTTATCCTTTTATCTTTTCTCAGTCATACCTAACTTGAACAAAGCCTGTGCTCTGCAGAGACTCTTGGAAGACATTAGTCTTGAAGTGGAGAAACTGCTCAGTAGTGAGAAAGCATGAACATCTGACAAATTTGGTACCTCATAATTTTTGCTCATAGAATATCTGTAGCACAAGGTGCCCCAATAATAAATCTCCCATCAGCAGAAGACTGGGTGATGCATCCAGGCTCTCCTGGGGAACTATTTAACCTTTGCAGGAGGATGGCTGGGGTGTGCCAAGTCCCTGCTTGTGCAGCAGAGATCCCACATGCCCCTGTTGTCCAAATTCTTGAGGTTTTTTTGCTCTAAAATATGACTAGAATCTGAAACTGTAAGGCTGACTTCTTGCATGAGGTGACATCTTCCAATGGAGAAGGGACAAACCAAGGAAATTAAAGAGAGGGTTGTTTCAATAAGATTTTTTTAGGGCTGTTTTGTTTTCTTTTTCTGTAATTATTTTTAATCCTCTCCTGCTGGCAATGTAAGAGGCATCAGAAGAAGGTAGTTGTGTTCATTAGGTGTGGTGCAGGACTTACAACAACTGACCAAAATGAATAGGCTTCACTGGGTGGTCATGGAGAACATGCTCTGGAAATAACTCCTCCGTTTTCTCTTGGGGTTTGGGAAATGAAGGGAGACTTTCTTTCAGCCCTTCTACTTATTTAAGATAATATGCTGGCCTGCCAGGCAGAGCAGGATTTACTTTTTTCTAATGCCGGGAGAAGAAGCCTGTGATTAAGGAACTTTGGCAGTCTGTGATTCCTGGTTTTCTTGTATTTTTGTTGCTTGTGTTTGTATGCTAAGGTGTTCACAAAAGCATAAGAAAGTGTCTTTTTGAGAAAGATGTGAAATGGGTGACATTTTCCAAAAGGACAGTGTGTCTCTTGGCAGTATCATGGTCAAACAAGTAAATACGTGTTTTGGTAAGGAGCCTAATTTTGAGAGTATCTATGGATCTGACTTGTCATGCCCTCCTTACTGTGATTGCAATTCCAGGCAGTCTTGGAAATACCACAGATATCAAATCCAAGTATTTTTTCCTCCATATTTCATTAATTTAAAATTACTTTTTAATTCTATGATAATGGCTGGAGTGATGCATAGTAAATAAATACACTGGATTTCTAGTAAAATTAGCACAAGTTAGGGATGAAGTGGCCTGGAACTTCAGTGGTGGTGTCTCAGCACTGTCTGTGAGAAAAAGGTATCAACTTCTGTTCACTTTTACCTCTCAGCTGAAACTGCTGCTAACAGAGCTTGTTTGGGTGTCTGTATTTCTAATGTGGAGAGGTCTTCCCTCAACTAATAAAAAAGTGTCAAACTCTGTTGAAAATGTTGTAGAGGGGATGCTGTAATGCTGTGTTACTGCTGCTGATCTCTTGTGTGTACAGAGGACATTGACAAAGTCAGAAGGAGAGACACAAGGAAAGATAAGAGCCACGGTGTGACTTTACATGCTGAAAATCATTCTGTGACTGCTCACAACTGTTAATTAATGCCGTTCCAGAAGATTATGCATGTTTTGGAAGTGGCTGCAACAACGGATAGGAGAGAGGCAGCTTTCCCTGAAAAGGAGGGAAAACCTTGAAGAAAATACATGTGCTGTAACTTTTGATTCCTTCTACTTTTGTTTTGTTGGGGGTTTTGTTTTGTTTTGTTTTTGTTGTGTGGAAGATGTGACTGCAGTCACTTCCTCAGTCTGCTCTGTCCAAGAGCCGAGTGAAGCACTGATGGAGAGTGAAGAGGTACATGGCATTGTCATTCCCAGTGCATGGGCCAGAAGGTGAAAGAACTGACTTCTCACCAAACCCTTCCTTCATCAGGGAAGCATGATGGTGTAGCAGCTAATGTTTGAGAGATGAGGGCGAAGGTAATGGTGGATTTGTTTGTGGGACTTCAGAAAGATGACCCAGGGAAGATGAGGTGCTTGTGTGTAGCTCCTGTGAAAGCAGAGGACCACCTTCACCAGGAGAGATGGGACAGAGTGGCAAGTTGTAGCTGACTGGGTGGAAAAAGCACAAATACCCCTTGTGGTATTTGACATCTGAACTGATGAAAATGCATATCAACTGACGTGGCTGTCATGGAAATACTTAAGTGTAATCTAAGGAATTTCTAGCTCCTTTTGCAGCAACAGCAAATCAGTTATTACTTTGTTATGCTCATGTAAGAAGTACAGTACCTGTATTTTATCAGTTTTATCTTTGAAAATCTATGTTATTCAGGGCTTTCAGTATATGAATTAGCCAAGTTTATGCATCACAGTGCATATGGTTATAACATTCTTACTTGCATGGTGAAA
The DNA here is from genome assembly GCF_017639235.1 of Corvus kubaryi. NCBI lineage: Eukaryota > Metazoa > Chordata > Aves > Passeriformes > Corvidae > Corvus > Corvus kubaryi. Next base: position 13,870,168 of record NW_024581127.1, read on the forward strand.
TTTAGCTAATATTTTAAATGAGCTATTAAAACTTACTTAGCTCTTACCTAATAAATATTTATTAGCTGCTAAATATCAGTCATTCATGCCTCATGAATGAGGTTCTCCAGGAGGCAGCTTCAGCTGGAAAGGCATCTCTCTTCCTGCCCTCCCTGCCGGATCTACATGAGGCAATGTCTTTCCCACCTGCTGCTTTTTGCCTGCTGTTGGAATGTCCCTTTTCAGTGCTTGTCAGTGGGTCTGGATGGAGATGTGGGTATCTGCACTTCCCAGCACTCAGAAAGGGGCCAGTTCTCCAAGGCAAATCCTTTAGAGATATGAATTTGTTCATTTCTCAGGGAGGATTGAAATGGATCGTCTACTCAAGCGATGCTGTGCTTTCTCCTGATGAATTTAGGTGGATATTATGCATGTCACACAGCTAAATTTCTGAACACATTTTTCTTTTTAAAATCTGTTTTTCAATGTCAGTAGATTCATCTCTGAAGCTTAAGCATCCAGAATTGACAGGTGTGTTTTTAGGACTAGAGAGTCTTTGTGCAGAGGGAAGTAGGAAAGCAGTACTAAAGTGAAGCATTAGTCTATTTGGGATTGTTTTTCAGCTTTAGTGTCAGAGGATATCTGGGAGTACTACAGATATATTTTCCAGAGCATCCAGAACATGTGAATGCATATAGAGTTCAGGCTGGAGCAGACAGGATTTTCTACAGGACATGAAAACAGTAATTCATATGTATGTATTATGGATGTTTGATGGCAAAGGCAAAACTCCATTTATACAGGAAAGGCAGAACAAAGGGGAACCAAAAAGAATTGGCCAGAAATGTATTGGTTTGTTTCTTAAAAAACAGCAGACTAGATACAAACAAAGCGAAAGAAAAGGTCAGCCCCAAAATTTGAGCTGATTTTACTACGATCAGTGAAGGAATAGCAATCTAGCCTCAAACAACAGCTTGGGATGTGTTGCTGGGTCTTTTGAAAAGAAATAATTGGTAAGTGGTATTTTCCTCGTGCATTAAGTGGTGGTTTGCTGCAGACTTGCCTTGAGGAATCAAAGCAAGTTAGGGACTTGACTTTTTCAAATGTCCAGTTCCCATTGCCCAGCAGTTCAGGGCTTTCCACGCATCAGCGTGATCTGCGCGGATTATGGAGACAAATTTAGTTCTATACTTTTGACCATATAAAAAAGTCAATGCTTCTTACTTTATTAATTTCCTTTTCAGTCAATGTGTTTCGTGTGAGGTTTTATTTCTTTTTTTTAAAGAGACTGCAGCATATGAAACTTTGAGGATTAAAAGTAACTTTCAAGGGCCTAATTACAAGGCAGTTCTCTGCTGTGTTACACTTAGTTTGTAAATTGTAACTGTCACTAGGATCTTACCCTTTGAATAAAGCCTTATGTACCACCAGAGTTAATATTTAAACCAAACCACCTGCTTAAAATTGGCTACCCATTACCCCAGTTATGTTAAATTAGAACCTCTCATAACAATGTGAGAAGGTTCTTGTTTTATAGGATAAGCTGCTTTCCCACCCTCAGGCAGCAAACTTGAAGTATTTTAAGTCATTTGCTTGGAAAAAGATAAGAGTCCAGTCCTCCAGCTGCACATGGCCATCTCAGCACCACGAAAATAGAAACTGGTGCTATCCCAAATGCATAATTAATGCAGTAGCTTGCAGGCATTCGTGCAGTGCAGCAAACAGCAGTGGCTCTTCCTTGAGCATGCTGTGGGTGAACAGCAGCATCGGGGCCACGGTGCCTGTGGTTGTGTGCCTGTTCCCAGCTCAGACGCTTCCGTCTTGTGCCTAGTGAGAAAGGTGCCCTAAAGATGATATGGGCAGCCTGGCAGCTTCACCAGGGTATTCAGGAACTCCTTTTGGGGAAGTAAAGGCCGACCTTGCAGCCACTTAAGTTAGGGCAAACCTAACTTGATGTTGTCTTGGTTGAATGCAAACAAAAAAGTTGTAGAAATGAATAAATCTCAACTTTCTGGTATCTTCTGGATGAACAGATATTGATTCAGGCTTTGTAAAGCATGATTATGTTCTGAATCTCTATAGGAAAAAGCAGTGTTGTAAGCTATATGCTGCCATCTTTTTTTCTTCCTTCCCTCTTCCCCAAAAACCAATGTTTTTCTTCCCCTCCATCACATCAGTGTTAGTCTAGTTACTGCCACCAAAACCAAAGAATTGGGATCAAGATGGTGCTCAGTGTTGAACATTAGAGAAGTGCAGCATAAAGTAGTTCATGTTAATAGTATCTTGTGCCTTGTCTACTTCTGAGCAAAATTTACTAGAGCATTTGCTAATTTCTGTTGGGATGCTTAGTGTTGCTTTTACTGTTGGTTGTACCTGAGCAAATGCCGTTGGCTTCAGTGAAGTCTGTGTTGTAGAGTTGGAGATCTTATTCCAGATGGAAAAGGGAAAAAAAAAAAAAAGCTAGAGCTTTGGAGACACTGAAGGATGGAATAATCTCAGGTAGAATGGAGAGCACGGAAAGGTGTTGTTGTTTTTCTTAGAGAGTGAAAGCATGACAAAGATAGCTGACCTGTTACTTGTTTTGATAATAAATACATGCACATCTATTTCTCTACTACTTTGATTTATAGAGGAATAAACATTGAGCAACAAAAATAAATATGGCGTGACAGAAAAAGATAGACGTTTAGGTGGCATCTCAGCAAAGAAAGGAAATGCTTTGAAGTATGTCCTGTAAAAGTGCATTGTGACAAGCATGCAGAACTTCATTACAATGCCTTTCAAAAGAGATTTATTTTAAATAGACTTCACCAGAGTGATTTTTTAAAAAAAGTTCCTTACATGCTCACAGCTCTCTTCATTCTTCTTCCAAGCCAAGCCATTTTCTGTAGCTATATCTCTGTGTGCACATGGGATGTAGATTTAGCAGAAATTCATTTATATGGGAAAAGAAGGTGCTTTGGTCATGCTCGGCATCCATTGATAACTTTGATGGATGCAAAGAAGTATTGACTGTTTCATGGTTATGGCTTAATGAAATTAACTCCCGAATTAAGTGGATACTTGAACTGGCAAAAGGGCATTCAGAGAATTGTGATCATCCTAATTTCCCAAGTACATCCCTAGGGCCTACTGTGGCGTGGACAGCCGTCTTGCCTGAGCCCTGCCACCAGCTTTCGCTGGGACTCATGCCCCAAGCCCCCTTGTCACCTCTGCAGAGGTGGAAGAGGGCTGGGATGGCTTGGAGGCTCCCAGTTCTGCTGCCAGCTGTGTTCTTGCAGGGGAGCAGGTGAGCTGAGCATGTGGCTGGGAGCCCCACACTGCCCCATGGTCCCTGAGCCTTTCCTTCTCTCACAGCAGGGGCTCTGGGTGGCCCTGCCGTTGGCATGTGATGGCCATGTGGGATAAGCGCTGCTAGTGGGCCAGGGCGTGGCCATATGGCATCAGTAACTGAAGACAAAATAAATTAGGATGCTTGAGGATTTCAGTCATCAAGGGAGAGGGGTTGAAATAGCAGTGATTCCTTGTGTGGGAGTCCACATCTATTAGTGCATGAGCTTTGCTCTGCTGGATGATGGTCTTTATTTTGCTGGGATTTAGGGAAATCCCACACTCTACATATGACCAGATGCTGCTGAAAAAGTGTCTTTTGGTTGTATAACATTAAATACTGGTTGATTCATCACCTACCTCACTTGTATCTCTTCAGCTTCTGATGATTGTTGACCTTTAAATAAAACTGTGCAACTGTGATAGAGTTTGTGTTGTGACAGGTGGGCCTAATGTTGAATATGTGCAGTTGGCACTGTCTGGAGAGGCTGGTGGTGATGTGCAGGTTAGATGGATCCCAGGTGTTTCTCTTTTGTTATTCTTGCATGTATCTCATTTTCAGACCACTCAATTGTTGATGATGCTAAATAAAAAGATCTTAGGGGTTTAAAGTACAAGCACTTACTTGTATAGTGTCCTGAAGTATTTTGGAGTTGTAAATAAGTAAGTAAAAAATAAGAGAACTTGTATTTTCAGAGCAGTTCTTTTCAGCATGAGTTAAAAATAAAAATTAAAAAAAAAAAAAGGCAAATCAGATGCAATCCATGACTTAAGCACATGCTTTAAGTTAAGCACACTGAGCAAGCCGAGATGGGGTCCCTGGTGGGACTCCTTGTTGTGCATACGTGAGACATGAGGGCAGGCATCTGATAAAGGTCTGAGTTCAGAGTCACGGAGTACAAGCTCTAATCCAAAAGTGATAGCAGGTACAGGGCCAAAACTGACCAAATACGTTCTTTGGAGGATTTGTTGGCTTTATTAAATTGCTCCATGGAGTGTTTTCACAGTTTTGTATTGATCCAAGACAGGCCAGAGCATGCTCTTGTCTGCTACTTAGTTTATTTATGAATTTACGAAATAATATAAGCAATTTGAATGCTCTGGAGGGAAGAGAGAATGGTACAAAATTCAGTATAAACATGGAATGGTATGAACACTTTTTCTGTCAGTGAAAAGATGGAAGTAAGGCAAAGTCACGAAGTGTTGTGTTGAGAGGAGCAGGCTGATGAGGAGGAGCTGACAAATGCAGAGAACAGGCAGCTGGCTGCTTGCAAGTTTGTCCGAGGAACTGTTGGTTCCTATAAAAAGTAAATTTTATATACCAAAGGCAGTTTACTTGCTGTTTGGCAATAAAAGTTAGGAATGCAGCTGAGAGGGGAGATGCAGATCACTGCAGACAAACATGGAATTACCTCATTGGGAAAGATGAGTAACTCCAGAAGAAAGTGCTGTACCAGTGGCTCACTTACTTTGGTCAGTCCTTGAGAGAGGAAATTAAAATGACAGAAGTTTGTGAGTCTTAACAAATCTTCATTGGAAGAAAGGATGTTTCTTCTGTGTTTCATATGAAGGAGACCAGTGGTTGTCATTGCCTGTGTAATTCTGTTAACTTGTCATTCCTACATGTGACTGAATTAAAACGTGTCATATTCCCATTTCAGTTAATACTTTCCATTCCAAGCTCTCCTTGCTAAGTATTTGTGAAGCAGTCATGCTTTTCTTACTTGATAACTGTCAATTGTCTGCCTGGTCTTCTCTCTTCCCAGATCCTCCCCCCTGACCCAAACTCAAATTACTAAGCATTGTAGGGATAAAACCACGGCATCTCCTCTGTCTCTGGTACTGCAGCACAGGCCTGGCTGAAGCCCAGGGTTTTGGATGGCCGCTGCCTTCCTCTTGCTTGAGAATACTCTTCAGGGCAACATCAGTGGATATTTGCAAGGGCTGGAGTCTCACTGTGGCATCTGGGAATCTGCATCTGTAGACTGGTCTAGCACTGATTTGGCCAGTTCACACCAGGTGTAGGTACTGGTGCACTTGAACGTCAGCAACATTGCAGAGTGGGTCCTCCAAATCTGTGTCACGTATGACACAGGGACTGAGGCCTTAATTTTACTCTTACATACACACTGTCCCTGGAAGTTGTTTATAATTCTGATTCTGCTGTTTCCTACCAGAGAAGCTTTGGTGCCTTGTCCCATGTAGATCAGGCATAGATGAATTCTAGTTTATTGAAGTCAAGGGTTTGCTTGAAACTGTGCTCAGCTGCGTGTTCCTCTGAAGCCAGATGTTCTGGCCCTGGCCTGGGGAGCTGGCAGGGTTTGTGGGCACATACTGTTCAGTGAATGCAGTAAGGTCGTACCTCTGAAGCCTGTAGTCAGTTCTGCTCTGTTTCAGAGGATTTGGCTTTGTGAAATCCTTCCCTCTCTGCTGTTAGGCCTGACAGATGAATGTGATTAAAAATAGATCTGGCTGCTAACTGTTTGAATTCCCAGGTGGCTGAATTTTTGTGTAATAGGACTTTCACCATAATTTATCCTCTTGGGGTGTATTAGCGATGAAAAGCTGCCTTTCTGCAGTCATATTCATCATATGATTCATATATTCATCATATTTTGTTTTTGCAGTTGCTCAACCTTTATATCATTCATCTTTGCTACTAGGTTGCTTTTGCTACTGTAAAATTTGAGGTACTCTGTTGAAGAGAAGCTGTACTGGGAAATTACCCCTTTATTTCACCTGGCCTCGTATATCCTTTCCTTCCTTCCTTCCTTGTCTCTCCATTTTTCTCACTGCTGTGCCTGCTGCTCCCATGGACGGGTCTGTTCCTGGCAATGAAGGGCTGTTCCTGCGGCAGCCTCACCAGCAACAGAGGGAGGGTGGCTGGCATCTTGGGAGTAGAAATAACTGGTGTAGACTACATGGCCAAATGTTTTTTTTTTTTGGCAGATCTGCTTTATTTGTCAAATTCCAGCAGCCTTGCTTTGGGTGACTCTTGGGGAAGCAGGTTTCCAAATTGTATTGGTGTGGTGACTTAGCTGGTGCCAGCTGTTGGTATGACCTCTGTTTGTCCTTTAAAGTCTGTGACAATTGCTCGAGTAATGCTGAGGAAAGTGAAATAGGCAGAGGAAGTTTTTCCACCTTGCCTTTTCCAAGTGAAGCTTCAGCTTCGGACCTCTCTCCTCTCAATTATGCCACGGGAATACACCTCAAAAAAGGTGTGTGAGTTTGAAAGCACAGTGTAATCTGCAGTGTGGAATTTCTGTTAGCATGTCACCTGCTTCACTGGCCTTTTGAAGAACTTGACCAGGAAAGTCTAATTTATAGTTTACGACAGGTTTATATGGAAATAACAGTATTTTACTATTGTCTCCTGTTTTTCATTCTCTTCCCTTAACGCAAACTACTCAATTTTAGAAAGTGTATGCATTATAATTTAGTTTCCTGTTTTTATATCTCTTACAAATATTTTGTGGGAACTTTTTATAAAAGATACCTTTTTTGACATTGTTACTTTCTATAACTTTTTCAGTGTTGTGCGATGCTGAATGAGCATTCCTCCTGTTTCTTGAAGCATCTTCCCTTTGTTAGTGTATAATGTTTCTGCAATTCATTAATCTTTATATGAGTTTCTTCGTAGTGAATGAAAAGAATTGCAGCTATTTCAGGAATCTGTGAATAGCTATTTCATAATAAAAGGCTAATAAAAGAGGAGCATTTTTTTCCTGGTAATCTTAGTTTCAAGAGAGGTGGGTACTGAGAGCTCAGTGTTATAGTCTCCTTGCTAGAACTCGATACTTCAACTGTGTAAAAGAAGGCTGTAGTCTTCAATGAGATTGCAGAGATAAAAATACAGATCCATGCTGTGTCAGAGTAATTCTCGCCACAGCACTGAGTGCGCACTGAAGTCTCTTTATCTAAACCATAAGTGACAGCACTGTTGCCTTCAGCATGGCCAAGAGCTAAGGTAGAAGGAGGGAGACTGGATAACAAGTCCCATTTGAGTGCCTGTAAAAAGTAAACAACTAAATTACTTGCAAATTCTATAGTATGCTACAAGTTCTTCTCTGTTAAGAAGCATTAAATAATTGTGATTTGGAAAGACATCTCAGGATGACCATTTTACTTTTTAGAAAAGGAATTCTGCTAGATTGCTTTGCTCTGTGTAGTGAATTGTGGTAGCTGCTGTGAGAGCCCTTCAACCTTAATGCCTTCCTTTTAGGAAGTGGTATTGGTAATGGGAAGTTGTTCAGATTAGGTTATATCAGTGCCTGGTTTCTATCAAACAGCTTGGCAGGAATTGCTGCGTTCTCTTCTAATAAATTTGTTCCTCTAATGGCATCTTTCTAAACACAATCTCAGATGAGATGCTGTAGTACAACTGTTGTTTCATGGCTGTACTTAAGAGCACTGCCTTTATATTGTGGAGGCTTATTGTGCTTCAGTTTATTTATGTTTAATTTTTAAGCAGGGGTTCCCTTGAGCTAGGTACTCAGTTTTACTTAAGGAATATAATAAGTAAGTATTAGATGTGGATGATTGTTTTACTGGCTATGGATTTTCACTGTATAGTTAAGGTTAATGTTTTCCTAAATTTATTTGGTTTTGTATCCTTTTCAATTAGTGTCTGATGTAAAAGATAGGTTTTTATGCTACCTCTGCTCTATTTTTTTTTTTCTAATGTGATTTAATTATTTCTGAGGGAAAAAAATCTGTCTGGTTTGGCTTCAGTGTTTCAACAGCCTGTAACCTTAGAGGAATGTGCTAAAGCCTGAACTTTTTTTTCTCTTGTCAGTGGTTGTCAGGAACAAGTTCCCATAATTTAAGGCTACCTCTCCAAGGGCAGTAATATTACCTGTGCTTTGGATTCAGCCCACGCAAGGTGGGGTGTCATGGTTTAACCGTATCCAACAACCAACCACCAAGTGGGATCAGGGAGAGAAGCGGAAGGGTAAAGGCTGGAAAACTTGTGGGTTGGAATAAAGACAGTTTAATAGGGAAAGCAAAAGCTGTGCACACAGGCAAAGCTAAACAAGGAATTAATTCGCTACTTCCCATGGGCAGCCATCCCCAGTCGAGCAGGGCCCCATCAGATGTAACGGTGACTTAGGAGGACAAATGCCATCATTCCAAACATTCCCTTTTTCCTCCTTCTCCCCACTTCATTTACTGAGCATGATGTCACATATTACAGAATGCCTCTTTGGTCAGTTTGGGTCACCTGTGTTTCTTTCGGTCAGTTTGGGTCCTGGCTGTGTGTCTTCCCAACCTCCCATACAACCCCAGTTCCGTGCCCCTGTGGCAGTACAAAAAGCAGAAAAGGCCTTGGCTCTGTGTAAGCCCTGCTCAGCAATAGCAAAAACATCACTATATTGTCAACCCTGTGTTCAGCACAAACTTGAAACACACTCCCATACCAGCCACTGTGAAGAAAACGAGTTCTATCCCAGCCAAAACCAACACAGTATGTTTCATTACTGGTGCTGAACAGGGGACATCTCTCAGTCAGTAGTTCCAACAAAATAAAGGTGGTTTTTTTCCTGTTGCCAGAAGCAGCCTTAGGATTTCCCTGTTTAAGAAAGTTACCTCAAATAAGTCTAAATTTACTTGTGGTACTTATGCTGTATCAATTTTGAAAATGATGCTCATTCCTTCCTTAAGTAAGAGACATTTGATTTAATGCTGCTGGTTCAAGGCAATATCAGGAAGACACAGACAAATGAATCTTGTCTGTGTATTTGAAAACAGTAGAAACATTTAAATAATGTCTCGCTTTACACAGGAAAAATTTTAGGCCCAGATAATAGAGTTCATTAAGCAAGTTTAAACTTGGAACATGTTTTCTGCCTTAAAAGGACAGAACATAGAGTAAGCAGCTTGCTAATGACTTCTAGATACCTGGGACTGTTATTGCAGCGACCGCACTTCATGGGAAAATCAAAGAAATTTAGAAGTATAGCAAGTTTTCTAATTTTCTAAGTAAAGATTTAAAAAAAATCCTTCCCCCATACCCCAGTCTGTGCTGGGATCGTCAGGCTGTTGTGAGGAGTTTGTGTATTGTTTCCTGTTCATCACAAGAGGTACTTATATTGAAAAGAAATTAAAAGCCCCTGTGGGAATAGCTGTTCTGTAGGAAGCTGTCAAGGCTTCCTAATTGTATATGCAGTAAAGCTTATATAATACTTTCACAAAAGTTAATTGCTCATATGTTTAATTTAATCACAGAATTCAAGCCTGTAAAGGAATTAAAATCTGGGGCTTGTCCTTTAATGGTGATGGCTGGATTTTGTGAACAGTGTTTTGAGTGTGTTTCTTTTGTGTGTATATGTGTATACAGGTTTTTGGATTTTTTTAAAATCTAAAGTTGTCCTTTTATTCCTTTTGGAATTATTGCAATAAAGGAAATTGCCTGTTTTTAATAGATGTGAATGAGGTATGGTATACAGTCGTGCTTTTTTCCTTTTTTTTTTGACTGCCTGTACAAATTAAATTCTACATACCATGCTGCAGTGTGTTAGGCAGTCTGATTTATGGTTGAAGAAAAATACCATTGCTAGTGGTTTTGAGAGCCTGGGAAGGAAGGAAATAGGTGGCCTTTCTGGTTGGTCTTTAGTGGAGTGCTCTGAAATGCTTAGACTTCAGTCAAAGGAACAAAAGCCTTCTTGTCGGTTTATGCGGTTTTGGGGTGTGCCTACGCCCTAAAAATGTTGTAGTAGGATTTATTTTGGAAGTCTTATTTGGAGCTTTCATCACCACCTTGATGAGGAAGGGAGAGCTACTATCGACTCCCCTGTCTGGCCGGTTTCTGGCTTAATCCAGCCAAGACGGAAACATTGGTAATAAGGCATCAGTCTGGGCAGATTCTGCCTGGACCTGTCTTTCTGGCCTTGAAGAAAGAATGAGATGTTCACTGAGATTTTTTGCTGATGTCTGTGTAAATATGGCTGGTGATCTGTACAATGGAAAACTCTGGAAGAAGAATACCTACATGTGTTTTAACACAGACAACTAGTAATGCTTCACTTTGCTGTCTTCGGCTGCTCATCTCATAAAAGATCCAGTTCAGGATTGCAGCCTTCAAGTCCTTCCTAACATACTTTTTTTGCTGTGGCAAAGGGGAGGAGGATTGTTCCTTCTGCAAGAAGCTGTGGCTGATGTAGCAGCTTGCCTCCTGTAGCCTCTGACATGGGTGTGTCGGAGGCAGCAGGGGATGAGGGGAACTTCGTGATGTGTAGAAAAGCTCCGCAGGGAGAGCTTAGACATGTCCCTTTGCTGGTGCAGGAGCTATTGCAGATTCTCAGGGCTCTCTTGCAGATTCTCACAGAAGCAAGGAGAACCAGTTTAAGCAAATCTAAGTTGCGGAAGGAGGGCAAAGACTTGGGTCCCTGGTTTTCTAGTTGTTAAAAAAAAAATGTCTAATAGATCTGTGTTACAAAGACATTAGTGTTCTTTTCACTTCTTTGCCAACAGGTTACTTAAATTCGCTTTGAAGGTTTGGAAACTTTCTGTGCTTGGCATTTTTAGTTAAAAAAACCAGCCTGATGGGGAAAAAAATTCTGAGTATAGGTCTTGTATCCCATGTAATCATCTTGCAGACATGGGATGCAGAAGTCTAGGTTGATGTCTGCTGCTGTGAGGAGCATCTGGGGATTTGGCTCTCCAAAGCTTGCCTTACTGTGCAGGGGTTGCTGTTACTGAAGGTTGATAAGCCAAACTTTGTTTATGTTACAAAGCTGAGCATTCCAGAAGTGTTTTAGACATCTGCACAACTTCATTCAGGGTCGTTTGTCTTCTATGCCACAGACCAGTCCCCAATTCAGAGACAGCCTCCTCCTTCTGCCTGCAAATCCAGCCCTCCCAGCATGGGACACAGAAGACAAATAATCTTAACTTTTTCGTGACATTTGAGATACCTTCTGATGCTGGGAGGTTCGCACAGTCCAGTCCAGGAAGGTGCAATGGGATCTGCAGGAGACGCATGTCCATCTGGAGCAGGAACTGGGAACAAGGCAGTGTGCCTGAGGCATCACAAGCAGTGCTATATGCCTGTGTTAGGAAGCTCAACAGGGCTGCCCTGGCCACAGCTACAAGATTTCCAGTGATTAAAATAGGATTTCGGGCATGGAGCTCAACACAAACACCTGCCTAAAAGAACGTGTCTCTGAAGCTGAATGCCTCATTTTAAGCCTGGCCCTGTGGGCAGTTTGGGCTCTCCAGGAATGGGTTTTAAATTCTCCATGCTTGTTTGTGCTTTTTCTCTTTTCCTTTTTCCCTGTCGCTGATGAACAGCGATGGTACTTCAGCTTGGGGCCAGGAAGCACGCCAGTATCCTGTAATCGCCTCTCAGACATTTGTAGGGAAGTTGCTTTTGTATAATTGTCTTGTTTTGTTCTTGGCTTGTTTGTTCCCACAGCCTCCTATTACATTAGGACAATTTGTCCCTTTTGGAAGGTTTTCTAAGCCACTGTAAGGTAATTTCATCTGTTCTGACCAAAACATCATTGCTTGTAAGTGCATTATATGCAGGTATCCTTATGGGGTTTTCATACTGTGTGGGCATTTATCAACAGCCTGGATCTAAAGTAAAGAAGGTGTCACAGGAGTAGGAACTGGAGTGCTGTCTTACTGTGGGAGTAAGTTCTTATTGTCTGCAGGTGGAATAGGTGTATAATTACAAGAAACTTCAAGCACTTTTTAACACAAGCGCAGCTCCCTTTTAGAGGTTGGCCTTAGGTCAGTTTTTCTGCTGTTCTGTAACTGATAGGTATACAAAGCTCTTTTACATAGAAGAGAACTGTGAATTTTGAACTGGTTTGACTGGTTTGTGTCCCATGGCATGATAGATACAGGATGTTTAATTTTAAGGCTTAGTAGATTACATTTCATTCTCAGTGTGCATGAGAAGATATAGTAAAATACACAGTCTGCAGGTTTTACAAACCATTACATCCTTCTCGGATAGTGCCAATCTGAATAGTTGCATGTCTTGAGGATTTCAATGACTGTATCACAATGCAGCTACTCCTTTGGTTTCCATTCCTCAAAGTGGCACATGAAAAATCTTACTTCTAAAGCATTATTAGGTTCAGCGTGCATTCTCCTCTGCACACTGGATGGCATTCAGAATGGATGTATGTTACTATTGATTTCATGACTGTACGGGGTAAAATTAACATCTGGAGGAGAGTTACAGTTCTCCAGGTGTGGAACAATATCATTTTCATAGCAGTCACCAAGTGACTATAAGAAGCAGAGGAAGAGGTAAAAGGTTTACCTGAAAGAATTTTTTTTGGCCCATAATGCTGTGCTAATTATCCAGCAGAATTGGTTTTCTATACAGCCAAGTCTGCACATTTAGTTTCATGACAGGGACGTCCAGGTGCTTATATAGCTGAAATAGCTGCTGTTGTACATGGCTAGAGAAATACAGCTGCTTCTTGCCGAAAGAGCTCTGCAGTCAGGAATTATGCTGTGGTTGCTATTTTTCCCCTTCCTTATAAACTGTCCAGAGAAATGAGTACTTGCTGTTCCAGGCAAGGGACAAGTCACCTACTTGGCTGGGTTATAGTGTGTCATTGCAAATGAACAGAGGTCTCTTATTGGAACCATCAGTTGCACAAGTGTATGTCTGCAGCCCCAAGTCCATGGGGTTTGGGTTTTTCTTCAGCACATCTCATGGCAGCTCTGAGATTCTGAGGTTTTTTTCTGAGTCTCGTAAATGTTCTGCTGTCACAGTAATTGTTCCCTTGAAAGATGCAGATGATCTGCTGGTTTTGCAATGTGCCTGTCTAGCGTTATTCCAAAACTCATGCAGACCTACTGGAACCTGATGTTACACGTGCTATTTCAGTCAGTTTGACTCCCTTGCTTATCATGTGTTGGAAAGACTGTTCAGCTGCTAGCTGAGGAGTCTGAATTCAAACATAAAATCAGGACTGTGAGCAGCCTGCTGGAGAAGTATACCTCTCTCCATTGATGTGTAGAAGGACCTTTTGGTCCTAAATTTAGCTGCTCTGAATGGAAGTAAAGTTAGGTGCTTGAAATACACAGTGACTTTGTCTCCCTACCTCCTTAGTCTCATCTGAGAGTGCCACTATATTAAAGCTCTGAATTGGATAAACCAGCATGAGGCCAGTGGATTCAAAATCTCAAGTGAACTCTATCTGTAGTGATTAAACCTAATTGTACATAGGTATTAAGAGGGAAAGGAATGTGCATGTGACTCTTCAAGGACTTGCTTTGATCCCTTGTCTTCCTGTGCTGAGCAGAGAGACACAGCGAGTAGGAGTAGATGGAGATAACATTGGAAAAATACATTAGGTTTCATCCAAGGTTTATGTTATGTTTCAGGCTGTGGCACTTTCCGTGAAGCTGGCTGAAAACCCCAGCCCATGTAGGAGACACCACTGAGGTTGGGTGACTGCAGTCAGTAGCAGAGCTGAGTGAGGAGCAGTGCCCATCTTCTGAGCTCCTGGTCCAGCCCACCATGCTGGGCGCTTGATAGACACTCAGAATTTATTGATGAATAAATGGGTGGGGCAGGAGCTGCTTTTAAACTAGTTGTCAGCTGAGACATGTGAATTCAACCACTGATGATACCCCTGTTAGGGAGAACTGTTTCACTTTTGCCACACTAAATTGAATGGTGTAACCTAGGGTGTTTGTGGGACAACCTGTCTGACCACTTCAGAAAAAGCAAGGGTCTCTGTCACATGAAGCCTGGCACTGGGGCAGGGGTGAAGGTGTCAGCTTTTTGGTATCAAAGGGACGAACAGGTGGTGGATGTTAGTCATGCTTTATATACCATGCCAGAGAGAACTTTGCAACAGCCTGTGCACAACAGAATTAAGGAACGTGGAAAGGTTGAGCATTAATCCACGCTGGAAGCCTTCTCTTGCATAAGAGGCATGGCCTGGGCCTGCTCACATCCAGCTGAGGAAGCAGTGTAATCCAGGTGTGACCCTGTCACAGGGTACACTGAGCCTCTGGGAGCTACCTGTCTTTAGCTCTGGCCTCGCTCCAACCTGTACCTGGATCAGAGTGCCCACATCTCCTTCTTGGCCTTCCCCTGCTTAAATGGAAACACCTTCAGTGTTCCTGAGCAGGGAGGTCAGCTGCTGATCTGCACAGCTTTTGCTGGCAGTGTCTGTGTAGCTCCCTAGAGCAAGGGACGCTTACATGTTAAGCAAAATGTGTGAACACAGATTGTTAAAAGAATTAAGAGTTTGAATCCCCAGCACCACAGTCTTAATCCCACAGTCACGACAACATCAAGCAACAATTCTGAGAAAGATGTTGAGCTTGCTGCTGTTGCTTCGGATGGCTTCCAGCCAGAGCATCCAGACCCCGTTGGCGGCATGGGACCACAGCTGCATCCTGTGCTTTCTCTGAGCACCTCTCTTCTGAGGTGCTGAGGATTCAGAGAATATGAGGATGAGGACTCTCATGGGTTACTCTGCTTTGGCAAGTCCTCAGGGTATTTATTGCAGTGGTGCATTCAGAGGGGAAGTAAAATGCCAAATAGCTGCCATAACTGGATGTTTCACGGTACTTTCTGTGCTTTGCTTTGAAAATACAAGCCTGAGACTTGACGTGTGCCAGGATCACTGTGAATGCAGACTGAAGCTGTGTTTAATTCCTCTTTCGTGTTGGGGTATAAACAAGAAGTATGTGCCCTGGATTCCATCTACTTGCAGAGAAGCAGTAATGGAAGCTCAGCATTGAGACTGATTGATTACTCACAGATTATAGAGCAGAAATTGCAGACAGTTTTACTGTTTAAACACTGCTTGGCATTAAACCTCTTTTATAGCAGATTGGAAATGCAGATGTCCATTTAATCTGTTTGGCTCTTTCATTGCTGCATATAGTGTCATGAATGACAACCTTCTCCAGCAAAGTGGAAACCTTCAGCTGTGTGATTCAGTGGAGTAGGCTTGAAAGTCAGGGAGAAGCTCGCTCCTTTTAGTGACTCTTTCATTGACAGGAGCTTTAATTTATAGATGATAGGGCTGGTTATAAATTGAGAATGGGATATCCTAAGATATATAGGATACTATATATCTTGCTTATAAATCAATAGTGGATATTAAGTTAATTTCCTAAGATATTTTAAGATGGAGCAATGGTGTGAAGTATCCTAAACTATCCCTTAATTTGAATCTCATGTATTGATTTAAAAAGAGAACAGATGAAAAAAGCAGTACTGTTGCACCCATCTCTCAACATACAATCTGTATGTACTGAGGTTTTGTGGTCAGATCTCTAAGTGCCACCTTTTTTTTCAGCAAGTGCTGAAGGACTGCTTTTGGCTGTTCCCAACTCGAAGTGCTTTTCATTTTATGTTACCTCTGAAATGTGGCAGTAGTGAACACAGAGAGGGGAACAACACAGCCCTCTCATCCTCCCAAAATGGGGTTTCAAAAAACCAGGTCCCTGTGGCTGGCCATTGCCTAGCTGGGCTTGTGTTGGAGCTGCCACAAAGCGAGTGGGGACAAATTAGTGTCCGGGGGCGTGTGCCTGGAGATGGCTTGCTGGAAATTTCTCCACAGCTTTCTGGTGACAAAATGAGAATATTTTTCTCTCTGAATGCAAGTGGTGTGCCACTTCGAACTGGCCCTGCTGGAAAAGTAATGAAGAAAATGCTGCATTTTCTGTAAAAGCAGGCTGCAGCTTGCCTGGAGGGATGCCTTTGGCTCCCAGTGCCGTTTGCTGCCTGTCTGAAGCCGGTGGCTGCTGAGATGGTGCATGTGAGGAGCAGCAGCATTCCCACGGCCAGTAGCTGCGGATGCCATGGGCAGGGGACAGGTGGGATGGACCTTTTCCTCTCCTTTCTGCTCCATGGCCTGCCATAGGAAAGGGAGTGATCTTCAAAGCAGATTTTGATAATATTAGACCTGCAGAGCATGGCTTGGTCTTTCTAAAATTGTAAACCACCTCATGAAGGACATGGTGTTTGGGGAGAAAATAAAGAGCAAGTTCTGCCTTTCTGGGAGGCATCGAGGCTCCTGACGTGGCCCTCACTCCAGAAAGCAAGACCTGAGGTGTTCCCTCACCACTTTGCGCTGTGGTTTATGTCACTTTTTTTTGGTGATGTTCTTCATATACATTCATTTTTTCCCCCTTCAAACTAGCTTTAAAAGAATGAAACGGAGGCTTGTTAAACCTTTCAGCTACACACATCTGAGCTGTAAGCCAGTAGTAATCGGCTCTCCCAGCCCATTAGAGGCTTCCCGGGGGATTGCTGCCTGGGCCTGTGTGTGTGTACATGTAATTAGTGGAGGAAGGACAGTCCCTGTCAGGAGCTGGGCTGGGGCTTTGGTCTCCAGAGGGGGCCATGCTCTGTCAGGCTGTGAGGTGAACAGTTTCAGCGCAGCAAACTGGGGAGGTGTCAGCATATCTTGATAAGACAATTTTTTCTGCAAGGAAAGTGCAGCTATGTATTTCACTGGACAAGTATCATTAGTTTTGGTGGGATGTGTCCAGTATGGAGTCAATGTTTTGTAAAGAAATGAAATGGGTTGATGACTCTGCTTTATCAAATGATGGTCACTATTCTGTTCCTCTGCCTAGTGGTCTTTGTTTATTGTGTCGTTATGAAGTTGAATGAATAGTCATGGCTCTAATTTTAAGCAGAAACGATCTTCACCTTCTCAGTTCTCAAAGACTTCTTGGTTGTCATCTGCCCTTCTTCAGTTGTTGTCCCTTAGAAAGGCATGGGAAAGTATTTTTCTGATGTCTTTTGTCTTGTCAAAGTGAGTAATCAAATGCTGCCTTCTATGATGTGATATGTTGGAATTGGCTCCTTACGTTCTTCCTCGACTTGCCATAAAAAGCTGCTTCCATTTCTATTGTTTGAAGAATTGTATTTATTAATAACTTCTTGATCTAATTTGCTCATATATGTTTGAGGAAACCTGATTTACACAGTTCATGCCCTGCCCTTTGAGAAAGGGTTATTCTTGATCACTCCTGTACGCTTTTTTTCTAAAATCACATTACATGAGCATTCTATGCTTTTAGCTTTATAAATGCTTATGTTAAAATGTTGCTTTGTGTTGCATTGCTGTCATTTGAAATGCAGTTCGTGACCTCTGTTTTCTTAGACGTACATATGCAAGTTTGTGCTAGTAATGTTGCAAAACTATTCTGCATTGTCTTGCAGTGGTCTGTGTGGTCTCCCTAAGCAGAGCTTTTACACCTTCCCTCTTTGTCCTTAGATTTTTTTTTTTTTTAAGTTCACAGAACCCAGGGAGGTGAACAGGTTTGTGCAAGGTCAGGTCTGTTAAGCAGCTGAGATCCATAACACTTAGGCTGATGAAACCCCTATTTGCTTGTTCCATTTCTGACTGCTGAGTGACCCTTTTCCTGAAGCAAACAGGAACCAAGAAGCTTTCTAATGCCATCAGTGTAGCAACCTTTTTTATTTCTTGCATAGAAAAATGTGTGGTTTGAATTAAAGTTTTGTTATTAATCTTGGGATATCCTTGCAAAGTGAATTTGCTTTAGACATATCTGCAGTGAAAACTGAAGGGAATTTGTCCATTTGATTGACAGCTATATGGAGCAGATTATGTGCTGTATTTTTGGAGCAGAACTGTTGGAAATAAGGTGCAGATTATTGGAATACATCTGCACTTTATCTAGAATAACACAGGGTGGACAGGTTACTTATTCATTGTGTCTGCTATTTTTGCCAACCTTTAAGCATGTTAAATAGCAGAAAGATGTCAGTGCTGAATTAGTTGCTTCTATAGGACGTTGGTTAAAAGCTGTTTTTATGGTACTCGCAAGCATTACAGAATTGATAACTTAGAAAACATCCATTCTTTCCATTCTCTCCACAAGGTACAGGTTTAACAAGGAAATAGGAAACTTGATCTAATATCCAGAAATAAAATACCACTAACAAAGACTTCGTGGATTAAAGTTCAAATCTCTTTCTTTTACCCTTCTCCCTGGGCAGCTTCCACTGTGTATCTTGGCCCTCAGCTGAGAGTCTAGTTATCAAGTGTGATGCTGAAGTTGGTATCAAATCTAAATCTTCTCTGTGCCTGTTTGGGCTGTCAGTTTAGTAGATTTTATGATGTGCCCTTGGATTAAAACAACGTAGGTATCCCAAGGGATAGTATGGGTCACTGAGCACACAAGCTTTCGAAAAAAGCTTCAAAGTTAAAGTACAAGCAAGAGCCACTCCCTCGAACAGGATCACCTCATAAATATTTTTGTAAGTAGAAAAGTAGAAGATGCATGGATGTGACTGCTTGACAAGGGTGTTCATAAGTTACATCCAGGGAAGATCTCTGTGCTAGCACTGGCCTTCTCTGTTGATACCTCCAGGCACAAGCCTGCAGAAGACCATGAGATTGCTTTTTGATGTATGCCGATATATATCGGGTTGAGATTTGCTTTTCCTACCATGCCAAAGAAATCTGATCCTCAAGCTGGAGACCTTTATCTGATAAGGGATTTAAGAATAGAGCAGAGTATTCAGGGTTTGAGTTTGCAGTATGAGAAATTTACCTTTTTTTGTTGTTCTCTTCCTCACCTCCCAAGCCAGGTGATATATTTTCTCACTCAGTAGGTAAATACACTTGCCAGATTCTGTTTCTCTGCTGTCTATATATAGTTCAAACAAGGCAAAAGAAAGTGTGCAAGTTAGAGAACATGGTCCCAAAAATACATGAATTCAGTCTGTTTTGTCTGCTGTGCATTCACATTGCGCCCTCTCAGGAGGTGGCTCAGGTGCATGGAAGAATTCCTGGCAGCAGGGCGGTGATCTGTAGGGTATTAGAAGCATATCAGGAAAGTGGAGGAAAACAA
This sequence comes from Corvus kubaryi, assembly GCF_017639235.1. Lineage (NCBI taxonomy): Eukaryota > Metazoa > Chordata > Aves > Passeriformes > Corvidae > Corvus > Corvus kubaryi. The sequence goes on from NW_024581127.1 coordinate 13,889,299, forward strand.
GAAATAAAAAGAGAATTTGACACAGGCCTCATTCTGGTTTCTGCTTAGTAGCTTCCCAGTTTGTGCCGTATGTAAGCAGTGCTTTAGCCATTATACAGACAAAGCCTAACAAAGAGACTTGCTTGCTGGCAGAAAGTTGCTTAAAATAACTTACTGAGGATAAAGAGGCTGCCCAGGTCAATAATGCTGTGAAATCCTCAATGTGTAGCAGCTCCAGGAGGTTTTGTAAGCATACAGATTTTTAAAAGCTTTACACTATTGATAAGGCAGTGAAGATTGTAGAGTGGTGCTAACCTTGTATTGATGGTGCTGGGACAGCTATAGGAAGATTTGAGATTTGTCTATAGAAATACTGAAATCTTTGTTCCCTCCAGCAGAACTCTGATTTAGAGTATGAATGCAAGAAAGAAAGAATTGTTCTTCGTTAGAAGATACTTAATACTGTTAAGGAGTCTTTGTTGTATTTTACTCTTCAGTTGGATCTATGACTGTTAAAAATGCTGTCAAACAACTTACTTGGCTTGCTTTCCACTGAATCAAGGGAAGTAGATTTATCTAATATGGTGTAATTGATCCCTACCTTCATTACGAATGTATTAATTCTTTTGGTGCTAATTTTATATAGCATTATTTTTTAAAACATCAGCTGAAGATAATCAATATGAAGCTTATTTCAGTTTTATTAAAAGTAGTTGCTCATGATAACTGGGAGAGATTGTTGTAACTAAAACTTGAATTAAACCAACAGCTTTCTTAACCATGCTTTAAACCAAAAAATTATGTGCTGTTTGAAGGAGGTCCCTTATGTAATTCCAGTTGAAACTTTTTATTTTGAGAAATTCCCATATCTTCAGAGTTTTTTGATCCATATTCTGCCATATCCATCTGCACAGCTCATAGGGAGGCAGTAGCACAAGGGAAAGAAGCAGGAATGGGGAACCTGTGTAGGAAATCTGGCATCAGGCCTTCCACTGCTTGTGGAGTAGCCCTTTTATTTTAGAGTACATTTTACTGTGCAGTTTTAGCCTGATGCTCTCCATGTCCATGTACATTTGTGGGGGCTTTTAAGAGCAGACATGTTAGCTGGTTCTTCTCAGGAATATGAATGCTTGTTAATTGTTGCAATGTGTGGAAGCGCAGGTATGGCGGCTCACAGCAGACTGCCTCACCAAGGTTCTGCCTTGGTTTGTCTTGCTGTGCAGTTGATGTGGGCAACCATGTGGGGAGAAATTCCCAACAGTGTAGTTGAAATTCTCTTTTAGTGGTTCTGCTCAGTATATCCATCTAGTTTCTGAATGCAGCTCTGGGCTGTGTATGTCTTTAGAAGAAGTTGTACCCATGGTTCCCTTGTCCAGTCTGATGCTGCACTGGGAGCCCCAGAGAACCGACAGGAAAGCCAAAGACAGAGGGAGGGTAGGAGGGAAAATCCTTCCTTCTTGCCTCATCCCCAGCTGGCTAGGAATTCGTCTAGCATTGCTGGCAGGATGCTGTGTCCTCCCCAGCACAACCTGTTTGCTGTCTTTGGCTGTGCTTGTGTCAGTGCTGCACTAGTTCTTCTCCCTGGTGGAAGGAGGCACCAGTTCCTTCTCCCTGGTGGAAGGAGGGGAGTTGTGCCTGAAGGGCAGCATACCAGACAGAAGACTGCTTCTGAAGCCACATAGCCTGTACAGGCCACCCTATCTCTGATTTCACTCAAGTGCTTTTATAGTAGAAGTTATTAGAATGATGTTTTATCCCATGTGAAGGAAACTCATTTCTTATCTTTGTAGGCATCAAAGAGGATATGAAAACCAAGCCTTTGTAGTAAAAATTCAGTTAAGTAAGATGGGATCAGAGTGCTGAATTCAACAATTTAATCTTGGAAACCAGTGAGATGAGTTGACGCCTGGAAATAGCAATAAAATCATCTTTGTTGTCTTTCTGTGTGGGGATCTGGAATACAAAGAGGTATCTCACACAGATGTACCTGGTGTCTCAGTGCTGTCTGTGTTTGCTGTCAGTGTCTGAGAAGAGTATACCAGTGGAAAGAGTAGCAGTGATACCATTTATGTGTCTGGCAGCAGAGACTGTGGCCTAATTTAACCAAGTTTTGAATTTACCAGTGTTTTTGACCTAGGACAAACTAACTCCCTACCTCTGTGCTTCCAGCACCTAACAAGTTGGAAGTAGTTACCTGAATAAATGAAGTGATTGTTTTCCTGGACTGGAGAAAGAAGTCAGCACATCCAGCGTGTTCTGGCTAATGCAAAATTCACATTGAACTGCAGTTCAGTTTACATCTTGCATCATTACACAGTACTGCTTTTGAGCTGACTATCTTCTCTACTAGCACCCAAAGTGGTATAAAGATGATGATTTGGGGGGTTTTATGTATTTGTTTAAAGGGTGAGTAATTGTTCTTGTTGAGTGCCCAGTCTGCATATTCTGTTGCAGTGAAACTGAGGGACCCTGGTGCAAAGGTGTTTCATTTAAGCATACTTACAGCTTATTTGAGCTCTAGTTTCCTTAACTAAGAATCTAGCAAACCTGGGATATAAATGTGCTACCACCCGCATTCATCTCAGTTCTATAGAATCCAGGATTTCTCTTAATTTAGTGGAGTTTATCTTCTGAAATAGGCTGCATGTGTTTGTAGGAGGGAGAGAAGTTCCTGCAGCTAATTGCTACAACTGAGCACAATTTTAGAAATATCAAGGAGATTGTGGGTGTACCAGTAGTCATTTTTCTGCTTGTGGGGAGCTTTGGTGGGATGTTACCAGGAGTGCTGGGGGCTGCAGGTGGCAAACAGGAGTGTCCACTAAGATAGTCACAGACCTTGTTGTTCGGTGAGTAAGGCTCTGTTGAATAACAGATTATGCATTACAGAACTGGAAATGCTCACTCCTTAAACTGTGAAGTTGATTCCTCCTGATCTCTGACAAATTTCAGTTACCATGCATAACATTTGCTAGCAGTATTTAATTGCTGCATAATGTAACCATAATAATGTAGTTGTTTTATATGTGATTTTCCTGTTTATGCAGAAGGAATGTAATTGATTGAGACAGTTTATTGCTAATTCCTGCTACCACTGGCAAAGAGATCTCAATTTAAATGATTACGTGTTAGTTGACACTCAGTTCCTCACATGGGGTTATTTTGTTGAAATCCATGGACTGGAAAGGAATCAATATGGGGATTCTGAAACCTGGTGGAGGTTTGCAGTGCTCCCACTACGATTCATTACAGCTGCTTTTGTAGAGTTTTAAAAAGAACAATCTGTATTAAAAACATTATTCTTTGGTATGAACTAGAACAACTCCACATAGGTTTCCATGGGGTCTGCCCTGCAATTTGACCACTTGAAGGGATTGCAGTAATCACCAGTGGGCCAGGGCAGTGAGGCAAAGGAAAGGCTATTAGGTGGGGAGTTATTGGCATGCATGCCAAAGAGGTTACCCTGGCAGCTTTAATCATTCATCCACACTCTCAAGAGGAGGGAGGAAAATATAAGTGTTAGTTCTTCTGATTGATTAGCAAAAAGGATCAGTAAAGCATGAAAGGAGAGAGGAGGTGTGTGTAGAAGAGCCAGTATGCATTAGACTTAAAAGCACTGACTGGGGCAGGTACTTCAGTTATGACCTCTACACCAAAAGCTACCTGCTTCTCCTTTTACTTTCAGACTTGTGACTGGTGATTCAAAGACAGGCTGACCTCTTCATTCAGCATTTTCAAAGGAGTTCATTTGGCTTCTCAGTCATGGCTGTGCCTTAAATTTAACCTGTCTGCACATGGGACTGATGTGTCCTTAAAAAACTGATTACCATTTTGAGCTGTGGCAACAATTTGCATGGTGATTTTGATCCTATTTTTAGGGAAACCGATGGATGCTTCTTGGAAAATGTGCAGGAAATTGCTGTGCTAATTGAGATAAATCAATCTGTGATGCACATTGCTGGCTGCTGGCTTCTGATGCTGTTTCGCCTGTATATTGCCCTTTAATATTTCAGTCTGGAGTAGCACTTTGGAAGCTGATCCAGCTGTAGCCCTTTAAAATAGTTTCTCTGTTGTATCGTGCCTACGTCGAAGACAGAGTTGAAGAATAAACCTTTCTTTGCATTGATTGATGGCTTGGCATGAAAGCTTGGAAGGGCTTTGAATCTTGTAATTTGGGGAGACCCAGAGAAACTTTGATACTAAACTTCTGCTTCTACTTGAGAAACGGGAATTGATGTGTACTCTAATTGACTGTTAAGCAGACTTGAGGTTTTCAAGGTGAAGGAGACAACTGCAGTGTTCATTTCTGAGTTTCACATACAAGAAAAGACCATTTGGTGTGGAGTTAGAGAACATCAAGCTGAGGGGTTTGCATAAGCAGCACAGCAGTACTGTTTGACTCAGCTGACATCAGATTTGGTGGGCCCCTCTATAATTTCTAAGTAACCATTTTGAAGATGGGAGTAAATTTTATGTGGTCGTGGAATTAGGAAGATCTCTTGGTCCTAGGCTGTAGCCCGTGTAGAACTGCTCTTCACTGTACTATAGTGGTGGCAAAGATCCACAGAGGTAAAGGTTGGTTTTTGCAGAAAATTATTATAACTGAATGAAGATACAGGTAACTTCCTCAGGGTAGATGATGAATGTATCTTTGGAGGGGCATGACTATGGTCTCATTCAGCTAGCAGTCCTTTAACACTACTCATGAGCTTGAGCCTAATTTAATAGCATTGGGAGGCTGTAAGGTAGCTGATGTGGAGACTGTGGAGGAAGTCATTGGATCTGTCCTTCATCACCGGTGATGCTGTTGGTACTCGTGTGTAAGGACAGACAGCTCTGCCTTGTCTTGCTGCCATGCTTGCTTATCTCCCTCCTGTATCTTCATACAGCAACCTCTGTCCCACCATGGGCAAGACAATTTCTGGATAAGGACTAAAGTTTGGTCTCTTTGTGCACTTAGTAGGTAAATTATACACAGCTGGAAATCAGACACTGTGAAAATAAGTGGAAAGATAGAGGCTTTTCCCATTGGAATTCATCACAACCAGGCCAGAACTTCAGAGGACGTTTATCTTTCTCCTCAAGATAGGACAAGCTTCAGCTCCAAAGCTGTAAGCAGGCCAAAGACCTACTAAACAGATCTGTGAGTCTTCATAATGGGAAGAAAAACATTTTTCAGTTAAGGTTAAACAAGCTTTCCTGTTACCATTTTAAGTTCTGTTATCATGCAGTGTACCATATGGCATGTAATTGCACATTAGGGAATATTTCTAAAGGCACAGATGACTGTTAGAAAACAGGCACATGAGATTCTGTGGCTTTGTGAAGAGTGTGAACTTAAACCTATCAACTGCAGCACTGTAATTTCTTCGGTGTGTGGCCATAAGTGAAAAGTAACTAACGTGGTGGTGGCTTGTTGGTGTCTCCTTGGATGTGGTGTATTTTTTTTTTTCAGTGTGAGCCATGACATCGACTGCTGAAATGCCTGACACCAGCAAGAGTTGTTTTATTAATGCTGTCCCTGTCAAATATGCCTCTGTTTTGGTAATTAGTCTGGCATAACAGATTGTATGCATCCTAAAAGCCAGCATATTTAGACTCTTGGCTCTGACATGAGGCAATCTCTGTAAATCAGCTCTTTTGGTAGACTTCTCTATTGTTGAACACCAGCAGTAGTAGAAGCAGTTTGCAGTACTTGTGTTTATTTTGGGCTCTCTGCCTTTCTTCAACAGCCACGAGCGGTCAAACCCTTTCTTTATCTGTCATGAGAGATTGGAGGCCTAAAGCTATAGTTTTGTGCAGGATCAGGAAGTTATACATGAGGTACAAGGAGCGTGAATAATCTTTCTGGCAGGTGCTCGAGCCGCAGTAGTGGCTCCTCTCTGCACCACACAGGATGGCAGCGCCACTGCTGTCCCACAACAACCCACACCGCCACCCCTAGAGGCAAACACTACACTAGTAGGGACGCCCATGCAAAGCCAGTTTGCTCTTAGGTGAGGAAGGGCAGCAAATGTCCTCTAAGATTTTAAAAATACCTGTGGAAACGAGCTGTCCAGAATGAGTCACAGCAGTCAAGGCTTGTTATTTAATTGGCCAAAGGCAGCAGTGGAGGAGGTGGTGGTGGCTCTTGCAATTCAGTCCAGGCAGTTCCTGTCACAAGGCTGGTTTCACATTGGGCATGCAGATGGGCACAAGGATCGGTGAGGGTTTTAAGCCATTTTGAGATAAAATTGGGAGATGGTAACTGTCAGAATGATTTGGGGTAAATGAGCAATACAGATACTATCTTCTGTATAAAACCCTTGCTCTCAAACTTGCAAAATTCAATCTGGGGCCTGTCATTATGGGAAGGATATTTTGGCTGTGATCAGTGACCCAGACTGTGGTGCAGGGCAGCTCTCCTGCAGCTGGTACCTGCTCCACTAATATCAGCATTGTGCAAGCAGGATGGTGTCTCTAAGGAAGAAAATGGGTAGTCCTTAGAGTGTTTTGCTTGAATGATGTCACCAATTATTACCATCTTACTTCCCAGAAAATCCCACAGCCATACCTCCCACCAGCACTTACGCTGAAGGCACCACCGTGGTTGGCATAGTGCACCTGAGGTGGGGTTTGCTGGGAAGACTTTGTCCTGTGAGTACTTAAAAGTGGGCAATGTCACCTTGAAAGGAAATAATGGAGACTACTTCCCTCCTTTTCTACTGTGGCCAGACGTAGGGCATATCAGTGAAAGGACAGGCAGACATCTGTACTAAGACAAGTAGTGGTAAACATACCTTGTAACATAAAATCCTCTGTCAAAATTACATGTTTGTAGCTGGATACATGTGGGCAGCATAGGAAATTGCAGACTGAAGGAGCCAGCGGAGGCTCATCTCTGAGAACCAGTAACACGATGAGAAATGGAAAATGGATGTTCTTCTGGTTGGCATTTTTCTCTGGGAAAACATGGTGCTTTGAAGTGGAAATCTGATTTTCAGGTTTTGTACTTCATTTTTTTTGTTTAAAATCATGCCTCTCATTCCTGGACAAGGTTAACAAACACTTTGACCTTTCCTAGTGTGATGAGGGAAAGCAAAGAACTGGCGAACAACAGTAGGAGGACACCTGCCAGCTTCAAGGTCAGCAATGCTGAGGTTTGTTAGGACTAAATCCTGTAGCGTGGCAGATAATAGTTCCTTTTGCAGGAAGCCTAGAGGGAAACACAGCTTCTTCACACAACTGCCTTTTCTCCAGCCTTCAGTGAGAACCTCTGTGATGGCTCTCAGGCTTTAGATGAATGCGTTCACATAGTTAGCTTTCCAAAAATATAGTGTATGTGAAGAGTACAGCACTCTAGTGAACTCAGACTCACCAGCTGAGCGTGTGAGAAAATCTGTTTTCTTTCTCCTTTTTACATGGAAGATCTCTGCCTAATCATCAGCTGTAATGCTTGCAAATTTTCAGAGGCTTCTGGCTTAGATATTTGTAATATAACATCACTCTTAAAATATTAGTCTCTGGTTCTCTGCATACTAAATGGGTTGCATCTAAAAGAATTCCATCGGGGGAAAAAGGGAGGCAAAGTATCATTAGTAACACAGCTGCAAACCTCAGATTCGCTGTCCCGTGCATATACCCAAAGACAGAGAACAAAAATTTGAGTTCATCTGTAGATAATAAAGTGTTTCTTTCCACGTGTCAGCTACTCGTTGCTCGTGTCTGAGTTTCAGCAGTCACGACAGCCATGGTAGACGTTACTCCTTCATTGCTGCTCGCACCAGCAATGTTCTTGGCTTCATCCACATGGCATAAAAGTCTTCAGTGTCTTACTCCAAAATCACTCCCATGGAATGGGAGGACTGACAGTAACAGCAGAACTAGGAAAGGGAATGGCTATGACAGGACACTTTGTATTTTTTTCTAATGAAATACGCTATCCATTCCCAAGCCTCCCATTGTCTGTTTTCAGTTTTTGTCATTGTAATTTTGATGGATGACTTAGGTGTTTCATGAGATAATGGGACAGGAAAAAGGGGGTTTTTTGTTTTGTTTCTTCTCTCAGTGTCAAAATGTGGGGTTTGGGCATTTTTTTTTTTAATATGTCCTGGATGATCCCAGTTCATTAAACTAAAAATTACTTTAAATGTAAGATTTAGTAAAATGAAGACACTGAGATTTCAAATTCAACATACTATTGGTAGGGAAATGTCTTTTATCTAGTACTTAATGGGTGCTAATCTACACTACTTCCATGAGATTTAGATTTATGCCAGTGTAGTCAATAACCAGGCAGGAATCAGTGACCATTGGCATGTAGCATGTGAAGTATTTAGGTCACAGGATTTTGCAGCATTATATTCTTGGAATAAAAATGTAAGTGGGATAACAATGATGGACGAGAATGCAATCTCTGTCAAGAGGTAACAAGCAGTTTTTGTGGCTTCAGGGCCAGATTAAAGGGCTGATAAGAGAGACATCCTTGCCTGGTGTTCCTGCCATTTTAATAGGTCTGAAAATAAGGCTGTTACGTAAAAGTGACATGAGTACTCTCGTTTCAATTGTTAGCCACAGGAAGTAGTCACTTAAATATTTGGCCTTCATAATACCTAAAAATAGTTTTATGGATCTAGAATTTGCAAACTTTTTTTATTTTTCCTCCTAAATATATTGACATGCTAGTACAGACCTTTCTGTGTCCAAGCCTACTGACAACAGATTTGTTTTTCCAACTTGTCTTTTGTGAACATCCTGGAAGTAGTCCATGGACCCCCACGGATTCCCAGCTGACAAGCAAGAAAACATTTCTAGAGCAAATACTAAATCAAGTTTATTTTAACATAACAGAGCATAAAATTGTAAAGTGTGGCTTCAGTGCTTGGTACTGACCTAAACACCATAAAATATTCTTTTTATTTTCATTGTTTTTCTCTCATTTTTTTAAGCTTAATCTTCACAGAATTATTTTTAATGGCTGTGGGGTTTTTTGTTAACTGTTGGGCTTTTCTTTTTATTCTGAACCTTAAAGCAGTTTTCATTCCAAGTGGCCTAAGGCATCTATGTGTTTCTGAGCAACTGGGATAAAAGGGGCAAGCTGTGGGTATAGAGGGGGTGCTTCTACCCCAAGTCTACTAGCCAGCTTGCAAAGACAGTGCAATGAATGCATTTATCTATGCAGATGCTTTGAGATTTTTAAGCTAGAATATGCTTCCTTTGCCTTTGATTTGAGAGGGTGCTTGTGTCCTGCCGAGTTTCACCAGATGAGAATCATTTGTACTGAAACAGGCTGAACTGAGGCAAGGGGCTCTGGTCAGAGAGACTGCAAAGCATATTCCTCAGGTGGAGCTTGATGTCTGATCTGAATGCATTTGAAATTACTGTACCGTGTATTTCTCCCTATAGTAAATATTGTACTGGTTCTATAAGACTGTGGGGAATAGTTTGCTCATTCTGATGATAATGTGCCATCCACAATACTAGATATTGAGTAATGTTTCACATTGTATTCTTTGCATCCCCAGAATAAAATACAACAGATGCTCAAATTCCTGCTGAAAGCTACTCGGCTTCTCTTCCATTTCTGTTCCTCTGTGTTCAGCTAGTTTAAATCCTAAGAACATCTCGGCATAGTGAGAAATAAAAGCTTTTGGCAGCTGAAGAGACATAATTCATCGAAAGAAAAGGAGTGAATATGATGGTGGGGAGCCTGGCTGACCAGGCACTTGCAACTTGGGCTGGGTTGGGTTAGCTGCTCATCTGTCTTACAGAAACTGAATCGTTAGAAGAACTGTCATGAGTCATTTCTGTCTTCTCTGAGTTCTGTGAGGCTGAAAAGAGGAAGAGAGCAGGGTGGTTGTTTTGAGGGGGGCAGGAGAAGCAAGTGTTTTGTTTGGTTTTTGAATCCTACTAAGTTTGCTTCTGATATAGACAGAGGTTGGAAATGGTCTAGGGAATAAATTTATTGATAAGTTCATATTTTTACTGAACACTAAAAATTCTGGGCATGGCTGTATGATGCTTCTATTCTCATGAAGACTGGTTTTCATTTCCTACTTTTGCAAACTCAGGCTGTTTCTCACCTCTTGCCAAAAGCAACTTCCATTGTTGGGAAATTCCTTACATGTAGGTCTTCAACTTTTTTTCCCAACTTAGCATTGGGTAACATTCACTGCCTCTGATACCTTTTGAGTATTGTATGCCTTTTCTATACTCATGGCCAACCACCTGCATTTCCTTTTTAAAATGTTTTGTTTTTTCCTGCCTGATATTGAGGAGTGGTCTGTTTTGTACTATGATTGTGTCTGAAAGTGAAATAGGGTGAAGTGGCTTGGTCCATTGTGGCAGCTGGATCAAGAGCAGGATATTTGTCCTGTGACAGGGAGTTGTTTTCCTATACGGAAACAGTCTCAGCTGTGTCTTAATTGCAATACCATGTATACACATACTAAGGTACTTCAATACTTCCTTTGGAGACATCTTTTAAAAGAATTAAGTTGTTTGATAGTGACCAGACATCATCTTGAATTTCTGCTTTGGACTGCAGCCAGTTCCAGGCAGACCATGTGAACTAACAGCAGCAGATCAGAGCAGGTGTTTGTAAGCTTATCTTAACAACAGGATGCTTCACCCCCCATAGCCCACACATAAGAGTGGCCATAGTAGGAGTAGACTTTGACCAAGAATCATGTTGGTTTTCTTTTCCTCTATAGAAGAAAATTGGGGTAATACTATTTTAGTTCAGAGCTGTTCAGAGAAGTATTAGGTACCCCCCATGCAAAGATCTTTTACTGTGAAATACACTAATAATCAGGATGGCCTTTCTGCTTTTCATAAAGAATAATTTTTTACTGTAGATCAACTTGAAGAACAGTGTCTTGCTGTGAAGAGGCTTTAAACAGGAATTTGTTGCCAAAAAAAATCCTAAAAAGAAATCGCAAATGTCTTCAACAATTATTTTAGACCTCTGGGGAGAAAAGTTACCTTGTGAAGTTAGATGTGAGTCTTTGCATATAGGAGTTAACCCATTCACAGTTCGGTACTCCTTTAGGAAAGCTACAGTGAATGCTGGATGGAATGAAAGGGGCAGTCAGTGCCATGCAGTAATAAGTAAGTTGGAAACCTTTGGGACTCAAAGCAGCAGGATTGAGTGCTTATATGAGATCCTGAATAGATGAATTTTGGTACTGCGTTTTGGCATTTAGGTTTTTTTTTACTTAAAAAGTCCATTTATAACTGTTGTATTTTCTTTAAAAAGTCATGACAAACAGGCATAGACAGAAGTGCTGGTTAAAGTAATAGGAGTTGTAGTGGCAGGTACCTTCTCAGCCATCCAAGATACCTGGCTCTCCTAAGGAAGTTTATTCTCTGTTAAGAAACCAGAAGCCGAGGTGGAGGAATAAAATTCCTAGTCTTCCTAAGCCTGAATTGTCAACTTAAAAGGTGACTGATACCTTGTTCTATTTTGAACTCGTTTTAACAGAATCTCTCTTTAGTGGTGAAATACTTGCAGACATAGAAATGTGGTGATGGTCTGATGCCTGTTGAAGATGCAGCTAAATTTTAGGAGAGATGTATTCATTTAAGAATTGGAGCATAATGCTGTTTTATCTGGCTGGAAATGTCATAATCCTTAATCAATAGCACTGTCTTAGAAACATTTATATTCTGTAGTCCCAGTTGTTCATTCTAACTACTAGAGAGTTTAATGAGGTTTGGCTTGATTAACCTCTGAGATAGTTTTTGATACATGCTTTTGTTCCTTCTCATCTGAGATCAAATGAACAGACTTCATGTGTCAACCTACACATTTGTATATTTGAGATCCTGACAGAGGGCTTCAGTCCTGGGATTTGCTTCTTGTTGCAGAAGCTCTGCAGAGTATATTTGCAAATCCTATTTATTCATTCATGCATTTAATGAGATGAAGTGTGGTTTTCATTGTGCAGCCTTGGAATTTTTTTTTTTTTTTTGGTAATGCTGTAATTTTTACAAATTTCTTTAACAGCTTAGATGAATGTGTGGCATAAACTGAAAGTACAACTTCAGTGTGCCACCATCAACTTAGAAAATAGAAGTGAAGATGAAGAGACTGCTGTGCTGGAGAACTGTTATCCTTTTAACCATTCCCTCTTATCTGTTTTCCAGAGAACAGATTTGACCTCTGATAAAGATTTATACCTTGACAACAGCTCTGTTGAAGAAGCATCAGGCGTCTATCCAATTGATGATGATGATTATTCTTCTGGGTCGGGTTCAGGTGAGACACCATGTCACAAATTGATTTTCAAAAGTGTAAGAAGTAATGCAATTATTTGAGGGAAATCTGTGCAGTTTTGCTTTATAAGCTGGAGATGATACTTTCAGTGAATGTCCTGAGTGCTTTGCTATTTTACAGAGCACTGGGCACCCCTGTGGGCCAGGTTTTAAGTATTAACTTTCTGCTCTTTTCTCTTACTCCTTAGTTGCATCATTTCACTGCATTATTTTCTCTCTGCTGGCTCTCTCCTTTCCTTCTGATTTCTGTGTAGATCTCCCTGGAGTTTAGACATAAGGATTAGAGAAGGCTTAGTTCTCCCATGACATAATGCTAATTTAGCACTCCGTAAGAAAACATAGCAGCAGCAATCTTATTTTCTCTTATATGCAGTCAGGTTCACGTAAACATGGTGTCCATTCCTCTTTTGTTGTTGTTCTTTTACATTTGGAAATCTAGATACTGCCAAAACCGTGAGTTTTCTCTGAGGAAATTACATCCATATAGTGAGTAAAGACATTCTTAAATACAACATACTGAGTTCTCAGACTTAAACACTCATTAGAGACATGTAGCTAGCTCAAAATTTTTCAAAAAAAGTGTCAGTGAGAGCTCATTAATCATTTCTCTTAGAACGTTTCTTCGATGAGTATCTTCTAGACTAGCTTGGAGACTCCAAATATTAAAAGCTAAGTGCAGGATTTTATGGTAGCTCTGGAAAAGACATTTCCTTATTGTTATATTTGCTGAGCTGTTGTGGAAATCCCATTTATTTTCCAAGTGTGTTACTTACATGTTTGTTATTGTACTTTTTTTTAATATGTCTTTCGATGCTTATATATAATTTGTGTACTTTTAAAGGATAAGCCCTGCTTCTAGTGCCTTGTCTGTGTTACCTGTAAGGCACACTTCAGATTTTTCGGATGGATTTTCGTTTTTCTTTTCTTCTGGTGATTGAAAGCTATGTTAAAATAAGGTCTGCAGACATCTAATTGTGCTGCCAGGCAAATCTAGACCCATCATCATTCAGGGCAATTCGACATTCCAGTGTGATGAGAGGCTTAACTGGACCTCCTTGATGGAGACTTGTTTGAGGAGAAATTTAATATTTCATTTGAAAAAAAAATATTAGTGAATTGGTGATTTTATTCAGTTCCCAGGACTGTCTAAGGGATATTCTGATCTCCAGGAAAAATGTGCTTTCAGTCAGCATCCCATTCTGTCATGTCTTCAGATGCTGGTGACTTTGTAAGCTTCAGGAAAGGAAGTAGGTTGACAATAAATAGTTGTATGAAGAACAGTCTGGTGTAGTTTTTTTCCATCCCTCTGTGGTGTTGACTGTTTCTAATACGGAAGATAAAAAATTCAGACCTGCTTTTGAAGTGGAAAAGCAGCACAAGAACTGGCTTCAGATTTTGTTAACCCAAGGTTCAACAAAGGAACTGTAGGATCCTGCGCCTGGGGAGGAATAACCCCAAGTACCAGCACAGGCTGGGGATTGACCCAGCTCTGCAGAGAAGGATCAGGGAGTCTTGGTGGATGAGAAGCTGACCATGAGCCAGCAGTGCCTTGTGGCCAGGAGGGCCAGTGTTCTCCTGGGGTGCATCGGGAAAAGTGTGGCCAGCAGATTGAGGGAGGTGATCCTGCCCCTCTGTTCAGCCCTAGTGAGGCCACATTTGGAGAGCTGTGTCCAGTTATGTGTTCCTCAGTTCAGGAAAAGACAAGGAGCTGCTGGAGAGGGGCAGGAGAGGGGCACAAAGATGATGAGGTGTCTGGAGCATCTTTTATGAGGAGAGACTGCAGGAGCTGCACCTGTTTAGAGAAGACTGAGAGGGGATCTCGTCAACACCTATAAATAACTCAAAGGCAGGTGCTGAGAAGATGGTGCCTTTTCACCAGCTCTTTTCAGTGGTGCCCAGTGACAGGACAAGGGGCAATGACCATAAACTAAAACACAAGAAGTTTCACCTCAATAGAAGGAAGAACTCCTTTACACTGAGGGAAGCAGAGCACTGGCACAGGCTGTCCTGGGAGGTTGTAGAGTGTGCCTTTGGGACGTTCAAATCCCACATGGACACATTCCTTTGTGACCTACTCTAGGTGACTCTGCCTTGGCAGAGGGGTTGGATTGGATGATCTCCAGAGATCCTTTCCAAGCCTAACAATTCTTTAATTCTGTGGTAAAAGTGAAGCCAAAAAGACCGAAGTCTAGACTACTTCTAGACTTCAACAGTAACACCTTGTCTTTCTCTTCTTTATTTTCCTGTGCTCAGCCTTGAGCTATGGGTGAAAGTTGGAGTGCACTTCTGCTGTCTCTGGCAATCTCTGTTTCTTTCCTAAAAGAAAACAGGGAAATTCTCATTGCAGACAAGCTTGGTGCCCCTGCAGAGAGCTCATGTGACAGTACCCAGATCTAATATTTTTAAACAAAGCAAAAAGTCTTCAGGGAAGGAAAGTAGCATCCTTTCTATCCTCCTCCTCCTATACTTACTGCTCTCTGTTTTGTGTTGAAAGAGTCCTGCAGATACACCATTGATTGATGTTTCTCATATATGTTCAGTCTCTCTCTCTCTACTTGATACTCAGTGATGTAATGTAATGTTTCTAGCAGGAAGAGCCTTCCCACTCAAGAGTGGTTTTCTTGCTTTGTAGCACACGTAGTCCAAGCAAACAGATCCAGGATGACAACACTGCTGACTCCTTCCCTTGCTGTGAAAATTGTTAGCTGCCACCAGGCCTATGGAGATAAACTGGAATTGTCAGCACCACCATTAATGCCCTTGTAGGTCTTCAAGTAGCATTAACATGGACAAGTGTCACTGTAGACATGACACATTTCAAACTAGAAATTGGCTGAGGGCTTTTTGTAAGGAGTAGCAAAGGTGTTCTGGTTTTTTCTTTTCTTTCCCTTCATAGCCTCTTTTTTCTTTGCATACATTCAACTACTGTTGTGCATTTGCCCAAGTGTTGAATCTGAATCCACAGGTCAACAGTTTACAGAGGAGCCATGCCTGCCTCCTGATTCTTGTATATCAACAGTAGAATATCTGTAGAGATTCAATTAGTCCATTGTTTCCTTCTCATAGTCTCCATCTCAGAGGAGATGCTTCAGTCTATCATCACTTCTTTAGCATTGGTGTTTTATATAGCATAATAATAAAAAGTAAAAAATAGTTTTCCAGCCTATATACAACTTGAAATGCTTTTATAATTATTGCTACTTTTTCATCTGGCATAAAAGATTTTAATAGAGCCTTGTTCTTGGAGATCAGTGAAAGTAGCTGCTAAGCAGCATGACTACCCATTGTGTTAAGGAAAGATACCATCTTTGTCAGATTTATCTGTGAGTTCTTTGGAAAACTGTCTGTCTTGTTCTTGTGTCTTCTCTAAAAATACTCATGCTAATATAGATCATAAAATCATGCAAATTTTTCCTTCCCCTTCTTCTCTTCCCGAGCCTAACATTTCTCAGTTGATAGCAGCTTGAGTTGAGAACATTGGCTCAGGATGAACTCTGTGTATTCTGACACTGTGTCTGGGGACTCTTCTTGGACAAAAGCTGTGGTAGGGGGGTCGGAGCTTCTTCAAGAAACACAAGAGCAGATCTGCTTTGGCTCATGACCGAGAGGGAAGCTGACATTACACTCCAAGGCCAGCAGCCAGTTTGGGAGTCCTGCGGCTGGGAGTGGCGTGGCCAGGGCGCTGTGTGTCGTGGTCCTGGGGCTGAGGAAGCTGGGGGGCACGGGCACTCTCCCGGGTGCTGCACAGGAGCCAGCACAGGTCCAGGGCCGACACTGGGTGCTCCTGGCCCGTAGGGCAGCGTGCCTGGCATGCACACCTCTCCTGGTGTGCTTCCCCTGCAGGTGACAGGCAACACAGCAAGGATTCACTTTCCATTTGCTATGGTCTCACTCATAAGTGCCTTTCAGATTGTCTTGGAGCAAGAACTTCTGTCCACCTGCTAAACCAGCCCCAAGCATGCTTCATGACATTGACTGCCTGGTTCTCCAGGTCCTTGACATAAAAATCTACAGTGATACTGTTTGAAAAGTGTGTTTTTGATGTGCTGGAGAGAATCTTAAACTTCAGCATAGTTAGAACTATGCCTTTTAATCCTTCTTCAAGTTTTGTTGGTTTTGGTTTTTTTTTCTTCCTTGTGTGAGAGCTATCAGAGATGTGACATCCTTGCACTGTCTCCATTTATTTCAGTTGCAGTTCCCTGGCAGGGCACAGAATTATGTTTACAGTGTCATCTCTGGGAGCCTGACACTGTGTTGATTAAGGGTTGCATTGGGGACTTTTCAGTGAATGGAGGCAAGATAAGTCAGCTAGAAATGTGTGTCACGTTGCTGATAGAGATGGAAGGTATGAAAGAGATGGTGGTTGTGTGTGCCCACCTTGGCACATATTTGCTTGTGTGGTGGTACTCTGAGTGTGATGTGCAACAGCAGACAAATAAGATGCCAAAAGATAGGGTGAAATGATTGGATTTTTTTGGTAGGAAGTGTTAATCACTGGCTGCTTTGCAAGTAAGAGTGCTAACTACTGTGGGCTTTTTTTTTTTTACAAAAAATATTACTATCTATACAGTAATTTCTGCTTTCTGTGCAGTAATTTAAGGTGGCACAATCTTGATTTCCTGACAAGTTTCCTCTAGCACTAAGAGTGTTAAGGAGTATTCACATTCCTGTCATCCAAGGGTGGCTAATAGACACATCGCTGAGGGTTATATTAGATATTTCCAATACTACGGCAGCATTTAGAGCTATTTCGACCACTCTGAAGACAGCAATTGGATGTCCTGAAGAAGTTACAGTGGATAAAAGATGCAAGTGATGGTCAAGAGCTTTCAGCTCTACCACAGAGATGGCTATGGGTTTAATTACTGCAGGGTTTTTGTGGTGCCCTCAATAAGAGGGACTCAAGGCAGTGAATACCCAGCACCATGACCCAAGCTGACCCAATCCAGAAACCAGCTATAGAAATAGTGATATTTTCCAGAGGAAGAAATCAACACTTGTACTCAATCTTCTGCAACAATCTTGTACTCCAACAGTTTCACAGTATTCCTCTTAACAACCTACTTAGAAGTTATGCTCATGACACTATAGGCTTTTCCTTTCCAATCTTACTTGGATTTGGTGATGCTCTTATTTGTGCTTTTTAGGGAACATGATGTAAATGTGTGTTTAGGGAACTATGTAAAATGCTATTGCTGTGTTCTGGAGAGGACTAGTGAGTGGTTTTTTTGGTCTCTCACTATTTACAGGTAATTCCAAAAATACTGCTGTCAGTTTAGCAAGGTAAGTGTCTTCCCCTTGTTTAGATCTACTCCATGCCAAGCAGAGACCTGTTTAGATAAAGCTAATTAGAAAGCAGGAACCATGGGGATGTGTCTGAGCCTGTACCCGAATCTGGCCTAAATGGTAGTTGCTTCAGTGTTTTGGTGATTGTCAGGATTCCCCTAAGGCTATATGGAAGAAGAGTTGGGTACCTTTGGTGCAAATCTAGTGACTAGTCCAGGGGTTAGATTAGTCACCCATTTGTTGAGAGAACATGGATCTGCATCCTCCTTAGCCAAAGAGGTTCAGACTGTAATGCTCTCCATTTTATCTGGCAGACACAACTATTGCCTGAAGCAAAGGTGGCATTTAAGGATTTGGAGGAACAGTTGTGATTAAGTGGGACTTTTCATTTCATAAAAAGAAGAAAATACATTTCTCAAGGTGTGTTTTATCAGATCTCTAATCTGATCATCAGTTTTAATTTCCTTGGCTGTGAAAGCTTTGTGTAATACGGAGGAACTCTGGAAGGTAAAGTACTGGAAGGAAGAACTCTGAGCTATCCAGGGGGCCATTACTTCTCAAAGAAAACTCTTGAGTCAAAGCCAGAAAAATTTTCCTGTTGGATGCCTTTCCTCACCTCTGTTCTGAAGCAGGATGTTTATTTTTTTGATCTTTGAGTAGCATTTCAGGAAAATACCTGATTCTTGTTGTGAGGTCTTCAGTATAGAGGTTATGCTGTAAATTCAGTATCTCTGAAAGTTTTTTTTCCCAGTATTATTCTGTGCCAGTATCTTTAATGTAGTACTTTTTTTAATGATTCTGAATTTTATTTTCTACCAATCAGAGGTTGTTTTTTGTTGCTGTCTTGTTAATGTCCCTCCTTTAAATGCCAAATGTACGTAATTCTTGATCATGACTTCAAAACATACTGTGCTCATATTTTCAGCCTGCTTTCTTTAAAAAAACAAACTAAAAAATCAGTTTGGAATGAGTGAGTCATACTATTCTGTTGTAGGAGCGTTTTATTTGTTAGGAACTACTCTTATGCACATTTGCTAGATTTATTACCCGAGAGTTACTCGGGTAACCAGTGCCTGTAATGAGCAGAACATATTGAGATTCCTAAGGAGTGGTCCAAGAATGGGTCAATTCTTTTTTCCTCTTTCAGGCCTTGCTAATAATTTAGTCTCTTTCCTGTGTCTTCTTCCTTTCACTATCACTAAAGGATATTTGTTAGACATGCCCATTACCATATTCTAAAGGGGCCTTCATACTCCAGCAGGGCTTTGAATGTGGAGGAAATTAAATTTAAGGTAATCTTTAGGGAATTTTTTGTCCTCTTACTCATTTCAAAAGAAAAGGGCTTCTGAATTATGTGGAGTTTAAAACCATGTGAGTTCCTAGTGACTGAAACAGAAATAATAATCTTCCTATAGATAGAAATTGCTTAGTTTTTTCGAGTTCAACAGATATGCTGTAGAGGAGAAATGTTGTTGTTGAAGCAGTATGTGACAGGCAAAAACTGTTCAGTTCATATGGTTTAAGTAAAGATAAAGAAGTGTATTGATTTATTTATGGTATGTAATTAACTAGCAATCACTGAGCTATACTTTTAGGCTTAATATCAACAGTGCAACAGACAACCACAATACCTGCCAGTTATAAAATGGTAACAAGCAACTATAAATATGTAAATCACTTTCTGTAACTGATCCAGTGTGTGCCACATCAACACAGACACCCATCTCACAGGCCATGGGTGTATAAGCTCCCCTCATCTGAGTGTACAGGACCATCTGTCCACACACCCTTGCTGTAGGGGACTTGGGTACCCCCATATAAGCCTGGGCCCCCACCACCACCACCTCCTGCCACCCCCAGGAGGAGACCCTGCACCCCAGGGTGTGGGTTCCGGGGTGCCCATAGTGGCTCTGGGGAAGCTGGAGGTAGCTGCTGGGGGTACCCCAGGGTGGGGGGTGGCACTGCCAAGCTCCAGCAGAGCCCCTGATGCCATGGGACCTCATCAGACCCCATGGCACTGGAGTCTGCCCATGTCACCCAGGCCTGATGGCTGCTGCTTTCACTCTAGACTTTCTGCCCCTATTACAAGTGTTAAAGCTTATTTCTTACCTCTTTTCAGGATGGGTTCTTCTATTTGAAAAGTATCGTGGTAATTTCTTGGTTGCTACTTATTCCAGCTGATGCACTCCCTTCCTTTTTCCTGGGGTCACTTGGGGCAAGTATCCCTCTGACAGTTTGGGCACACTGTTTGCACTCATATCTCTATCTTAGCAGGCATTGTCATCTAGGCACCTTGCCTAGGGTGGGCTGTGCAAGCACCTCTACCTTGGTGTCATAATAAAGAATGAGTTGGTCTGGAGGAGTTTCACAGGTCAACGAAGTGTTACATTTTGTCTCCAGGTGCCGAAGAAGATGAGGATAGTGCAGTGATAACAACATCCAGAACACTTCCAAAGTTACCGACAACTAGTGATGCATCCAGGGCCGAGACCACCACAGTGAAAATGCAGACCAAGGTGCCTGCACAAACAAAGGTGCGTGGCTGGAGAGCAACACCATTTAAAATGGTTCCACTGTACACTCTTGATGGCTTGATGTTAAGTCTCCTATTTATATGGATTAAAAAGCACCTCCAAACTTTACTTACTACTACAGTGTGGTAAATGACTACAGAGCTGTTTGTTTTCATTCCCACTAGAAAGTCTGTATGGGAACATCTGGATTTCACATGAAAGAAAAGAGAGATGCAAAGTAAGAATGTATCATGATACACCAGACAGTCTCTCAAGATATCTTTGAGTTTGAGGTGCACCTTTTTTACATTTCTCAAAGAGTTACTCAAAAATTCTGTGTGAAACTTCCCTTCTCAAAGGAGAATGCTGTACGGTTTGGCTGTAGTTTGAAAACTCGACAGATTCCGTTCAGTATTTTAGTATTTCCTTCTACCACCATAGATAATACTGTCTAGGTTACCCTCAAAGGTGTTCTCTGCATATAACATGTCTGATGTGTCAATTTCAGAGTTGTTACTTCATTGAGAGGCTGTTATTCTGATAAATACAGGCAATATTAACAGCGCTGGTTCTCTAAATGTACTTTTGGAGGTTTTAAACTTACAGGCAGTGTTTTTCATTCTGACATTGTGACGACAGATAGATCCAATTACAATGTCTAGACCAACTTTCTGTGCTCTTAAAGCTTCCTATGTGATGTGTTGGTATTGTGCAGTATGTTCATGGAGCCCACAGCTATGTGACTGCCCACGGCAGGCAGTGACTGTGCTGACTTGTGGTTTGCCCTCTCTGTAAGCAATGCTCAGTTCTCTTTCTTGTGCCACAGTCACCTGAAGAAATTGATAAAGAGGAAAGGCCTGAGATGGATGCCAAGAAAAAGAGCGATGAGCCAGGAGATGACACTGACGTGTTCACTCAGAAGCATTCAGAAAACCTCTTCCAGAGAACAGAAGTTCTGGCAGGTGAGGCAGTGTTTGCCAAGGTCTATCTCACCAGAAGTAAAACAGAAAACAGAAGGGATCCATATTAAATAATGCAAACGCAGCATTTGAGTTTTCTTGGTATATTCGTAGTATTAAACACATTTAGTACTAAGCACATTCATAGTGGGTAGCCAGTGGTTGATTTGATGAGAATGAATTGGGTATCTTGGGGAAATACTTAATAGCGAAGTCTGTTGTTAATTGATTTGATGCCCACAGGTTGAACACTGCCAGCTGAGTATCTGGAGCTTTCACAGCTCAGAAAAGGAGTTGGAATTTGATTGATGCTTGTAATGTATTTCTCACCTCCCAAGAGCACATTGGTGCAGATGAACACTGCCTGGGAGGAGCTCATGGCAGGCATGGGTGGATGGAAAGGAATGGATAAGCACAGTCCATTAGGGTACAGATACTCCTTGAGAAAAAGAGGGTCTATTTCTATGTATAACCCAGAAGGCACAAGCTGGCCACCAGTGTTTTCACTACCTGTGAGATTTTTTTTGGCCTAAAGACAGTGTTTACAGGTATACTTTCCCCCCCTGTATTTGGAAGGGGAGTTGGGAGCCATGAAAGTCACATAATTTTGGACCACATCTTCCTATGAGCATCAAAATGTGAATAGCCTTAAATCCACATCAGTGGAAGCATGTGGGTTTCCTCTTGAAGTCTGGTTGGGAGTTGATACTTTGCACACACTCACAAGTGCATGGAGTGTTCTCTCCTATTATTCACCAATAGGAAGTTCATTTTAGCCTAGAGTCAGAGTGAAAACTGGCAGAGAAAAGGAAAAGCCCATTTTTTAGTTAGGGTAACAAAATCTTTTGAAGTTGAAAATGTAACTGTTTAAAAAATGAGTTTGAAAGACAGCTTTAAACTCTGGCAGTAGTAGTGGTCTTCTTAATTGAGGCTTTGAAAAAAATTTAATAACTTTTTTAGAACTGTGGGTTGTTGGAACTCTGACTTGTAAGTGGAATGTCGTTTTACATGATTGCCTTCACGAAAGCAAACAAGCTTTTTGACAGTATATTTCAGGATACTAATAATGAAGACAGTTGCATAATGGGAGCCCTTTCCTGCAATTTGAAAATAATAGCAAACTCGTTGTGTGAGATGAAAAAGAAGTACGGTGCTAAACTTGTTTTACTGGCATATTGTGAATCTCTGTTTCTTTGATTGCAGCTGTTATTGCTGGCGGAGTTATTGGTTTTCTTTTCGCAATCTTCCTTATCCTGCTGCTGGTGTATCGCATGAGGAAGAAGGATGAAGGCAGTTACGACCTTGGTGAACGTAAACCATCCTGTGCTGCCTATCAAAAGGCACCTACTAAGGAGTTTTATGCATAAAATTCCAACTTAGTGTCTCTATTTATGAGATCACTGAACTTTTTTAAATAAAGCTTTTGCATAGAATAATGAAGTTTTTTTTTTCATTAAAGAGCCGTTATGGCACCTTTATGATAAAACCCCATTGTATTTAAAACTTTTCACATATTCGTTTAAAAATGTAAAATTAAAACTTAACATTTGCAGTGTTCTGTGAATAACAGTGGCAAAGCATTATTTTATAAAACCATTGATGTTCACTGAATGATTTTTAAAACTTTATGCATAAATATAAAATAATGAAAATTATTGTTTTATCCTATGGTTCAATGAAAGTTGTTTAATTTTTGTCAGCATGTCTCAGATTGATCTTACAAGTTAGTTTTTATTTCATTAATTTATCTGTTTCCAAAAAATACCTTTTTGTAGTTGTCATGGTGCAATTTGTCTTCAGATAATTCAGATAACAGTAACTTTTAGTGTAAATGTAATTTTTCAGCTATGTAAACTTTAACCTCCACTTTGTATAAATTTAAGTGTCAGAATATCAATTTTACACTTTGCATTGTTTCTCAGCATACCTGTAGCTTCAGTGAGATTTGTAACAGCAAATTAATGTGTAAAATTGGATTATTACTACAAACTGTATAGTCATATTCTTACTAAACAAATCTCCTGTAAGGAAGATTTGTAGTAAGCTACTGACGAACCTAAGCAAACCCAAAGACTCTAACAGTATTTTGAGAAGTTGCTGCAGATTTCTATGGCCACTGTATTTGTTAATTGCAATTTGAAGGTACAAGTAGAGGTTTAAATTTTTGTTCTTTAAAAATGCATTTAAGTTGTAAACGTCTTTAAAGCCTTTGAAGTGCCTATGATTATATGTGACTCGTTGCAGACTGGTGTTAATGAGTATATAACAGTAAAAGAAAATGTTGGTATTTTATAAGCACAGACAATTCTAATGGTAACTTTTGTAGTCTTACATGGATAGACATAATTGTAATTTGGGAACATAAACACTACTGAATAAATCATGTGGCCTAATACTGAGAATTCTTCATTGTGATATACTTTTGTATGTTTTTCATTTTATGTCTATTTGCTTACGTTTTAATGTCACAGAGTACACTAGTAGATCTTAAAAATCCAGACCAAAAAAAGAAAGGCTGTTGATCAGGGTGATCCTCATACCAGGTTTATTGCTGAAGTGGCAGAGAAAAGTGGGAATGTTTAAGTCTTGCATCTGGTGTATTAGCTGTGAGACATTCGACTTTTGCATTATGTTTAATGGCAGTGTTGACACAGGGCTGTTCTTCCTGCAAATGTTGTTTTCCCTACTGTAAAATTCAAAGGAGTACCCCAGTTCACTTACTGTGTGTATTTGTTTTTGATTTGTTGTTTGGGTTTGGTTTTTTTCCCTGTCCTTTTGGAGAATTTTGGTTTATTCTGCTCAGACTCCAGCAGAAGAGTTGAGACAAGTGGAACATCTTCATAAGAGAAGAAAGAAATATTCCGAGTAGAAGAGAAAGTCTCTGTTGCTTAGACCTTAGATAGGTGCTGGATAGAGGGACACGGGGAGAAGATGATAGTCTGCCTCCTTATACTATGCTTTGTAACAGACAAATGGCTTCGTCTTCTGCTCTGTTGACCTCCTCATTTTTTATTTTTGGGATTTCCAAAGTACAGGTGTTCAGGATGTCAAGCTGAAGTGCTTTTCGGAAATGGCAATGTATTGTAAATAAGATCTGGTAGCTCTTTAGATAAGAGTTGCGCAACTTGTGTTTGTTGCTGTCCCAAGTTCAGTGGTCATTTAGGAACAAATGAATGCTATCCTGTGCTAAAATATTTAATATATTGCTTTTTACTTAACTGGCAAGTTTTTCAAAGCCATACAAGTTCAGCAAGTAAAAACAGGGTAAGAATTTAACAGGTATATCTTGTGCAATATTTAGTGAACTTCAATTAGTAAAATAAGTGCTTGAAATAACTGTGCCAAGAAAAGAAAATTTCTGGCGAATGCTGTGCCACTGCTGTAAAATAAAGCATTTGTTAAAGTGCCAAAATAAAGTCTACCATGCCTAAACTAATACTTTATTTGTATAGTCTGACATCCAGTTTTTTGAAGCCCACTTTGCTTAACATAGTAGATCCGAATTTCTTTCAAGGGTGCAATGAATATTGCTGTAAGTATAGCTGTAAATACTAAACACCAGATAAACTGTCTCCTCCTTCTTCATAAGCAAATTGATAATAACTAGCTGTTTTGATTTTATTTATGTATATTAGACTCTGCCTCTATATCTACTATACAGGCCACTTTATCCAACATAGACATCTGTTGTAATTATGCAGACTATCAAATATTAGGCTTGTCTGGTTCCTCCTGCATCTGTTTACAAACAGAAGCAAAGGTAAATTTTCAGCTTTATTTCACCATTCACCCTTTTTTACCTGCACGCTCATTATCCACTCTTTTATATGCAGAAGAGGTTTAATGCTTCAGCTGTGTACGTGGCCCTGAAATACTGCAGTCTTCCCACCCTCCCTAACAAAAACCTGAAATTTTTGAACGTGTAGTAGGTGTGTTAATAGGATTTATCATCTCATGATCTCTGCCTTTCTGTTTTTAGTGCCAAACCATACTACTAGGGAAAAATTGTAACAGAGCTATCATCTTGGTTATAAACACAAGTTCAGTTTTCATCAGTCTGAAAATCAGTCTGGTGCAGACACTCGACTGCCAGTGATGCTGTTCAGAAGAAATTGGCAGCCAAATATGTGTCTCTAAACGCTGAGGCTTCCTAGCACGAGTTGGTCTTCGGTTTCCCTTCCCTTTTGTTCTCCACTTCCTGGATGTGTTTCTAGCAATACTCTGGCTACTCATGGATGTTGCTGGGCAGCTGGCAGTCTTGGTGCCAGGCTGTGGGTGCTGCGCCACCTGCCCACAGCCAGTGATGGCTTTTCCTAGAGACCCTTGGCTCTGCTCTGCTGGAGCTGCTGTAGCAGCTCTGGAATTCCTCAGCAATCTGATACAGAGTTTCCTGGTGATTGACAGGCTCTAGTGTTTATCAAAATGCCATTTTGCTTTGATTTACCCTGGGTTATAAATTGTTACTTCCTCTTAGTTTCTTTGTAAAAGAAGCCAAATGCGACTAGTGTAAAACTTATATTGAAAGAAGGCTCTCGCCTTTGCTTTATTCATGGCAAAATAACTTCAGAAGTTGAATACATGGTTCCTCTGCTTGCCAGCTTTATGAGTGAGCTGTAGCTCATGTTTACAAGCTGCTTAGTTAGCTTTTTCTTCACTTTGAGCACTGCACTTCATTTAAATAGGATAAATTAAAATAAAAATGGTGCTCTTGCATCTCCTAACAAGAGAGTAGCATATTTGTAACTGTGACTAGTAGTTCCTTTTATTTTTCCTTAGAGCTATGTATGGAAATGATGGTGGAGTGCAGTCTTAAATGATAGATACTATTTTTAAGCAACATATGGAATACAGGAAACTTTTGTAAGGAATCCAGATAAACATGATATTACGCTGAGTATTTATGTATTTTGCTTAAGCAAGTGAGAAGGGAGGGGAGGACTGTTATTCTTATAGATGAAAATAATAAGGCAAATTTTTTTAGATTTGCAATCAGTTATATTTGTAAATTAGCACTTGCTTAATCAGACTGGCATAATTTCCTTTAAGGAAATATTTGTTGTCCACTTTCAATGAGCATTAATACTAATTTTGTTACATTTAAGCTCTTGGCTATGTATCCCGGAGCTCTGAACTTTGGTGTGAAAGCTCCGTGCTGTGAACCTTTAGAGTATTGCCTTTCCAAAACACTCATCTGGTTGAGCAAACAGGACTTTGCTGTACAGTTCATCTGAGAAAAGACACAGCTAGTATACCACTCCCTGGCATGTCTTCTGGCTCTGGGATGGTTTGTGGCTGGAGCAGGAGAGGGGGATGCTGACATGTGCATTTGATTTCCTCACAACTCTCGGGCTGACCAGGCACTGGGCTCAGCTGCATGGGTGGGAGTGGGGGAGCTATAACCCAATCCTGCTAGGGGAAAAAAGATGCTTTGCTGAGGTTTCTTCTTCTGTGAAGTAAAGTAAGTTGTGTATTTTTTGCTTTGAAATCAAATAAGTAATAAAATCTAGGTTCAGTAGAACTAGAAATGGAGATGTGGGTGCCTGCCCTGGCCCCTGTGAACCAATTTCACATGTGCATCAGATGTGCCGAATAGCTGCTTATGTGGGTGGAAATCTGAAAATCCCTCTGTGTATTTGCAGTATCTGAGTTTAGTTTCTAGTGGGGATAAGGGGGAGGGGACAGGGCTCATTTAGAGCTGCAGACATTGATTGGGGGTGAGTGGAAAGAAGGCAGGAAGAGAAAACTGTCCTGACAGCCCCTGTTTTCCACTGAAAATTACAAGGCATTTTGTTTTCTTGAGTTGTTACCATTGCACTGAAATTGTCCTTCACAGAGAGAATCTATGGGCAGGGGAACGAGGGACTGCTGGTGTCATACCCTGAGAGACACTCTGGTTGCACACAGCTTCCCAGCACATCAGAGATGTGATACCAGTCACAGCTTGTGCTGCTGGCTCAACCCTGGAACTTTGGCTACAGCAAAGCAGGTGGAGGATCTGCAAGGTTGACCCTGTGCATATCCTGCTGCCCGCACAAGGTGCTGGGAGGGTGGCAGGAGGCGATGATTGGGCTGCTGCGCTGCACTTGGAAGGGTCTGGGTTGTCTTGTCCATGGGAGGTGGGAAGAAAAGGATGAGATGTGCAACAGGGGCTTTGCAGTCAAGACGTGCTGTTACCTATTGAAGCAACTTTCCATTTCTTTCCCATGCTTGAAAGATGTCAAGCTTTCACTACATCAGACTCTTTTGATATATGTTTTTATGGCATAGCTTGCAAAACTCTTTAGTTTTTTAATTCACATTGCAGCTTTAAGTCTGTAGATGTAATAGATCTGTAAAATGCTGTAGTTTGACTGGGGCTGAGCGCCTCTGTCTCTCATGACTAAAGGTCAGGTCCAAAGAATTCCTCCAGCCTGGCAGTTCAGGCCCTGGCCTGGAATGAGAGGAAGCAGGAATGCTTGTGAAAAACTTCCAGCAAAATATTGCAAAACCTGTAATAGTTTGTTGAAAATAAACAGAGCCCAAGTTCTCTGTAGGGGGTGACTTTAATTAATTTAGATTTCTTCTGGGGCATTAGCAGGTTTTTTTCCCATGGATTTTTATTTGATGAACACAGAGGAAGCTTCTGATATTTTTCTATGTTTAATCCAAGCACTGACGTATAAGGAACAATAATTCCACCAGGCAACCTATTTTGAAGCTTATCCTAGTGGTGGGAAACTAAGCTCAGTGGAGGAAAAAGTTCTGTGTCCTAGTTACCCACCTACCTTGTATGGCCATATGTAGTCATAGAGTGTAAACAAAGTTTGGTACCCATTTTCCTGAGTTCCTGTGGTGGAATAGGAGCTTTCTCTAAACACTGCAGGTCCCCAGAGGATACCAAAGAGAAATGAGAACAGACTTTCTTTTTGATATTTTTATGTCATAACCCATAATACTAACACTCATCTCCTTCCTACTCCCCTTTCTAAATATAGCAGTGGGGAGAAGTCAACAACCATCACACTAAATGGTACTGAAAGAATGTAAACCAGCCCAAAGTTCAGTTTTCATCATTCATCCCTATAATTTTCAATACCACAGAGCTAACACAAGAGTCTCTTGTGAAAGGAAGAGAAGCAGAGCATGAGCTTCCTTCTGGGCCAGCCCACAGTGCCAGATGAGTTAATGCTGACTTGGCGAAAGTCTCAGAGGGCAGAGGGAATGGCTCACTCCTGCTCAGACCAAAATGAATGAAGGACCCTGCCTTGCCCTATAGCCTCCCTGCCAGGCTGGCAGCTATGCCACTTCCATGCTGGGGAGCCAAGACTTCAGGAGCAGTTCTAGGGAATCTTCATGATCTGAACTCCATCCCACAGGAAAACCTTCCCTGAGAATCCCTGTAAGCTTAAATTATTGACTACAATCAAAACAGCAGCTAGAAACTTGTCTTTAAATCATCAGCTTTCATCCTGTTTTGCATGTGCTCAGATTTTTTCCTAATGATAATTTTTATTGGCTGGTAAACAAGATGGCTTGTTAACTCACCATTTATTTAATCTTTACACTAAATTTTGCTCTGCAGTAGTACAGACTGTTCTCATATTTATACCGTTACAAAGCTTAACTTCCATTTTTTTATATTTTAGTTTTTCCATTCTGTTACGTTAAAATGGTAAATAAATATTTATTTACCAGCTCATTCAGTTTATAGCTTTTATTTGTTTCAACTTGCTTTTCAATGTAAATTGAGAATTCATTCTGAATGCATAAAATGAGCAATTCTTATGAAGTAAAATATATTAGGCCCATCAGAACAAAGTTTAGCAAAATTATTTTGACTATAAAGCACATGCAGTAATTGTAACTTATTTATTAGGCAGAAGCATTTCTGTGTGTTACTGAATTAATTCCAATCACAATGTCTGGTAATACTTTAGAACCATCAAGTCTCAATCTATCTTCTTTTTTTCCCATAAGTTGGAGGAGTACAAGGTTTCCACTTTTTCATCTTCTAAGTGGTTTTATAAAAAAAAAAGGCCTGAAAAAAATAATTATACCCAAAGAAGAGCTGTCAAAGAGTCTAAAGTTTTCTTTTATCATCTCAAAAATTGGTTACAGGTGCCCAGCCATGTGACTTCTCCCAATTCATGGTTTGATTTTTGTAACAGCTCTGGCAATAGAAATCATCATTTTTTCTCTTCCAGTCTGTGCTTTTTATAACACACTTTGCGTCACTAAAAGCCAAGTGGAATTTTACTTTAGCCTTTCCTAATGGGACCTTTAATGCAGATTCTGAAATTCCATAGACTTGTTCAGGTCTGGCTCTTCTAAGAAATACTGTACCTCTTCTTAAAGAAGCAATATGTTCTTTTAAACAATCTCTCAGTATATAAGATTTTACTTTTCAGCATGTTTATCAAAACTTTCAAACTGTGATCAGACAGACTTTGCAAATTTGAGTAGGAATCATGCCATCTTCTAAATTCATGTTGTAGAGGATCAGGACTCCAAAATTTTAGTTAGTTTTGGAAGTAACACATTGACTCTCTTGCAGAGTCACATTTTTTTTAAGTTTAAATGATTAATGCTTGACTTGAGCAGCATGTTCAGAGTCTTGTAGTTAAACCTAGAATGAGATACTGGTGAAGCTAGATCTCACAGCATGAATCCACACGCTGAGTTGTGTCTGTGCTCAAAACCTGTCACAAAATAAAACACCCCTCACTTTTGGGCCTGTTCAGATGATAACAAGCTATTTGAGCATGCAGTTTCTGTCCATCTGTCTGGTATCTGCCACTCCAAGAACATTCCCCTTCCCAGTAAAATGGCTGGCTGAAGCTTACTGAGAGAAGTCACACTCCTGCTCAGCCTCCCATCTGCTTCTGTTAGACGGAGATTTTATGTTGACATCCTGTGTGAACATTGTAATGTGTTTATATAATCATGGGATGGTTTGGGTTAGAAGGGACCTTAAAGATTATCTAGTTCCAACCCCCCTGCCCTGGGCAGGGGCCCCTTCCACTAGACCAGGTTGCTCAGAGCCCCATCCAACCTGGCCTTGAACACCTCCAGTGATGGGGATGGGGGGGCTGTTCAATACAGTTCGATTCAGCCCAAGTCCAGAAATAAAGGATGTATTTTATCTGCATTTTTAAAACTATTCATGGATTTAAACTTGTCTGGGACAAATATGGGTGGAATAAGTCAAACTTGGATTTTGAGTAAGTTGAACCTGGGTTTTATCCTCACTAAAATACTGAGAAGAATAAAGGTACCTAGCTCTAGGGGAGAGAGTTCTTGAGAGAAACTATAATTTAACTGCTTAATTGTAAGGAAAGCTCTTTAGAGCAGTATTTAATGTATTTTTAATGCAAATATATGATAATTGATGTCAGACATTCAAATACCTTTGCTTTGTAAACACGAGTGGAGGCAGACCCATGTATGTTGCTGGACCAATTGCTACCTGAAAACTGAAAATCCGTAGGAATGAGCAGGGAGGGCTCCTTGCACGTCTGGTTTTACATCAGATGCCCATGTTCTCATCTCCATCCATTGCAGCACAAATCACACAGTTCATAAGGAGATTCAAGTGGGAACATGTTCCACCCATTTTTACCAAAACCCTGTCTGTGGTATGGCAAACTCACTGTCCCCATAAGAAAACTTGTAGTAGTCAGCAGGAGAAATCACCCAGCCAGACTACATCTTTAGCAGGAAGTTTTGCTGCCAGAACTTTTGTGGGGTCATGAGTTGCTGACATTTTTATGTCCCTGGAGCATGTGTTCGTCATGGTGTTTTGGAGATGTTGCATCCCCTCGCTGCAAGAGGCTGTAACAGCAGAAGGGCTTGCAGTTGCCAGGAGCACGTATACAGTGGCATTTTGCTACTGGCTGATGTTATTCAGAGAGGAGATCTCACTTTGGCAGGAGAGGACTCATTTTGTTGGCTTGTATCAACTTTTGATGTCTTGTATCAGCAAGAGATACAAACTTGAGGCAACTAATTCTGACTTCTGACAGCAAACCTGCATTGCACTGGCCAGGCTGCAGCTAAGATACGTCCCAAGCAAGTACACCCTACCAACCCACTGCTGGCAGATGTTCTGTTCTCACCTGATGATCTGATCTTGATACCTGAAATAAACAAGTCTCTGACACAACAGCAGCAAAACAAATAGACCTGTATAGAAAAATATGTGTTTTGAGGTGCTTGCTGTTTTTCTTTCACGATGTCCCTATTTTTTCCCCCGTTCTATGCATTACTAGGATATATTAATTTGCTGCTAGGCTACATAAATGGAGACATATAAGTCAGGATCAAGCTTAAACACTTCTTTCTCCAAAGAACTGAAGAATAATTATTCTTTGAAATTTACGAGTAATTCTTTTCAGCTCCTTTAGCTGGAAAAAAAAAAAAAAAAGGAAATAAAAGCTGAAGTTTGCATTAATTAGCAGTCGATTTTTACCTGCCTACAGTGCAAAGCAACAGAGAAAAACTTTAAATGAAGAAAACATCTTGTAGTAGTACTAAAATCCAATGCAGACCTAAAGGAGACTGTTGGGAGACTGAGTCGAAAAACAAAAAATGCTACGCTAAAGCAAAGAAATGAAAATTGACAGCATACTCCTAAATAAGGGTAACTGGTATATTGGTAATTCCTTCAGTCTGGTACAGTGTGCTCCCACTTCAAACACCTTTTGTATTTGGACCTGTGCTGGCAGCTTTTCAAAGGAATCTCATACTTTCTTCCCTCCCCCTCCCTACTTTGCATAATAATTAGTATGTGAATATGCTTGTGATTTCTTATTAATACAGTCACATTTTAGAGACTTCATAAATTTTGGAGGACAACCAAAGCAGTTCTTGCTCCAAAAGCCGTGCAGTCTAAATGGAGTGGAAAACCGAAGCACAGCAAAGTAGCATCATGTCACCCCCCTTTCTGTGCAGGGAGAAACATTGTACCAAGCAACTGCCGGTCAGGAGAGATTGAGGAGTTGCTCAGGCAATGTCCTGTGCCTAGCAGCACACTCCACCTGTTGCTTCATATGCTGTATAATAGGTGAAAAAATCCAGCAGTAAGAAGTGTCATATGTCCTCATTTTAGGTTGAATTCCCCTTTCCCGGAGTTAGATACCAGCTCATTCCTTGAAGCACCAAGTTACAATCAGATAATTCTGATTATTTTTGACATTCATACATATCCAATCCCTTTCTTTAATAGTAACTTCTTGACTCTGACACTGTTTCAAGCAGTATAATCACAGCAATCTTGTAAAGATGCATCCGTTCAGGGACCTTCAAGCACCTGATAGTCTTTATGAGTTCAAGAGTATGGAAGATGGATGACAAAGATGATTTCTGCATGGTGGGACCAGGATTTTGCCCAGCATAGTAGCCTATAAAGTTTGCAAAACTGATCACAAGACTCCTCAGCTCCAGCCTCTCCCTGATTTACAATTACAATCCCGAGTAGGGAAAACAGAGCAATCCGCAAGTCCTGAGGTTGCAAACAAATCTATGTATTTAGTGAATAATGCAAAATAGAGAAAATAATGTAAGAGATGGGTGTAAGGGAAATACCTTTCCCGAGGCTAAGTGGGTATTGATGTGTTTCAAACCTGTAAACAGATTTGTGCATGTTGCTGGCTGAAGAGGGGTGGAGCTCTAGGTTTTGTTGTTATGTCTCTTTACTTGCTTTTGTCAGTTCTCTAGCAAGGACAGAGTTCTCTACCCTCTGACCTAGGATTTATGACAGCCACACCAAGATATCTCCATCCTTCTGACTATCTGATGAAGGAGAAAAAAAGGCGGCCTATTATCACGCTCCTTTTGACTTCTTGGTATAGAAGGATTAACAAAGCAAGCTAATTAAGGAAAAAATAATGGGAAACCAGTTGGGTGAAGTGATTTAATTGTAAAGGGAGCAAATGAAATCACTCTCATGAATCAACCAAAATCCTAAATTTATATACCACAAGTACAGTTTTACACGAGCTTTTTCATGAAGACATGTCCTGTGTTCTATCTTGCTGAAAGTGAAAAGGAAGGCTGTACATTGGTAGTTAAGTTCAAGGTGTTGTGAGTGTAATAGCCAAACTTTGAGGATGGCATATTTTCTTGCATGACTTTCAGTGACATATTTATCACAGTAATCACTGTATAATCTCTTTCCAGAGATACAGTACTAGATGGACGCTTACAGCTTATAGGGCACTATTTGTAAAGAATATACAGAATGGGCAGGAAAGAAGGGGCCAGACACGCAAATCTCTGACAGACTTTTCCTTGTGTAACATTTTTGTTGAAACAGTTGTTTTGCTACCCTCAGTGGAACAGGACTCTTAAGGACTGTGGCAGTTTGAGAAACATATTGTTTCATCCCACCAGCATGCTCCCTGATCTGTATTGCAGAGGACACAGTCCCAGCTGCAAAAAACTTGCTGTTCAGATGCTGTACTGAAAAATACAAGTGAAAAAATACAAATGAGTCACCTCAAATAAAGAGGTGGAGGAGTCAGGTTGGCAGGAACAACCATTATCTTACAATAATGTGTTTCAAACCCCTCCTCAAGGTACACACCCATGAAGCTCATTAGTGTAACAGTCATTTCACTGAGGCAGAAAGTTCATGAATATTGGAATACAGTGTTGAATATTAGAGGGAAATTCTTCAATGTCTTCCTGCTACAGCAGCTTTTTGGAAATGCGCCAAGGGCTTTGATCCTAAAAACCCTTGCCTCTAAGCACCTGGGTAGTCCCATTGACTTAAACAGAATAAAATGAGAGCTTTAATTCAAGTGTTTGCAGATTAAGACCCATGTATGTATTTTAAGATCTTATCTGCAGAAGAAATTGCACTCATTTACCTAAGTATTTTTATAAACACACTTTTATTTAAATGAGTGTAATGTTACTTCTGCAGGCGGCCACCATGTGAGGAGCAGTGGCCCTGCCTCAGTTCCCAGGAGCATGAAGGCAGGAAAGCCTCTTAGACAGCTGGAAAACATCAATGAACTACACAAGCAAGAATAGCCATGCTCTGAAATACTCAGAAGGATGCTGCCACAGTGCAGCCAGCAGGAAAGGCTCCTCATGCTTCGTCCATTTTCCATGTACCCTTGCACAACTATCACACGTTCCCTATAAAAGTGCAATCTTAGAATCATCACAGCATCATAGAGTGGTTGGGGTTAGAAGAGAAATTAAAAACTATCTCATTCCAACCCCCTGCCACGGGCAAGGACACCTTCCACTAGATCACGTTGCTCAGAGCCCCATCCAACCCGGCGTTGAATATTTCCAGGGACGGGGCACCCACAACTTCTTCGGGCGGCAGCTTCGTCCAGTGCCTCAGCACCCTCACAGCCGCTCCCACGGAAGGTGTCACCCCCCTGGAAAACCCGGTGGTGGCGGGTGATGTTTTTCAGGCCCCCGGGGCTGGGCGACAGCGGCCGGGCCGGGCCCGCCTCGCCTCGGGTCGGGCTGCGAGGCGCCACGGCCGGGGGCACCGGCGGGTCCCGGGCGGCGGCCCGGCTCCTCCCATGCCCGTGGCGGCTCCTCCTTCCCCGCCGGCTGGGGGTCAGGGCTGCGCCGGCCCCGTCGCCCGATCTGCACGGCGAAGGTGCGTGTTTGCTCCGCTCTGCCCACCGCCTCATCCTCCTCCTTTCCCTCCTTCTCCTCCTCCGCACAGGGAGTCCCCCCGGGCTGCCGGCGCCCCTCCGCCGGGCCGTAGCGCTTTTTCGGGAAGCTCCGGCTCCGGAGGAGGGGCACCTGGCCGCCATTCCCGGCACCCCGGCTCCTTTTCTGGCTTTAGAGCTGTGCAACGTGTGCTGCCTGTCCCCACACTTCACCCCTCCCGAAATGGGGCCTTCGCCCGCTGGGCCGCAGCCCCGGTGCTGCCGGCCCTGCCCCGTGTCGGTGGGCTGGAGCCCCCAGCCTGGCAGCGGGGGTCGGGACCACCTCGCTGTATCCACTGTTCGCCCTTTGCTGGAGGAGTGACTGACACCAGCATGGTCGTACTTCAGGAGCATGGGCATTCCATCGCGTGACACAGCGGAAAAGGATCTGGGGGGTGCTTGTCGACAGCTGGCTGACCATGAGCTAGCAGTGAGCCCAGGTGGCCAAGAAGGCCAATGGCATCCTGCCCTGTGTCAGAAACAATGTGGCCAGCAGGCAGTGATTGTCCCGCTGGACTCGGCACTGGTCAGGGTACAC
This sequence comes from Corvus kubaryi, assembly GCF_017639235.1. NCBI lineage: Eukaryota > Metazoa > Chordata > Aves > Passeriformes > Corvidae > Corvus > Corvus kubaryi. The sequence goes on from NW_024581127.1 coordinate 13,924,484, forward strand.
ATCGAGTACTGCATCCAGTTCTGGGCCCCTCAGTACAGGAAGGACATTGAGGTGCTGGAGCGAGTCCAGAGGAGGGCAGTGGAGCTGATGAAGGGTCTGCAGCACAAGTCCTGTGAGGAGCTGCTGAGGGACCTGGGGTTGTTTTACCTGGCGAAAAGGAGGCTAATGGGGACCTTATCACTCTCTACAACTACGTGAAAGGAGGTTGTAGCCGAGTGGGGATTGGTCTCTTTTCCCAGGTAACAAGTGACCTGAGGACAAGTGAACATAGTCTAAAATGTGTCAGGGAGTTTGGAGGAATTTCACAGTAAAACTAATTAAACATTGGAATGGACTTCCCAGGGAAGTGGTGGAGTCACCATCCCTGGAGGTGTTTAAGGGAAGACTGGACATGGCACTTTGTGCCAGGGTCTAGTTGATGTGGTGGTGTTCTGCCAGATACTGGATTCAAAGATCTCAGAGGTGTTTTCCAACCTAATTGATTTTGTGATTCTGTGACATGAAATCCTTGCTTACCCTCTTGTTCCTCTTAATTTAAAAACAAATATGGACTCAAAGTTCGTAGTCACACAGTGCTTGGGGGATGGTCAGTGTTAGACTAGATATGATGCTCTGCCATGATCCTGAAATGAGCAAAGTTGACAGCAGTCACTGACTGAAAGCTGTGTCACTGCAAACAGATAAACCCCATAAATACCAGACTGGGTGCATTAGATATTTAATTATGTTTTACAGCACGTGTCATAGTGAAGAGGTCCCAGCATGTAAAGTGGTGTAGTGCTTGAGAGTAAGAAGTTCTGGTAACTAGTACCCATTAGGTTTGTCTTGATGTCTTCATTCTTCATAGACTACCTTTTCCAGTTTGATGCAAAAGGGAAAAGTACATAACAGAGTCATTATTAAAAATGTATTTGCAATTTTTATATATGTGAATATGCATATACATATTTTATGAAAGTATTAAAATACATAAAAGATATAAGTATTATAAAAATAGTATATAAAATATAAAAAAAAACATTTAAAAAATGAAAAAAATATAAGTTCAGTGGGCCGAATCAGATTTGACTAAGGAAGCATTAAATGTGAAGGAACCTTTTGAACATAGTGGTTATATCTGCCAAGTTGTAAGTGTGCTCAGAACTACAAGAGAACAAATTCAAGATACAAGCATAAGAAGTCTGATTGTGTATTAATTACTTATTTCTTCCTTCAAACTGTGATATTTTGAGGACCTGACTTTCCCAGGTGCTGCCTGAGCACCAAAAGTGCCTGCTCAGACAGTGCCATACACAAAGGCACCTAAAATCCTAATCTCTTGTTAATTTTTGAGATTTTGCCTGTCTGTTGTTTTCACTCTCTTCGAAATTAGATTAGTTTTTACTCTTTCTGGAGATAGTTCTCTAGAACTGTTGTAGCACTGTTGTAATCTATTGATTAAAGGGGAGTATGTGAGCGTTTCTTCTTGCAAAGCAATACTTGGGATGGCTGTAGAACAGACTCCCTGTGTGGCAATGGAATAACTGCTTATATCTTCATCTGTCTCTAATGTATTTCTCTATTTTAGCTTGTGAAAATTCCCAAGATTTAAGTTAGGGTGACAAAAGCTGGCCTGGATTCTGTTCTGGTTAATTTTCTGCAAGGATGAAAGCTTTTATTGGAAGTCTTTCTCATGCTTACCTGTCAGTTCTTAAAATCACCTTCCAGTCTTGTCTGCTGCTCCCTCTGTTGGATTATTATTTTTAATAAAATCTCAAACCCTTATTTCCACAAAGAAGCCCCACAAAGCCTGTCATGTGTATGAGAGTTCTTACATCCCTTGTTTCCTTGTAAATTTTGTCTAATTCCCATAGACATGTCCACCCTGTCTTGGATGGCATCTGTCTGTTGTCCCTTGCAATCACTTTTACTTTACCCAAACTTCTGTCTTTCAGATGAAGTCTGTGCAGATAAACGTGGATCAAAGCCACCACAGCTTTAAAGATTCATACAAAGCCTTAGTCTTACCCGATCTTGTTTCTTGGTGTTTAAAATACACATCACTCTTTTGAACAGCAAAACAATAAGATACTGAATCAGATAAGAACAGATTGCAAATCTGGGCTGGGGAAGAACAACCTGGCATTGACCCCTGTTGGGAGGCATCTGTTAGCAAAAGCTCATGTAAATTCCTATTTGTTTTATACCACGGTTTTGCAAATGCCTGTGTGTCTTTAATGCCAATTTGCTAAAGGAAACAACTTACAATATCTTATATAATATTGATATAATTGCACAAACTCATAATGCACATGGGATTCTTTTATCTATTCCTGCTATACTGTATAAAACTTTCTTGTTTTAAGACTGAAAACTTTGCCTTGTCATTTCTTCCTTTCTTTCCAATTGTGGGAGGATGAAGATGAAGGATGGCAGTACATCTAAGAGGTAGCAGCTGCAGGGGTGAAATATTTTGCCTAAAGAAGTACTTTGTGGGTAGAAATGTACGAAACGATTACAATCTTGAAGCACTACAGTTCTTTCTGCTATGTCTCGACAGGAAATATTATCTGTCAAAAACTGTATTGCAGTAATCTTTCACTTTTTTGTTACCAAATGTCTGCAATAATCTCAAAGTAGTAAAATAAATGTAAGGTCTTTCTTCAGTTGACCCCAAGTCACTTACATTTTCACTGTGATGGCAGTAGTGAATTTCTAGCTTGGATTTGTAATCTCTTAAATGCCAATTACTTAATCAAGTCAGTATTTTTGACAGAATCTGTGAAGAATGCTTTGCTCTTTTTTTGTTTCAGTTTTACAGTACAAGAAACAATTGTATGTGAGCTTGAGAAAAATGTTAGCCTTGTTATCCTGTAGTTTTAAAAAATGATAATTTGGGTACCTTGATCTTACAAGAGACTTGATTTCTGATTTTGAGATAGAGAGAGTGGACCAATGGTGGGAGGTTTGCTTTTAATTTATTTATTTATCTATCTACCTATTTTTTTATTTAATGGAGAATATTCAGACACATGGCTCACTTGGATTATTTTTTTCTGTACTGGTATAAATAATATTAATATTTTCTCAGACTCTTTGAGTCTAATTAACTTAGGTCTCTTCTATGAATTTTCTCCACAGTGGGTGAGAGAAAAATGTTGAAATCCCTTGGGTGCTGTTGCTGCCAAGAGAGACTTGATAGAAGTATATAGACATATAGATTAAAATACATCTCTAAGAATTTATGTATTTTGGCAAAATGTTTTGCTGTACTACACACTGCAATCAGAGGTATGGCAAAAGACCTGTGATCTTACAACCTGACTTTAAAAGAATACTAATGCCATTTTTAAAAAAGGAAATATATCAGTCAAATTTATCTCAATTCGGTAAGATAAATTTTAAATCACTGATCATTATGTTGTAGTAAAAGGAGGTTAATGTCAGGTCACCTATCATAGACATTTCTTACATCTTAGGAGTTATAAACAACTAAGATTATTTTAAACTTGCCTGAGTGACCATCTTGCATTCAGTACCATGTAAGTACAAGTAAGAGTTTCTACAAACTCGGGATTTGCCCAAACCAGATTTGTGACCCCACAGACACAGCATCTTGTCCAACTGAGAGTTGTTGTCACCCTTTTAAAGCCTATTTCAATACTGATATGAGAAAATAGTTCTGGGTTTAAGTCTGTTGTTTTCTATGTGTTTGGGCTTTTTTCTTTCTTTTTCTCAAGTTGCTGGTTAAGGTGACTGATCTTTTACTTAAATGTAGTGATAGTACATTTCTTGACTGAGCACTCTGTGTGAAAGGGAATGAGACCACTCTTCTGTCCTCTCCCAATATTTCTAGCTTTCATCTGCTACATGTTCACTGATCTACTGTGCCTTTAATTTTTTGTTAGGTTTTTTTTTTCAGAGGAGGCACTTGACTGTGAGTTTACCTAAGGCAAGTGAGTCCAAAGTAATTTTGTGTTTTAAGTAGCTTAGTAGTAGTTTCAAAAGGGGCTTATATAATATTATGCATGTGCCAATAGTAATTTGAGAAAGAAATGTTCTTTTTTGAGGTCTTAAAATATGATCTGAGCCAATGGGCTCCATTGGGAAAGCATCCACTATTTTATCTGTAACATTTGCAGACCAGATAAATTTGATTTATCTTAAATGGTTTCCCCTTCTACTCTGCTCAGGTTTTGAGATTAGCATTTCTGATTCTGTTGATTTATACTATTCTGAATCACAGGGCTGATCCTCTAGTTCTCTCTCTGGTCATGTTCTCCTGTACAAAAAACAAGTTCTCTTTTGTGGCAGACTATGAAACACTTCTTGGGGTTTTAGTTTAATGAAAATCTTTATTGCTTTGGAACCAGAAAGAATTGTAAGTTACTAATTTCTTTGAGATTGATCATATGATCAGTCATTAAGATTGATCCTGTATACTGCAGTGGGCTATTAATATTTTCTCCTATGACAACTAGGTAAAGCAGACAAGTACATTACTAATCTCAGTAATCTGTTCAGTGCTGCTGAAAATATGCAGAGCAGACATTTTCTGCCTCAGCAATGCATCATGAGATACCCAAGAAGGAAAACAAAGTCAACTTGATTTTAATTACTTGTTCAGTTTGGTTGTCTTGAAATGGCTGTTGTGTTAGGAATTTCTAGAGGGTTTTCAGTTGAAAAAAAGTCTCAGGAATAAGCTTAGAAAATTCTATGCAGGCTCTGAGTTACTGCCCTTGTCCATTTTACCTGCAGCTGCTGCAGTTTTCCACCCCAGCCACCCTAGTGGCCCTTGGTCAACAATTCTCACCCGGGTGGCACTAGTGGTGGAAAGAGCAGAGCTGTCCCTCACAGTGCAGGGACTTCTGCAGTCCAATCTTCCTTTGAGTAGTACATCTTTATTTTCTCTTTGGCAGTAGCCGCCCGGTACTAATGCTTATTATTAATTTCTACAAACAAAGCAAAATTGCTTTTCACTGATTGGTTCTCAGCTGCTGATCATATGGACAAGGTTCTGGGGCAAGTGAATGTCAATTTAAAGGGCAGAATGACCATATCTGGGATCTAGGTGTACTTAAACCACAACTGATCCAAATCTGTGTCCCACTCAGTCCAGGCTGGTAAAATACACATACACTGATTTTAATATACATTACTCCAGCAGCTAGGGTTTGTGATTCATGCTTCATCTTGGACTTAGGATTTACAGCTGAAGAGAAACCTGGCAGAAAGAGTGGTAGTGAGCAGGAATGTCTCTGTGGCTGCCCTTCGGAGAGTAACTGAATGAGGGCAGATGTGTTTGTTTCCAGAAACTGATGCCACCCAAGTCAGTAGATATATTTTGCTTTGCAGTGCTCTCTGGTGTACACTACAGTTGTTAAAAGGCCTGGCATAGCCAAATGCAATGTATCCAACACAGATGCATTGTACCGGGCTCTTTGGTAGTTGTACAGTTTTGGACTGTTCAAGCAAATCTGGCAATGGAAGAGTCTTACAAGAAATATGGAGAGACTTTTTACAGGGCATCTTGTGATTGGACAAGGTATAATGGTTTTAAACTAAAAGAGAGTAGAGTTTGACTAGAAGTAAAGGAGAATTTTTTTATACTGAGGGTGATGAAACAGTAGAACAGCTTGTCCAAAGAGGTGGTAAATGCCCTATGCCTGGAGACAGTCAAGGTCAAGTTGGGTTGGGCTCTGAGCAACCTGATCTAGTTGAAGCTGACCATGGTTGTTGCAGGGGGGGTTTGGACTGAGTGACCTTGAACATGTCTTCCAAGCCAAACCATTCTATGATGCTGTAGTGGCTTTCCTGAAAATCCACAATATGCAGGCCAATTGAGCAGCTGAAGACAGGAATGGGAGCGTAGGGAAGTTCCTTTGAAGAATCTTATATAAAAATAACTATTGGGAGCTTATCAGTATGTGAACTCTAAATTAGAAAAACAGATGCATACTGGATAAATAAAAATTAGAGTAGGCACCTGTCTATTGCTACCTCCCAAAATTATCAAATTGAAACATGCTGTCTTACATCTCCTGTCCCTACAGACAAGTGGCATAGGAAGGATGAGTCAGCTATTTTCCCTACAAAACATTTTCAGCTGTGGTGTGATAACACCTGAGCTGTTTGCTGCAAGCATCACTGCAAATGTGGGTAACTGTGTAAACTCAGCTGCTCTTCTGAAAGCTAAAGGTAACTGCTGTAAAAAAACCCCTTAATCCAGGAATTAAACAGGATAGTAAACTTGAGAAATGTAGGCTGCTTGCTGACCTTGCCTTCCCTCCAGATGTTTATATCTAAGTACTTTGTACTCAACAAGTAGGACTTGTTGATAAACATGGATTAAAGGGTGTGGGGTTATTGTTGCCGTCAGATCTGTTTCAGGGCATAACTGGGAAGTTGTCATAGGGGAGCAGGACTAAAACATAAGTTTAGTCACATGTGGTGAAATCATCATCCTGAAAGGATCAGCACTTCATTTAGAAGTCAAAGATGCTTTTGAATGAAGGAGCATCAGTAACCTCATGTGAACTCTGGTTTCATCAGTTGCCTGTGCTTGCAAGCTGATGTATGTGATAAAATCAAAACCAAGTGTAAGAGATCCTCCAATACCAGTTCCATTTTAACTTGGAATTACTTTTAATTAATCAAGAGACTGACATTTTCAACATCTGGATTTACTGAAGGATGCAGAGGCTCCATTTTTAACTCACAGTGGTAACACCAGAGTCCCAAATGTTTGATAGTTGCTTTATTCATGCTGTAGATAACGCCCTCTGAATTTTATGCAGTTATGACTGGGCAAATGTGTGGGCTTGAAAATCAACATTTATAGCTAAATCAAAGTAGAGTGCTCCAAGTACTTTGCTTCTTCAAGCTTTTGTCTTCTCAGTGGTTGGTCTTGTGACTAGAAACAGTTTAAGGCCATGTTCCCAAAGCTGTGGAGGAGTTTGTGGCTGTTGCCTGCAATAGCAGAAGGGTTGGAGGAGCAATGGGGGTATGGAAGTGAAGCTGTGGGCTCTCTGGGCTCTGTTTGGCTGAAGTCTCTGTGTGTTTCCTGAGCTCAGGTGCAGTCATTTACCTGACCCGGTGTGTTCTTAGGAGTGCCAATGAGTTGGTTTTCTCAAAGGTAGGTAAAAACTTCTTTGGAGTTTGGGAGCTGGCACCTGTGTGTTCTCTTTACCTTATGAAATCTGAACTGTGCAGAGGTATTTAATATCTAGGAGGAAACTCCTGTCTGTTTTGTTTCCTCCCATACTTTCTTGGCATAATCTAATCTCTGAGTATTATTGTTCAGGTGCAGTATCAGAATTGTGTCAGTGCAAAATCAGGGAGATGCCTTAACATTTGCAGAGAGAGGGTTGATCACATTCTGTCACTGTCCTCTCTATGTAATTAGTGTGTTTATGGTATATTTTGGGGGAGGGGGTTATTTGTGATTTTTATTGGGTTTTGGTTTGGGTTTGTTTGTTTGTTTTTTCTTTTTTCACTTTGATTGCCAGTTGGTGTTTTGTGACATGACCATTTGCTTCACTGCAGCAAGCTTTTGATCATCTACTCTTGGTAGTGTCAGAAGAAAGGGGCTGAGTGGTTATGCTGATGTCTTTGGTGGGGCAACTGAAGCACTTGGAGATGTCCCTTCTGGGTCCCTCCTCTTCCAATTGTTTGTTCATTTTGTCTGTAGTTGTAAGGCCTGTTTCTCTCAGCATGTCTATGCAGTGGGTAGCCCTGGAGACCCTCATGATAACAGGGACGTGTTGAACACTGGTCAAAATAAAAAGAGAAAATTAGAAATTAATACTGATATATGTCTGTTGTCACAGCTGACTTTTTTATCCTGCAATAGCAAAATGGTTTGATAATTTTTGTCTTTTAAATAGCAATAAAAAGTAATCAGAAGTTAAATACAGAATCAGAACTGCCTTATGCATGGTAAGTGTAGTGCTCCATGATCCAATGTGTGATGCGCTGGGGAGTAGCTTTGATGAAAAAGTGATGTTGGAGCTTTCTTCCACATCAGGAAGAGGTCTGGTTTTGCTAATTTATTTCTCAAAATTGGCCAAAACCCAGATTTCTCTCAAGCTCTTTAAGTAAAGTGTATTTGTCTTACTAGCAGTCTGTTACATTTAAGCTTTTTAATTTTTTTTTTCCACATTTCAGTGCATTCAGTTGGATGGTGGCCTCAGTTGTACATTGCCACTGAGCTGTAGCAACTTGTTTCTGATGTTGATGTGTTGGAATACAGTGTGATATTTGAGTACCACTATTATACTTCAGTGAACATGATGAAATCATAAATGACATACTTCATAATATATCTCATCGAAAGGAATATCCTTTCCCACACTTAATATAAGTAAAGAAATGTGTGCATCATAAAGATAGCTTTTCTGTCAATTGTAATGAGAAATTCTTGATCCTGCTCTTTTTCATGTAGTTGTATTTACAAATTCATCCTTTGTTGCTCTGGAAAGGGAAGATTCAGTGGGTATATCCTACAATAAGGAGGGGAAAGACTAAAATACAAGTTCTTAACAAGTCTTGCAATATGTTGACCAGATTTCTCAGCTTCGCGAAACCACTTAATTATGTACTGTAGCAGTATGAGGAACTTACATTTTCTTGTGACTGTAGAGAAAGACTGTATGAAAAAACCTGATAAATGAAAAAGATATTTTTAAAAGTTACAGTTATTTTAATCTGGAAATTTTTTTTATTAATATTCTTAAATATCTTATATTCAGCAATAATCAATGATTATTGACTTAATTTGGAATTAGGGTGCTACTTATAGTCTGTACACTGGGTTTGTAGATGTATGGAGTAAAATAGCTAAAATCGTTGAATACTTTTGAAAATGTTGGTATTGCCCTTTTTTGGTCTTTTTCTTTGAAGTGTTTAATGTGCATAACTTTTCTCTGAATTTGTTGACTTAAAATGAAAGATTTTATTCCATATACAAAGCAAAAAGTGCTTTGTAGATGTGTGGTCGTAGAGGCATATTATTCTTGTCATATATGAAAATGCTAAGAATTTAACTTACAAATTTCTAATTCTGGAGTGATATATGTGTAGCTGCAAATATGTGGTGTAATTTTTGTTAAAATTCATTAGAAAAGTTGGTCTGTTGCACTCCTGTTATGCATTACATAATTAGTAACTAAGGTTGCTTGGTTTGGTGGTTCATTTTGGCAAATATTGTGACCCTTATCAGTGTAACATGTAGTTGCCTTTAAAACTGAGATTTAATTGTTGGAAAGAGCAGCTCAAAGTATTTGTATTTTCTGGCCAAAATCTAGAGCATACACGTGTTCTGGAGGACTGAACAGCCTTCTGCTGGAACGCTGCTTGGAGGCGCACCAAGAAGTGCCTGCGAGTGCCTGATGCATGGCAGTGGGATTCCTTTTGGCTTTCACAGGAGTGGCAGACCAGCTTTTGACAGTAACAGCCCTGTACTGACTGTTGCTAACAAAACTTGGTTTGCTCCTGTTACAAGGTCTGTCCATGAATTTTAGCAGCTTTTGCTATCCAGAAGTGTGGATTGATCATTTGCTCATGGCTCATACCTTCTGTCATAGGCTTCCTCCTGGTAGGAAGATAGGTTTCATCATTTGGCTGGGTGCAGTCTTGCTAGTCTTTCAATAAAAACTCAGAAAGAAAATATTTGACATCAAATTTGTGGAATGATTTAACTTAATACAGGATATAAGATGTCTTGTTAAACATGTTTACAAAAAGAAACTCAGTTTAGAATTTTGGGTGAAAGAAGTTTAAGTGTTGTTTAAGCATAAGTACAGAAGAGGTTGTAAGAGAAGATTTCAATGGTTATGTTCCTTCATTAAAAAGGGAGCGCTTTTCACCTGTAGGAAAGGCTGAAAAAAATATGCAATTCTGAAGAGTTTGTCTCAGTAATTTATGAATTTTGAGTAAAGATACAAGATAGCTGTCTTGCTTTTTACACTAGGGGAATAGTTGTGGATTTGAGCGAAGCTGAGCGTAAGAATACCAGGTAGTATAATTGTAGCCCTATTCTTGTATGTGTTGATTTAATTGTCCAAAATAATTCCCCCCCTCCCTCCCCTCAGCTGTCTTTCAACACCATCAGCTGGCTTTAGCTATGTATTTTGGCGTTTAATGTAATGTGAACAATACTGCATTTTGGTATCGTTTCCTAACTGCCTTCCATTCATTAAGTATTTCTGTTGAGCTCTCATCTAAAAATCCCACTGAATTCCTTTCTTTTGCCTCTGAAAAGATAATGTACTCCCTTTTGAGAACTGTCTTTTCCATGCTTATTAAGAAGAATAATATCAGCTGCTATGTGGCTGAGGCATTGTTCAGTGACTATGGGGGTTTTTTTGTTATTCTTAACTTAATTTTTGTCTGGGCCACACTGCTTCTTAGAGAAGTAGCTGACTGATCATTTTTGTAGCTTTGCTGATACAGTACTCTGCACATGGATTATGGTGTGATTGTTCAGAATTTTTGCCATCCATTTTAGCAGCAGCTACTGAATAAGAATATATCAAGGTAGCCTGTGACTATTCTGAGGCTTGGAGGTGAAGAAAGACGGAAGAGTGGCTCCTTTTGCTGCTTCCTTTCTATGTTAAGCTGTAGTACTTCCCCCATACTGACTATAAATAAGGAATGAACTTCTGCCAAATGAGGAGCTATGACTGCAATGTGTCTTGGAATGTTTGGACTTTCTCAGTCTTAATCTTTAGAGTTCTTAAAACTTTTCACTTCCTGTTCTGTCTGCATAAGTCAATACCACTACTAAAGCCTGTATGGTCATAGATCACACTTACCTTTTCAAGGATTTCAGTATGTGTCTTCAGTTGTAGAAAATAAAAATAGTTCTTCTGAAGCTGGTAAAAATAAAACAGCTCAGGTGTTTCCTTTGGTATTTTAGACTTTTTGGTCCAAGTAATAAGATTATCCAAAGCCTTATATCCATGTTGTGTTGTACTCCTCTTTACTCTAGGTTCACATGTCAAAAGGTTAATTTTAAGGACTTTGTAATGTAAGTGATAGCTTCAGCTGTGTGTGTTCCCAAACCCAAGATTTTCCAACTGATTAAATGTTCTCCCGGAGGAATTATGACAATTCTGGAAAAGCGGTCTTTGAGGAATGTCTGCTTTTCTGCTTCACTCTTCAAGATCATAAAACTTGTCTTCCCCCCTCCACTCCCATCCCATCCACCCCTCCTCCTTATCTTTATAAGTGATGGAACAAGTCTATGACTTTATTTTTAGGCAGAAATCTCCTCTTCATTTTGCAAGTTCACCTAGCCTTCCAGCCATCCTACTCCACAGCTGTCACAACAAACTTTTTTCCAGTGCTATTAAATGTATCAGACATCACTCTGCAGCATGTTAGTTTGTTACCCTGGGGCTTTTCAGTCTATTCTCATGTCATCAAAACCACAATGTGATTTCAAGATTTCTTACATATTCCCTGAAGGAAAATCAAGTGGTAGTTAGGAAACTGATAGATACTCTGCAGATATAGCAGATCTCTAGCAATTAAGTGGTTAATAGCCTCAATTTATTGTTTTCATTCCTCATTTCCCATAACCATGACTCCTGTGAACTCTCTGTATGCTTTTGTCTGTATTTTCAACTGAGATTTTGGGAAAACTTTGCCACACTGGAGAAGAAGCACTGCTCTAGCTTTGTTTATCCTATTTTTATGCCCTCTGCTCCTCTTTCTGTTATCTGATTGCTGTAGACAGTGTTCTCATCTGAAAGATTCTTTTGTCCTCTTTCTCTTATTCTTTTCTGTCTGTAACATTTAAGTAATTTATATTGTAATGATTTTAATGGTGGAAACACCAGTTAGCCTGGTGAAAGATTGGGTGTGCTCCTCTTTTCTGTAAGGCCATCATTAAGAAATGCAGATCCCGATGAGCTTGGCCTTTAGCATCAAACACAGCAGTTAGGTACAGACAAATTGGCCAGACAATAGGTAGGAGCATCCTACTAGTAACTACTAATAAATGTGCCTTCTGACAGCCTCTGCACAACCTGCACAGCATTGTGCTGTACATTTCATTCTCTTTCATACTAATTTGAGCTGGAAAAGACTTACTTTCTGCCTTTAATTTCTCTTTTTCTTCTACATACCTAGAACCTTTCTTCCTTGATTTTTAAAAAGCCTTTCAGCTTGTGTCTCTGGTGTCCTTTCATATTCTGAATCACAGATATAGTTTGAAAGACATCTTTTGAACTCTAGTCCACACTGCCTTTTTAAGCAGGGTCAGCTGCAGCAGGTTGTCCAGGCCCATGCCTAGATAGGTTTGGAATATGTTCCTGTATGGACACTTTACAACCTCTCTGGGCAACCTCTTCCAGTGTTTGACCACCCTCACTGGAAAAAAAAAAAAAAAAAAAGTACATTCTTGTGTTCAGATGGAATTTCATATATTCCAGTTTGTTTCCATTGACTCTTGTTCGGTTGGTGGGCACCCTTGGAAAGAGCCTGGCTCTGTCTTCTTTGTTCCCTCCCATCAGGTATTTATACCCACTGATGAATCCCTCCCTGTCCTTCTGGAGAAGAATCTTTTCTTCTCCAGACTGAACAGTCACAGCTCTCTCAGCCTCTCCTCATGGGACAGATACTCCAGTCAGTTAATCATCTTTGTGGCCCTTTGTTGCACTCTCCAGCATGTCCACATCTCTCTCATACTGGGAAGCCCAGAAATGAAGAAATAATCCAGGTGTGGCTTCACTAGTGCTGACTAGAGGGGAAAGATCACGTCCCTCCACCTGCTGGCCACCCTCCTTCATGTCCAGCCCATCAGGCTGTTGGTCTTTGCCAACATGAGGTTTTGCTGACTCATTCTCTGCCAACACCTTTCCAGCTGGCTATCCCCAGCTGTCTTAGTGCATGAGGGTTAGTCTTCCCCAGATGCAGGACTTGTTGAACTTCATAAGGTTCCTGCCCGCTTGCCTCCTCATGCAACCAGTGTGTACACAGCCACTCCTCCCAACCTTCCCATCATCTGAGGCCGCACTCTGTCCAAGCATCCAGGTTACTAATAGAGATTTATAACAGCTCTGGACCAGGTGTGAACTTTTAGGGATCACCACTAGCTGCCATCTGCCAACTAGATGTCACACAAATAGTCAAAATCCTCTGAACTTCGTTGTTCAGTTGATTTTCAGTCCACCTCACTGTCTGCTCGTTTAGCCTATACTTCATCAGCTTCCCTGAGACTTCTAGGCAGACTGTCAACTGCCTTACTAATGTAAAGGGAAACAAATCCACTGCTCTCTCCTCATCTACCAAGCCAGCAATTTTGTCTTAAAAAGGCATCATGTTGCTTATGCAATTTCTCCTTTGTAAATCCGTGCTAACTATTCTGGGTCACCTTGTCCTTCATATGTATGGAAATAATTTCCAGGATTTTTCTCCTGTGCACTTGCCAGAGCCTGATGTTAGGATGACTGGTCTGTAGTTCCCTACATCTTATTTCTTGCACTTCTCAAAGATAGTGCAAGACATGACCTAAATAAATGAGAGTGGCCTCATAATGACATCTGATCCTCAATATTTGTGGGTGCAACCCATGAGGCCCCATGGATTTATATATGTACAGTTTGTTTTAAGTGCTACCTCACTTGGTCTTCCTCACTCCAGACATTCCCTTTTAAATGTTCTGGTAGGATTTGGCAGGAAGAAAATCTTTCTGTGAACTATATTCAAAGCATTCCCTTCCTTCTCTATGGATCCAGGTACTACCATGGCTGGATGACCTCTTTCTGCTTCATGAACAATTAAACGCAGTGAACAACTTTGACTGTCCTGTTATTTTTTATTAATTTGGCTGGCACTGTGAGGCTCATTTGCTGAATCTTAACTAGTTAGATGTGGAAAAATAAGTAATCTCCTTTGCTAGATGATTCACTGGGGTGATAAAGTTCCAAAGACTGGGAAAACAGATGTGGTTCTTTCCCTGGACTAGCAGTGGAGTGATTCCTGCATTGCAGTTTGAGTATAATGTTATTTTACCCAGCAGGGAAATATTTCAGATAGCTGCTTTTGAACAGATTATGCTGGAGTATTCAAGGAAAGCACAATAAATGACATTCCTATTTTTGTGTTCTTGACCAGGGTTTGAATTCAGTTATGTTCCTCTTACAATGCATTGGCAGGCAGTGAAGTGCTGTGCAACGCAGAAGCATGTTACATTCACAGAAGTTGTGGAAACATGTCTGTTCTCCGTGTTCAGTGGGAAATTCCTGGAAGAAGTGTATCTCTTAAATGCATGTCCTCTGGGGCAGCCTTTGGAATGAGGATCCTGCTGGTTTTTAATGAGGCTAGGAAGAACAAAGAAAGCATTTCTTAGTTAAGGGAAATGTGATAACTGCAGTTGCATTTCTCTATTGAAAAAAATGCATGAAGTTGGTAGCTGGGGGCTTTTTGAGGTGGCCAGTGCTAGTTAAACAATCCCACTATGTTTTCTTGTGTAACAACTAAGTGTATCAGCTTTTTCTGGTAGATTTTGCAAGCCCTTAAACAAACAAAACCCCAAACCTTAAGTTTTTGAAACTAAGTCTACAAAGTTGTTGTCTTACTTCATTCAGCACTTATCCATTATCTTGCTTACTTTTTTGTCCATTGATGAATTTGGCAAAAATCAGGGACTGAGCATGGTCATCCTGAGAAAATTACTGATGTCTCTACAAGATGATGTAGAGCATGATCTATGAGCATGTAATTAACTGGTCCAAAGGCAAAGTACATGGAGAAAGTGCAGAGCATCGCAATAAAAATACACCAATAACCTTCTGTGTAGTATAACCACAAATAAACAGTAACTCAGACTATAAAAGGCATTTTGCAGTTCTCAGGCAGTGTCCTGAGCTAACCCGAGTCTTCTGCTCCTGGTTGTGTGAGACCTTTGCCCTGTCTGTCTCAAAGAGAGAGCTGAAATCTCTGTGATAGATTCATCATTCACAGATGAAATCGTAGATGATTTTTGTTGTTTTGTGAAAATTATGCTTCACTGTGAAGAACTTATTACTTCCTTGATCTCAAGCTTAGGCGACATTTGAATAGTTAAGGAGAATAGCTTAGTATTCTTATATTGCTAAAGCTGTTGTTTAAATTGCTGTTTGTGAAGAGACCCATAAAGGCCTATGGAAGGCTGGCAGCTTGTGTTGGTTATCATACGAGCTAGGCTTGGTGACTCCAAAATGATTGTGTGAGTGGTTTTTGTGGGTGTTGGGGTGTTTTTGTTTATTTGTTTGTTTCTGAATTCTGGTGGTTTATGGATCCTAGAAATATGGTTAGTACTTTGACTCTTTCTGTGTCTTATTTCTGCACTGCACAGCCAGCGTTTCAGATGGCATCTTATGGGTGCATGCCTGGTGGGTTATCCCTGCTTTTTGGGAGCTGATCAGAAGCTCTCATAAATATTGTGGGTTGCCTCTTTTGTTTCTGTTGACAAACCTATGCTTCTAAGTGCCTGTACAGTAAGATTTTGAACATGGGGAATAAATCAAGAAGTTAGAGGTCTGTGCTCAGTTGCAGGGCTGTGATCTTGTTGGGATCATGGAGGGATAGCTCACATGACTGAAATGCTGCAGTGGATGGATAGATGCCCTTTAGGAAGGACAGAGTGGAAAGAAGAGGAGCTGGAGTTGCCTGTTATGTGAGAGGACAGCTGTAGTGCTTGGAGTTCTGCCTGGGGATGGATGATGAGCCAACAGAGGGCCTGTGGATAAGGATTAAAGAGCAGACCCGTATGGGTGACTGTAGCAGCTGTGTGTTATAAGCCACCTGAGCAAGAAGAATAAGTAGATGAGGCCTTAACTGCTAGAAGTAGCTTCTCATTCACAGGCCCTGTTGCTCATGGTGTACTTTAACCATCCCAATATCTGCTGGAGGGTCATCACAGGTTATAAGCAATCCAGGAGGTGCCTGACACAGGTTATAGAGAAGCCAGCAAAGAGAGGTGCTACGGTGGACTTCATAAAGCAAAGAAGGGCTGGTTGTGGTGTGAAGGTCAAAGGCAGCCTTGGCTACAGTGACATGAGATAATGGAGTTCAGGATCCAAGGAGCAGGTCAAAAAGCAAGATCACAGCACTGAACTTCATGAGAGAAGACTTTGACCTCTTTGAAGATTTGCTTGATATAAGTCCTGTGGAATAAAGCCCTGAAAGACGGAAGAGGATCCAAAGAAAGCTTGTTAATATTCTGGCATGGTTTAACCCCAGATGATAACTAAGTACCATGCAGACACACACTCCCTTCCCCCTCCCACCTCTCAGTGATATAAGGAGAAGACACAGAAGAAGAGGTACAAAAACTTGTGGGTTCAGGTTAGAACAGTTTAGTAGATGGAAAGAAGTAGAGTCTTACAATAATAATGATTATAATAATAAAAAATAAATAAAACCCAAGAAAAACAAGTGATGCACAATACAATTGCTCATCACCTGCTGATCAGCCTTTCCCTGAGAAGTGATCAGCCCCTTCCACTCAACTCCCACAGTTTGTGTACTGAATTTAGTATGGAATATCCTTTTGGCCAGTGTGGGTCAGTTGTCCTGGCTGTGCTCCCTCACAGCTTCTTGTGCAGTTCCTCACTGGCAGAGCATGAGACACTGGAAAGTCCTTGATTTAGGGTAAGCACTACTCGGCAACAAACAAAACATCAGCATGTTATCAACATTATTCTCATATTAAATCCAAAACACAGCACTGTACCACTTACGAAGCAGAAAATTATCTCTAACTTAGCCAAAACCACTACACAGGAGGCATTGGATCTAAATCGCTCTTACATTTTTAGTAAAATAAAAAGTACTTTCCTGATTATGAAGATGGAGATTAAGAAGAACTTTTTATTCATGAATAGTTTTAAGAAAAGCTTTTCTCTGAATGTTTTGTGTAAAGACATTTGATTTGGCACTTCTGAAAAGTCCTGCTCCTAACAGAAAGGAGATACAAAACTCCTCCTGCATGGGAGCAGCCCTGGGTTTTGATTCATTGAAGAATGTGTTTATTTAAAGAGATGCAGCATTCCAAGGATATTTCTAAAGACTGCAACAAAGATTGTGTCCAGTGGCCTAAGTATCTTTTTCATTTGCTTTCAATAACTCTGTCTTCAACTTGAGTTTACTTTCCTGCTAGTTCTGATCAAAGCATTTGCATGAAAAACTAATTTCTTTTCATTTCATTTCTGTCTGCCAATCCCAATAGAAAAAAGTATTGCTGATAGGTGTATGATTTTTTAAACTTGCTTTTTTTTCTTTTTGCCTCTCCAACAGGCCATCTGTGGAAAAGAAGAAAGAGAGAAAAATGAAGTACTTATTCTTAATATTTCTCATGAATTTGTTACACCACTATACTGGGAAATCTTTGAGAAGATATGGCAGTTCCCTGAAGTCATTTGAAGGCATTAAAAATGAGATAGCTGGCTATACTAATATTGCTAAGGCTATTATTGATCTTGCTGTTCATGGAAAGGCTCAGAACAGATCCTATGAAAGATTAGCAGTTTTTGCTGACACCATAGGACCTAGACTCAGTGGTTCAAAAAACTTAGAGGCAGCCATCAAATATATGTTCAGTGCCCTGCAGAAAGACGGGCTGGAAAATGTGCATCTGGAGCCTGTGAAAGTACCACACTGGGAAAGAGGAGAAGAGTTTGCAGTGATGCTGCAACCAAGGAATCACAGCATTGCTATTTTGGGACTTGGGAACAGTATTGCAACTCCTCCAGAAGGTAACTCTTCCTTTTGGAATTACGTATCACTTGCTTTTTAACACCAAACTGTATTGTACCCCCAATAACTTCTCTCAGTCATCAGACTGGTTTTCTTCTTGCTGTAATAGTTCTGCAAAACAAGGTGCTGTTCTCCTGGGATTTTTCTATATGGTGTGGTTGTGACTGATGCAGTTTATATTAGTACTGTTGGGTTGAACAGGCTTGTAAAATTAGAGTTGATTCCTGAATTTTCCATTAAGTTTATACCGTTTTGTTGAACACTGCTGAACCTCATTGCAAAGATTCTGGTGCTCCATTGTGGTTGGCAGGAAAGAAGTTCTCCATGGGGTGTCAAGTTGACACATGATTTCTCCTTTTCTTCAGCTGCCCTATCTTGCCAAGCTTAGCCCTTAACTCCAGTAAAAAAAAAGACAGCAGGAAAAGGAGCTGAGCTTGGAGTGTTCAAGCCCCTTGCTAAACATGGCAGTTGGTATCTGTGTGTCCTTTCCTTCCCTGTCTCATGTTCACCTTGAAACTTACCTGGTGACACTGCTTACATGCTCACTTTGTCACTTACCTGTTACTTATCTGTGTGTTGCCTTTTAGATGATCACGTGTGATATGTTACTCAGGGGCAAGAATAACCATGAGCTGCACTCAACAAGATTCTGCTCTTTTAAACCCCAAAATATCAGCTTGTCTACGAACAAAATGATTTATAAGATCTCTTTTTGTACATATTGATGTGAAGCTTTCAGAATTGTTATTTAAAGGCCAGATGAGAACCTTCTTCTGTGACTGCTCTCCATAAAAACCAATATGCTTATTCCTAGACCACTTCAAAAGCATTTGTATTTCTTTTTGAGAAAATAAATTTAGTTTAGGAAATAAAACCTAACATGATACTCATAATTTTTTTATGAATTGTAAATCTTTGTGATAGCGAGCTTTCTGTTTGAAATGAAACAATGTATAAAAGCTGGGTTTTTTTAGAAAAAATATCTAGCCTTTCAAAATGCAACAAATAGAACTGGATAATTTAAGATATGCTTGGAATAAATCATACTTGGTTTGCAAAATTGCAGCTGTCAGTTTATCTGAGATAGTTCTGTCATATGGAGGTAAACCCATTCCTAAATGCAATGCAACTAGAACCATTAATATCTGTTAGTCCCATGATATGTGCAAGGTTTAGTGCTTTGATAGGAGAATATTTACAGCAAAGCTTAAGCCTACAACTTATTTTGTATCCTTTCCAGTCCTATATCAAGCTTCCTAAAAAGTAAGCTAAAATTAGAAGGGGTTTTTTGGTGTTTAGCAAGTGTTGCTGAACCTGCAAAGGGAACCTGCAATTTAATTTTGGCAAACATCTTCACATCCCAAAAAGTCTGTTTTTCACTTCTCTTTCTTAGTTGTGTAGTTTTTTGCCCTTGCCTGGTTTTACTCCTAGGTTTGCCTTTTTTTTTTTTAGAGATTTACTGAATTTACATGTTAAAAATACTCACAGAGGCTAATTACGTCCTTCTTTTTCTGTGGATACAAATATGCAGCTAGCAAGAATTTCTCTTGCTTCTTTCCAGTCCCGTGAGATATTTTTCTCTCTCACAGAAGATATTAGCAGAGTTCTATAAGTTATGAACACCTGCAACCTTGCAAAACCTTGTTTATAGTACAGTAGGAAAATATTTTGACAATGGATGTTTTAGGATTTTTAGCCAATCACCCCAAGGGGTGGCTGATCCTTTGACCAATTAGACTATGAAGAAAAAAGCCTGTAAAAAAGTTGTAAAATAATTAAATGAAAGAAATCTTGCTGCACAATTCTTGCCTGCTGGATCTCTCTTCTCCTCCCTACCACTGCAGGACACTGTGATATTTTTCATCTGTAAAGATCCTATATGTTGAAAGATAGGATCATATCATCCAGTGCTGGTTTATCCTGAGTAGTGTTCAAAAACCTCACATCATTCTTTCTCACAATTTTACTTTCCTCTGACATCTGCCATGTTGCTGAAGAGGTATATGTGTTGGTGCTAGAAGACTTTACGGCAATGAGATCTCTCACAAAAGAGTGGTCTGTTTCTCACACTTTCTGGAATATTTTTGGTTAAATTACTTATCTTATGACTCTCCTACCATTTGTGCCTTTTCTTATTTCTGCTGGTCTCATCTTGCTCTGCGCAAGCTGTGACAGGTTTTCGTGCTTGAGAAGGTTATGTGGGGTAGCTGGTCCCTGGTGAGCACTTGGCTCTTGTTCTTCCAATCACTGGACCATCCTCCTGGCTGACGGAAATGTCTGGTAAGAGCTGCTCATCACCAGCCTCTGTGGGCAAGAGAACCGGAAGGCGTGCTGTTCAGAAAAGTGCTGTCCTAGAACACTCACTCATACCAAGCATGGAATAAAAAATGTGTAGTTAGACTATTAAAACCACTGCCTTATCACTTCTGAGGATTGCCACAGTACCTTATTCCTAAGAAAAAGGGATAGAAGGCTGCCCTAAATCACATCAGAAATAGTTGAACAGTTTCCCTCTGAGGGATTATCAGCAGTTCTGATACATCTTGTATTAGCCAAGAAGCTGTGGGAGTGTGAGTCTTCCTGTAATCAAAATAATGCAACTCAGTGTGAGATGCCTGATGCCAGTTATCCTGTCGTTACAGTACTGTTGTTACATGGGATCAGACTAGGGACATCTACTGCTGCTGTGCTGAGCTTTGGCAGAGGGATGTTTTAAAGGCTGAAGACTGTCCTTCAGATGTTGGCTCCATGATGATTCTTTGGTTCCTTCACAGCTGCCTCTAAAGTGGACTGTGCAGATGATCCCTGGTTGTTTGGTGTTAGCTTGATAGTTACTGCATGTTTTAAGTCAGTGTTCCTATCAGGATATGTTTCAGACCCCTCTGTTTACAAACCACTGTCTCGGTATAGCCCAAACAGATCCCTTCCTTGACACTACTGATGCCTGGAGACAGAGGATGGCATTGGTTGGACTTCTTGTCTTTTAAGGTCTAGGAATGGGGTTAAGATGAGAGGGGCTGACTCCCACATCCCAGCAGGAGGTACAGGAGACCATTTCTTGTTTTTTCACCTTCTCAGTTATGTCTTGTATTCCTCCCTTCCCATGATTTGGCCCCAGGCTTGTGATCTGAGAAGCTAAGACAATAGGAATTGTCAGAAATTTAGCTTAACAATGGGCAGAAACTTAAAACTTGGTGCTGGACTTGGTGGCCTTTGGTTCCCTCAGAGCTCCTCCTGGAGCTCAGCACCCCGAGCAAGTGCTCTGGAGGGCTCTTCATTAACATGGCAATAGCCTAACAGCAATTAGAAACCTGGCTTTGGATGCTGGAAATTCAGGAAATTATTTTCCTTTCTGTCCATGGAAATCCAAACCAGTGTTTCCTAAGAGTGACCCAATGACTACAGCACATGCTGAGGTTTGTTACTTTCCATTTCAGCATACACCATGTGAGTGTGGAAAAAAATCTGCAGTCCTTCAGAGCAGGAACAGGAAGCTCTAAAAAGCAGCAGTATTTTTAGCTATGGAGTCCAAGCCAGCACTGACTCCAGGATACCAGGAATGTCTCTTCCTGCAGGTCTTCTATCTAACTCATGCCTATGGCATTGAAACCCTACTGGGATGTGCACAGAGCTTTCCTCATCTATTTGATTTGATGAGATTTGCCCACATTGGCTTAGATACAGAACAGTTGGATGATGTGCAGGAGGTTTTTCAGTACCTTGTGATCTTGGGGATAAAATCCTACTTTCTCCTTCATGACTGGGAAATATGCCAGGATGTCGAGTTCCCAGATTCCATCTGATTTACACAGCAAAAAAAGGGGAGAGTATAGAAAAGGTTAGATTTTTCTACTGAAGAGGAAAAACACCCAGTGTTCTCCCTCTCCAAGTGTATTCCAAGATGTGAAGGTGTTGCGTCAAAGAGAAAGTTTTCACTTCCTTTGATCTCCTTACAAGGAGGGAGTAACTTTATGGCGCACTTTAGTGACAGGAAGACAAGAAACATGAAACAGAGTGACCTGGATTTCCAGAAATCAGCAGAGACTGAAAACAGTCATCACCTCGAAGAAATGGATTCCTAGGTAATAAACAGGATTGAATGTTAGAAGAGCTCAGTTTTGGGAGCTGGAAAACTAGAGATTTACCATATTTAGTCAATGTCCTTCTCTAATTTTCAGTGTTTCAACATTGGCAAGCATAGATATATATATAGAGAGAGAGACTGTTGATTTCTGGTAGTACTGATTTTATCCCCCAAATTCTGAGGAAAATAGATATAATTGTTGCTTTGAGAATCCCATAATTGAAGGAAAGTAGTAGTTTAGCAGATGTTTGACCATAAAGTATCAAAGAATTCATTTTTTTGCATGTGTTTTAAGATGCACTTTTTTTATCCTGATGGGCGACCATGCCCTTTAATTTTAAAGGAGTACTGACAAGCAGAACCAACTTCAGAGCAGCCTGCCCTGAAATGTCTCCTCAAGGAAAGGAACAGTCTCTGGTTTTTGTGTACTGTTGGTTGCAGCAAAACTGAAATAATATACACATGATGTATTGGCAGACTTTTTCCTAGTTTTTGTCTTCAAGTCATGGAGGGGTTTTTTTTGTTTAATTGTCAACGTTTGGTCCAGCTGTGCTCTTACAGAAGGTGATAGGAGTTTTGGAGTTAGATAATATGAAAATAGTTCCAGCCTGTTATGTATAAAATGGGAATAATGCATGTTGTCTTGAAGTTGTTGGTGTATGCTGTTGCTGTAGGTCCACCATTTTATTAAACCAGGGATGTTGCTGAAAGAAGTGGTCTGGCCCCAGTCCTGGCTGATGCATTTTGCCCCCAGTGTTGACCCTCCTCTTTTTTTTTCTCAGTGGTGAAGTGGATTAGGGGATTCAGCTAGATAAACAAAAGGCCAACAAAAAGTTATTTTTAATGTGTATCAGAGGATTTACCCCTGAGCTGCCAGCATCTTGGATAACCACTGATCTCCTGGAAGAAAATGTGATCCTTCTGGAGGGCCTTGGGTACCCCTTTAATGAGGGGTTCAGTGGTGAGAACAGGGGATGGAGAGAGTTGTAGGCATGAGAGCACAGTGCATGGCAAAGCCCTCCTGTCTTCACTGGATGCCTCTTCTTTCATGTGTGAGGAGCTATTGATTGACATCTTGAGACCACGAGCCTCAGTATTGCATGCCTGGATTGTTTATTATTACTTAAAGCAGCACTGCTTGTGCTATGGTAATTATGCTACCATTTTTCTTGGAATGTAAAAGATGAGATCCCTGAAGGACCTTAGACACTGGTCTTCAGTGACCCAGCATCTGGGCTAAAAGTTAGTGCAGTAGCGTTTCAAAGATTTGGAGAGTGGGAGTAGCTGCATGGCTTTGAGGTGGACGTGCTGTCTGGGAAGAACATCGGATCCAGCCGCTGCTTTAACGAATGTTTGCGTGAAGTGTGTGGATTGCCAATGGCAAAAAATTGGATTTTCGGGTCTTGTTCTTTTGCAGTGTCACTGAGTTGAGGGTGGTTACCTCAAGGATGTTAAGTCCAGGCTGAAGCTAATGAAGGCAGGATTTGAATATGATTTTCTGCATGTGTGGGGTATGCATGCACAGCTGGATGGCAACGTTCCCTTCATCCAAAGGAATAGCTGGCAGTGACTGGCACCTTGAGGAGGGAATGGTTGTCCTCAGCACTTCCTGCCTTGAGCACCTGTGTTCTCAGCAACTGATTTTTGTGGATCTGGTTTTTGAGTGTCTAATTCTCCCTATACAATGCATAGCAAGCCTGTGGTCTGTGCAGGGCTGCTCCCAGGAGAACCTAACCTGCTGCCCTGCTCTTTTGGCGTCCAAGGCCTTGTGCTGGGGGATAGGTCCAACCCATTTTCTCCTAGGATTTGTGTTGCACAGAAAGCTACATATTATTGAAACCAAACTGTTCTAAAGAGAGCCAGTACTTGCTGGAAATTTTAAATCATATTTTTCAAAAATGTGACTATTATACACTGTTAATTTTTCTTTGTGTTCTTAAGGAATGGTACAATATACTTAGTCTCTGTGCAATGCATCAGCGCTGAATAGCCTCATATCCTTTTTTATAACTGTCCTATGTAATTTTATTTTCATGAAGTAATTCTCTTTGCTGTTCCACAGAGTAGGAAGGTCACATTTTCTAGAAGTATTATTCACATTTTACAAAATCTTTCTTCCTGATAAAACCCTCTTCTTCATTTCACGGTTCCCCTAAAATATTTAATATTTTCTTCATATTATAATTCTTATATTATTACATATTTATAAGTGTTGACAGAGCAAATGTGTTTCTAGGTGTTAGAATATTTCAATTTTTCAGTACATGCTAATAATTTTTGAATGAGAAAGAAAAAGAAGTGATGATATTAATCTTTCATTTGCTTCAGCCTGACATGAAACCTTAATTGGATGAGGTCATTAGAGACAAAGAATTTGGGTTTGTTTTTCTGAAAATCTAGTTGAATTTTGTGGAGCATTGCAGGAAAGCTGAACTAATTCCTGGAGAGTGTTAGAAAGCGACATGTTTTTAAGAGAGGTATGATAGAAGTTGAGGAGGAAAATGTTTTCTGAGCTGATTTTAGAGGATAGTGAACTTAAAAAAGGATATAATTCCAAGTCCCTAATCTTACTTAGCTTTGAAGAATATATTTGCCTTTTCCCTCCATTCCCCGAGACCTTCTTTCCTTAGACCTGTCCCAACAACTACCTTATCTCCAGATATGCACATCTACCTTTGTATCCTGTGACCCATGCAAAAAAATTCTAGGTTCTCTGTAACTCTGTGAAAGAAACTACCTTGCAAATGGGCACAAGACAGTGCTCATGAGCTGTATCTGAAAGAAGCATGGGCATGGTACTTTCAATGTGGAGAGAGGATCAAGTCTGAAGGACAATGGGAATAGCCAGGCTAAGGTAAGAAAAGCTTGGGGCTACTGCCTGCGTGTGTTTAGGGTCAGCATGAAATACAGTATACCTTGATGAAGCAGCTTTTGGGCTAAATTAGCTTTGTGGGGAGAGCTGAAGTAGAAACAGAGAAATCTGGGATGTTGCAGGAAATGAGGTATGAGGGTGGCCTGACCTTGCTGCTCTGTGAGGCAGGGCTGCAATCAGCACATGGATTTCAGGCACTGTGCTTGTGTGTTGTTGCCCTTGCTCTACCATGAAGAGCTCTCTTGATTTCCTGTCCCGATACCCTGGTGTCTGGGTCTGATGAATGGGGAGGTAGCATTCTGTCTCCCTCTTGTCTTCATGACTGCAGAGGCCAGGACATGTTTCAGATACATCTCCAGTTTCAAAATTTCCACAGTTATCAGAACAATTAGGTATGTTGTTGACTTTTTGTGTTGATATTTCTTTTCCAGCTTTGTTTTGTCTAGGCTTAAAATTACTGTATTTTAATTGTTTTAAGCAAAAATTGCCTTGCTCATCAGCTTATTTATTTGATGGTGGCAGCTTCAGTGCATGTGGATCAATAGCATCACCATTCTGTAGTGTGATTTGTAGAAGAAATCATAATTCTTACTTTAGTGTGAAGTAAATGGAGTTTGGGAGGTACATAGGAGTGAGTTGCTTGCTTGCTGCTATTGAAAATAATTCATTGTTAAATAAATGATGACTGAATTTGGCTTTGTAACTGGATCTCCAAGGTACTGATGCTATTAACTGGATGACAAAAATGAGACTGGGGGGAAAAAAGAAGAAAGTAAGGCCATAGTTAAGTAGTGAGGAAATTGGTATCCAGTAAGATTAAACAGTATGCAAATAATACTTCTTTCTGGGTTTACTAAATCCTTTTAATGTAGTAATAGATTGTAACTAACTTGATTGAATTTCTGTGTGTTTATGAAGAGAGTGTTTCTGGGATACTAATAAATAAAAATGTATTCTGTATGAAATTTCATTGATGTTTTAATAAAGATTCACCAGTCCTTAAAATCTGATAATAGGATGGATTTTCCTTTTTTTCTTTCTCTTCACTGAAGCCTGTTACTAACACAGATAGATGCTTATCTCTAGATACTAAAATGACTTAAATATTAGCTGCAGTTAATCTTGTGGAGAAGAAGTTATCTTGTGAGGAATCCGTTTGAACTAATCTACTCCTTGCATCATTGCTGGCAGGTAAACAGCTGTGAGGTGGTGACTCTCCAGACAGATTTGTTCATGCCAAGAATCAGACTTCTTATATATGGCAGTGTTACACACAGCTGATTTATGGGTGCTTTTACATATATATACACACATACACACACACACATATATATATATATATATATATATAAAAAATCAGTCTTGTGTCCATCCCGTCTGTGACCGATTTTAGATTGCTAATGCGTATCATGCCGCTTATTCCAATTGGCAATGTGATCATCAGAGGTGTGGCATATTCAAGTTTTGAGATAGAAACATGCATTTCAGGGTACAGAGGACTTTGTAAAATATTTTTTTGTTGGTAATTGAGATTTGCCTGCTTGTTCCCACCATTAACACCCTTCCCATACCTTAATTCTCAGAAACAACCAGGTACAATTTGCTGTTTAATATGAGAAATGAGAGGAAACCTATAGTACTACCTAGATTCTGTTGCTCACTTGCCCAACCCAACAATATGTTTCATGTGATGAGATCAAACAAATAGTCTTCAGCTTTATACACTCAGCCAAGTTTATCATGTTTGTAATTCTGCTTTCTATGATTCATGCCCTTTACTTAGCTAATTCCCCAAATACTCTGTATTCATCTCTTGGACTGTGTGGGTTATAATCTTTATAGCTTGCTTAAGTAAGCAGGCAATCTGTCTTCCTCCTTACATGGGGTTTCTGAAGAATTCTGTTCAATAACACACAGCCAGTAACATAATGATAGGTGCAAGAAAGAGAGACAATATCTTTCCACATGGGAAGCAGAGCCATGAGGCACTGAATTGGTAGGAGACACTAGGATAGATTTCTATTAATTTGCTTAAAGGTTCAGTAAGGTGAGACATTTCCAGTTTCTAAAGGGAATAACTCGTTCTCCTTAAACAGGTAAACTATTGGGGTTTTTGTTTAATTTCCCCTTTTGCACAGAAGGTTTAAGGGTGGTTTGTGTGTGTCCACAAAGATAAACATTGCTCTTGTCTCTTCAGTTGAAGAATCTGAAATGGTATAAATTGGCACTTAAATGCACGTGAGTAATTGAATTAATCAGAAGCTACACAAGAGTGAAGTTTTACAGAAAGCACTGTAATTCACGCTTTAATGTATACCATGCTGCCATTAAGTTAAACTTGCAGAGAGAATGTTTGTTTTGTTTTATGAAAGGATGGCTTTATTTAGCTTCTTTGGGGACATTCAAGGGTAGAGATACTGAGCTAGAGTTTGCAACTCTGTGTTCTTTCCCTTAGCTTTCCCTTAGCACAAATTCCCAGTAAGTCTCACTGTACAAACTCCTGATGCCTGTCATCTAGGAAGGGCCATAAATTTCTTAGGAATTATAGATAGTTACTAGCTGTCTGGAGCTTTCTTAAAAAACTTTTCAGAGGTGGTGTTTGTTCATCTATGCAGTAATGCCCAGAAGAGTTACACTCCTCGCTTCCTTTGACGAACAGCCACCAAGACGTGCGTCCTTCCAGTGCCTGCTGCACGATCCAAGTGGAGCACTGGGGAGAGCTAATATGAAATAGAAATTGCAGTATCAACCTACTGAGACCATGACTTCTCTTGTGGAAAATGAAATTTTGCAGATACCTGGCTTTATTTCCAGTGGCATGGTTTCATACCCAAAATGATCCTGTTGCTGGGATGTTCCTTAGCTAGGCAGCTGAACCTGCCATTAATTACAAGCAGCTGGAGTCTGTTAGTATGCTCACCTGCCTGCAAACAGCAGCTAGTAATATGTGAAGGTGATTCTATGGTTTGCCTCTCTAAAACACTGCCAGGTTAAGGTAAGAATCTGAATAGTTAAAATTTTTATGCCTCTCACACTAGGTTATTTTTGTAGCTAAAACTCACTTTTGTTGTAGCAGTAAATGTCAGTTGAACTCTTAGTGGTACACTCTAATGAAAGCAAACTTCTGTGGAATGGTTTATTTAAGGTTTTGAAGTGTAGTTTCATCTTAAGCCATGAGCCTGGGTGCACTGATGCTGGGAGACATTACCTTCCTATTTTTCTATGAGTTTTTCTCGTGTATTATGGTCTTAAATACAAGTCTTTGAAATCCTCTAAATAATTCTTATTCCACGCACACAAAAAAACAACCAAGCAACCAAAAAAAGGGACTTCTTCAAGAAGAATAATTTTATTCTTAAAAACATGATAGTTTCACTTTATTCTGACAAATCCTTGCTAGAGGATTTGTTATTCGTTTCAGTTTTCACTGATGTATTTTGTGACTTTTAAGTGAAATGTACAACACTAAAATTTCAGACATCCATTACTTCTTCTGTATTTAGAAGCAAAGTACCAGCCCATGTTGTTAAGCAGTCTCTACTTATCTCTGTAACCAATCAACAAATTTGAATTTTAAGCATTGTGGCCATTTTAATAAACTACTTCTCAAATGCTGTGAAATATAATTCCTCAATTAATGTCCTTAAAAGTTAGAAGGATTCTCTGGCTTATCTATAACATTCTTTGTGTTTTCAAGTAAGATAATACAGCAATTTAAAACTATTCCAACTATTAAAAACAAAGAACTGGGTGGGATCTAACTTACCATGTGTGAATAGTCCTGTAGAAGAACCTGCCTGCGTTTTCTGTATCATGACCTCGGAAATGTGGATTCCTGGAGAAACTCCCAGAAGGAGATCCAATAGAAATGTTATATTCTCTTGAATTAAATATGAAGATATTAATATCATTATTATTGTTGTTGCTGTTATTATTCACATTGCAAAATTTGTTGACACTGCAGAGCTTTAATTTAATTTCAATTATGGATTAAATCATTTTATAATAGTTACGGTCTAAAAATACGGGCTTCCAGCTGTCTTACGTTAAGCTAAGTTGTTTAGCAACATATCAAAACATTTCCATGAAAAGATTACTATCTTTTTCTTTTTTTTTTAATTAATCCCATAGGCAGCTTTTGCAAATGTTTTTGTACTATAAGTGATTACAATGAGGCATTAAAGCACATGCAGAGAATAAAATTCCCCCCATGTATCCTTCTTGCCCTTCAAGCTGTTTTAATACCAGCCTGATAGCATAGTTTACAGAGGTGTGTGTACTTGATCAGGGTGCTATTACATCTATTTAGTACCAATCCCTGATGAAACATTTCACATAGTCTTCCTTTTTCAGGAAAAAAATTAATGCTGGTTTCCTGAGTTCTGCACAGTGCATGCTTTTCTGTCTGTTAGAAGTGGCCATAGGAGAGCTACAGGCAAGCATTGCTAAAGCCACTGTAATACTTTCTTTCAGGAATTACAGCGGAAGTCATAGTCGTAGCCTCATTTGATGAACTGCACAAAAGAGCTCAGGAGGCCAAGGGGAAGATTGTCATCTACAATGAACCTTTCATCAGTTATGGTGAAACTGTGCAATACAGGTTACAGGGAGCAGTGGAAGCTGCTAAAGTTGGAGCAGTGGCATCCCTCATTAGGTCTATTGCTTCTTTTTCTATTCACAGGTAAGCATTTTTCTCTTTTCTTCCTGCAACTCACATTTCAGTGTTAGCTGACATGTCATTTCTGGGCAGGCATTTTTGTTCTCTATGGCTTACACATTGCCAGTTACGAGTGGGTGTTTGGTTTTGAAACTATTGACTTCACAATAGTTCTTTTCCCCTGTGCTTTGTCATTCTTTCGGAATGTTTTCATTTTTCTTTGTTACTGATCCAAATTTTGTATAATATTTGTCTTAAAGAACTTTCTACATTCTCAGGGCTGCAGTAAATATTCTGGGAAGAACCAAAACCAAATGTCTTTGGTGGCAACAGGCTGTCAGTGATGATATGAACTGGTCATTCTGTGTGTTTGACTAGAATGTAAGTGTACAGTTTTCAACGTATCGTTAATTTTCCTAGCATGAGGCTGACTTGTACTAGATGAAGGAGTAGTCTGCTTTGAATGTAATTATTTATGAAAACTAAGAACACTTTAGCAGCAAGGTTTGTAATTCTCACACTGCTTTTTAAATAAGGTATGTGGAAATAAGAATTTTTTAAAAAATGTATATATTTTTAGATTTCTTAGTACATTATTCGTTTATCACATGTAGCATTATGTTACTGAAATTATATATTTTCGTTTTCTGGTTGGTAACAGAATTTGGTTTTTATCTGGGAGTTTTTTCCAACTCCGAAAGCTTACACTTAAAATGCTTATCTATTGTGAAAAAGACTAGTTGAGGCATAGAGAGGAAATAGAGAAGGGTCCAGCCATGTAGTGAAATGCTGACAGATGCACGCTGTCCTTTTACACAATATTTTTTAAATCTTACACTGGTATTGGTGACCTTAATGCCTGCAGTGATCTTTGTGTAGTAGCCTGCTGGCTGTGATGGGAGTTCTGTTCAGGCAGGCTCAGACAGCGGAGCTGGACTGAGGACTGGAAACAGGACAGGCCCATCTGCCTGCCCACCATCCTGTCCCTGAGCTGCAGCCTGAGCAGGATTGGCAGGGCATTAAGTGATGCCAGACACAAAGCTTGACTGCTTAAACTGTAGAGATCTGTTAATAAAATCATTTACATAAGACAATATGAAAGACATCCAGTTTATACAAGAGGTGCTATATTTTGTAACATTCTTTCTTTGGCAAGTACATGTTTAGAGCAATACAGATTGTTTATTCCTCCCCCTAGTTGCCCGCCCAGGAAGTCTTTACCCACAGAGGAGTCATTGGCAGTAGCTAACCTGTCTCTGAATGTGTGCTACAACATAACCTGGACTTGTGTTCTGTTTAGGTAACACCATGGTTTGTTTTTGATCTCTGCTCCTAGATTTTCTTTCTGCAGAAGTCTAGGCTGGTAGGTGGAATGATATAGCTTTGGGTTTTTCTTGAGGCTGGAACTGGGAAGTGGCTTGGGAGGCATTTGAAGGTATGCTTGATTCCACTTTTTCAGAGAGAACATGAGTGGTCACACCTCAGCAATATGAGAAGAGTGCAAGCTTCCCCACTTGTAATGCTTCAGAGAGTCAGAGAAGACAGTAAAGCCAACTAACTGTACTGGAACACATGCAGAGAACAGCTCTGCTGCCACTGTAGTTGCTTGGTAGCATTTTTATATGCTTGTCCTGGTTTCAGCTGGGATAGAATTCATTTTCTTCTTAGCAGCTGGTACAGTGCTGTGGTTTGGATTCAGCATGAGAACAACATTGATAGCACACTGATGTTTTGGTTGTTGCTAAGTCGTGCTTACTCTAAGTCAAGCACTTTCCAGTGTCTCATGCTCTGTGAATGAGGAGCTGCACGAGAAGCTGGGAGGGAGCACAGCCAGGAGAGCAGACCCAAACTGGCCAAAGGGATATTCCATACCACAGGATGTCATGTTCAGTATGAAAACTGAGGGAGGGGGAAAGGGGGGAGGAGAGCTTCTCTGGAAGTGACCAACCACTTCTTGGAAACAGGCTGGGCATTGGTCAGAGGGTGGTGAGCAATTGCATTGCACATCACTTGTTTTTGGGGTTTACTTATTTGCTGTTGTTGTGGGGGGGAATTTTATTATAAATTTTCATATTATAAATTCTAATTATAAATAATTAGAATTTTATTATAATATTTCATTCTATTTTTTCCCCACTGATTAACTGTTCTTACCTCAACCCATGAGTTTTTGAAATTTTTTTTCTGAGTCTTCTTCCCATCACACTCAAGGAAATAATGAGCGAGCAGCTGAATGGTACTTAGTTGCCAGCTGGAGGTAAACCATAAAAATGCTCCACATTCGCCTAAAGAAGTCAAAATTATGTGTTAAAAATGTTTTCTGAAATATGAAGCACTTGAATTCAGATACTGTCCAAACTATTACTAGTGTATTTCTTGGTGTCCAACAAATGTGGTGTTTACAATGTATTTTCTAATACTAAAAATTTTCTAATAAAGCTCATAATAATGAACAGATAGTGGAATGTGTTTCAGAAAGAGTTTTACAAAAAAATGTATGGTTTCAAAATAGCCTTATTTGGTATCATCAAAGAATATTGCAATCTATAATGTGTTGATTTTCTGAAAACCAGATGATCTGTCCTGTCCTTAGTTAAGGTGCTATGCAGAATTGTTCAACTGAAAGTTACTGTGTTTTCTGTTTGCCAGAGTATTTACGGAAGTGCATTTAGTATGTAATGAAAAGCTTAGAGGTGAGGAACAGAGGTGGACACTGAAGGAACTGGCATTACAGCTATTTCAAAATTGAAAGGAAGTAGATACCAAATGCATGTTTGTTTAGAAGTATTGAATCCTTAATTGATACTAGGAACAGAGGTGTCATTCCCAAAACCAATTTGAAATGTAGATGCTCCCACAAAGCATTTTTTTAATAAGTGTACTTTCTGTACTCTCTTCATTTACCTTCACTTTTTTTGGATATGGAATGGATTGATTAATGTATTTTTTCCTATAATACAGAAGGTACTCAGGTCCAATCCCTCACTTCTGTTACTAGTGATGACTAGATCTGTTTCTCTGATTTTTAACAAAGAGGTATTGCTGTAGGCAGGATGGATTTTCTTATCTCCATGCATTCACCTATGTTTTCTTCTAATCACCAGCTGTGTGTGTCTCCTTGTCTGTCCTACCAGTGTGCTGTTCTGGATGGACTATGTGCTTCTTATCAGTCAGTGTCTGGCGCACTGTTTGCTCAGGTCACTTGCCTTTTCGACTGACTGATGGGAAATACAGCATTGCTGCAGGGCATAGTGTGCTAGAAGGGTGAGAGATGAAAGGTAAAAAGCTAATAAGAGGTTTCTAAATATTGTGAAAGTCTTGCATTCTTGCAATTTGTATGCTGCTGCATTGTCAACCAGAGCCTTTACTTCTTTGGCCTGTGTGTTTACATGTTCACTGATAATACGAATAAATGATAATGGGATTGTGGAGTTTTCCAAAACATCCTGGAAACATCTGAGAAAAAAGTATCCTCCTCCTCACACTGCACTATCCCAGTTTCGGGTAAATGAAAGGTGGAATTTCACAATTTTTCCTAAACGATACCAAGTTTGGTGGATGGGGTTTTTGTTTTATTTCTTTGTTTGAGGAATTTTGTTTGTTTATTTGTTTTTCAAATTTTTAAACCCCTTTTCAACGGGGGCTGCTTATTGTTATTTCATTACTCTATTTGCTGGGACAATGTAAGCCACTTTGTGGTGTGATTTCTAGGTGACCTTGCAATGTGAATAATATTGATATGTTAAAACTAGATACTTTCATTAACATCCATTATATAAGCTTACTGACAAGGCAGAATTGGTAAAGTCACAACATTAATTAAATCACTGTCCTCTTGCTGGTAACTTGATGGCTGTTTCTTGTTCCAGAAATGGCAAGTGGCTGCCACATTGTCAAGGCAAAAAGTATAAAGGGAATCTTTGATGAGGGGACAGTTTATTTTTCTTTAAGGTATGGTAGTATAACTATGGAGTAATGAAACACCCTAGGGACTCAAGCATCCCAATTCTTAAGAAGGGATTAATATTATTACACTCAGGAAAATACAGTGAAAATACTCCATTTACAAGGAATGGTTGAAGTTGAGCAGTAATCTGGATGACCAGTCCCGTTCTACAACAGTCAGTGTTATTGAAGAAATAGTGATGACAAAACTATTTTCTGCTACCATAGGCTTGCTTTTTCACAGCAGTTGTTCTGATTATTAAATAATCAAAGTGGAAGAAGATAGGAAAAATGAAGTGTTTAGCTGTAAGGCTCCTGAAGTTATTTGTTTGTAATAAGATAGCCATAAGTCTTTGGGGGTTTTTGTTTCCTAGCTGTACATTTTTGAAACATTTTGTAAATAAAAAGGTGTCCTTTAGCTATTGAAATGATCCAGTATTCTGTGGTGAATGTACTCTCATGAATCTGAAATTTTCAGTAAATCCTTCTGTTTTTCAAGAACCACAGATTACATAAAGTCATAACACTGTATCTTGTAATGACAACTCCTTTAAGGGCTCAAGAAAGAAGCCAAATGGAGTGCTTTTCTGAGAACTCAAAAAGGAAGTTCCCAAGAATCCTCAGGATAAATGCCAAGAACCCTATTATTACATTTTTTAGATGCTACAGAACAATCTCTCCAATATACAAGAAATTAAACAGGGAACATATTACAAGGCCAAAATAGACCAAGTAGTACTTTGACACAATCTAGAGACTGTTAACAAGGACACATATTTGGTCAAGTTCTTTTCTTTTTGGACTAAATTCAGCATCTTATACTTACCTGAAGTATTTTCCTGCATTTTTTCCCTCCTTCTTTAGTCTACAGGTGGCCAAGACATACCACCAGCTTATGAAGCTCCAGTAACTCCAATCAAAAGCTTTGTCTGGATGAAAGCTGAAGTCATGAAAGGCATGGTGCAACTCAAGATTTATGACTTAGGTTGCATAGATGGCCCATGTCAGTACATATGGCACAGGGCTGGTATATCATCTCATGGAATGTATGTGAATTTGAAAACCATTTCTTTACCATTGCATTTCCATTATCTTAATTTCCCCTTTTTTGTAACCTCATTTCACTTCATTTATTTTCTCCTACCATGTATAGTCTTGTATACCTTTTTTTATATAAATTGTTTTCCTTTGTATTCTTCATTGCTTGTTAGACAGGTCATTCCCTTCTCAATCTTGCTGATGAAGTGTGTGCATTAGTGGCATTTTTCAGTTCTTCGGTGCTAGTACAGGGGCTTCTTACCACATCACCTCTTCCAATGCTTGGTCTGCTGCCTTTGGTTCCAGACATGAGAATTGCTTGCTAAGGAGATGATCTTCCTTTCCCTAAAACTCCATGTCCGAGAAAAGTAAGGGCTTATTCACATCAATAGTTACAGACAGATTCATCTTCCTCTTCTTGCTCTGCCATGTTTTCTGAATTCTGGGATGATACAGTAGTTTTACTAGGATTTGTTTTTCTATTTGGTTGGTTGATTTAGTTGTTTGGTTTTGGTTTTGTTTCAGTAGCAAAGAGATGCATCTGACCTTTAAAATTAATGTTCTGTCTTTGAAACTGTATCTTCCTATTGTGTCCTGAGCCCGGAAGGCTCCTTTCCCTCCTGGTCTGCCCCTCCTTCCACTATGAATGCCAATATACCAAATTTTTTGCTACCATCGAAGGAATCTTTCTTCTTGTGACCCGTTCTGCTGTCCATAGAGGGGAAACAGTGGCATGCTGAGTAGGCAGCATCTTCCATCTGCTTTGCACAGGCTTGGGGAATGTGCAAGGCATAAGGGCAGCAGGAAGCCGTGTGATGATTGCAGAGATGCAACAGGAGTGACGTAGCATGACTGAAGAAATCAGGAAGTGCCACTGATTATTTCTGAACACTCTTCACTTATGGGATTAGATTAGAAACAAGAATTGATCATAAGAAACATCTCAATGAGAGACTGTCCTAAAGCAATATCCTGTGGCAATGGGATACAGCAGTATTGTCTCCTGTTCTACTAAGGTAGCAGGAAACAAGGATAAAACCCTTATTTGGGGTCTAACAAGAGGAAATAAGAGCAGCCTGTGTTTTGTAAGTCTCTGGGGAACTTGTGGAAAGATTCTAGTTATGTTCTTCAGTGCTGTGCATGTTGTCTTGCTGCCCTTAGAGGTATGAATTGGTGGTGTGCTGTGGCGTTTGCCCTGCACTTAGAGGCTTTCCCTCCAGGATGTCTGTAAATGTTGTTGACTGACAATTCATTAATTTTTACTTTGCTTCCTATGTTCCCTTAAGGTCAACGTGCCAGACTGAATTCTTCAGTGCAGTCTTTGTGCTCATTTTTGGGCAAATCCTAGCTGTCAGAAAGATAATTTAGATGTTGCTAGAAGAAATGGAGCCTGTGTTTTAGGAGATTATCGTGTTGTACAGGGGGTTCTTGCTATTTCCACAGCGAATAAGGAGTCAAATTTCAGGTAACTTCATAATAGTGAGAAATCTGTAGATGTTTCTTCAGTCCAAATTTCTCTTTAGCTTTTGCCAAACTTTTTTCCTTTCTTTTGCTTTGAACTGCATAACTCTGTGTTTTGGTTGTTTTGGGGTTTTTTCCAGTAGACGGGGCTTGATGTGATATCTGCAGTCTCTGTGTAAATTCATACACCTGGCATATTTGTTTTCTTACAAAGTCACTAAAATGCTGATGAGACTAACAAGAGCTTTCTCTACCTCCTCCTGGTTTTGACTCCTTCTGATCAGGAATATGGTGTAATTGTGAAGAGTTTCATCCATTTAGTGTCTAGTCATACAAGCAGTGTCCTGTAACTTTGGTAGAGGTTGGTAAAGGGCTAGTAAAATCTTTTTTTATAGACTCTGTTATCTAGAAAGATGCTGTGAGGATAACAGCTCTATTGAAATCCTGGCTTCTTCACCAATAACTTCCCAAGGCAAATCTTTATCAATGTAGTATTCCATTGGTTTTTTTCTTGTCTTCTGGACTCTCCTCACATTACTGAGTCATACATTTTGTTGGTGGCTAGATGACCACTCATATCATGGTTAACTCTGATCTTGTTTGAGTATCATGAGCACCCACTGATTGGGTTTGGTCATATTCTGAAGTTACTAAGGTTTATTCCACCTTTGCATTACTGGTTCATGTATATTAAGATGCTGAGTGTATAAAACTGCCAAGTTTTGGGTTTCATGCCCTGGTCTGTAAGGAGTTACAGCTGTGCTTGCTGTGGGTTGAGCACCAGGAACTTCAGCAATTTACCATGATTTTCTGTTTCTCCCTAATCAGCTCCATCTTTCTTTGGTGCTGCCAATCTCTTCTGAGTCTGTATGAGTTGGGATGCCTATGAAAACCCTATTAGTAAGTTCAGAACCCTCTGACATTATTGTAATGTCTTGACCTATCAATTTCAGGTTTGTTTTAATGTTCTCGCTATATTCGGTTTTCTTGATTACACCAAGTGTCTCACTATATGTGATGACCATAAATGTGGAGGATTGAAGGAAAACCTGACAACACAAAAGCAGATAAAGATTACAGAGAGGGATCCGAGTAACACAGTGCCAGTGAATTAGTTTAGCAATTTGTGTATTTTCAGCTGATGATAAGATCTGAGAAGTATGTGGACTGTTGTTTTGTTTCTCTGTAATTCTTCGTTTCTTCTCTAAAAGTGCAGTAACTGTGGACTTTATCTGCAGTGTTCATATCCAGAGCACATGAGCATTTGTCCCCAGACAACTGGAAAAGATTGAATAGTACCAGCATGTTTGTGCAGAATGCTACAGAATTGGTGTTTGAGGTGTCGTAGCCTAATATTCTCCTTTTTTCAAAGGACAATATACAATTGTCCTTTGAAACAACAATATGGACAATAAACAATAATACAACAATAAAACAACAATTAAAAAAACCCAGCAAAAACAAACAAAATTTTTTTTTAAAGGGAGAGAGGAAAGCCTCTGTTTCTTCATGTACTCTAGGATTACTTTCATGTTACACAGCAACTCACTTTTTAAATTTTGGTCCGGGCAATTCTGAAACAGCTTGTAAAGAGGTCTACTGTAAAGATTTACCTGCCCCTCCAATTTTATTATTTGCATGTCTTTTTCCATTATTTTCATGGTTTTCCAGTTTGTATTTCCCACTGAGTATTGTTTCTACTTCCTGTATTGCTCAGGATACTTTTTCTAAATCTATTTGGCATTATTCTTAATTTGACAATGTTACTCAAATTTATCTACATATTACAGAACCATTTCAGCCTATATATATTGAAGTTTTATTTAGGAAACATTGTATCTGCTCTAAAGCACCTGAAGTATTCTTTTCAAGGTTTACTGCTGATTTCCAAAAGTGAACACAGATTTTTGTAGGGACTTTGGCTGGATTTATGTGCATGTATACAATACAAAATTTTATTTCAATGTATAGCTTTTTACTTATGTAAAACAAACAAGCAACCAAATATGGGTGCCAATTTTAAAATATATTTGATTGCTAGTCAACTGTTAATACCCACAATCTCTCTGGTTAATGCCCCAGGAGTGCAGAGGATTTGGAAATGCAAATTCCTCATTTTGTTTTGCCTTGTTTGCTAAAACATGTGATTAAATGTGTATGTTATTCCAACATACTATGATTTCTCTTTACAAGAATGCTTGCACTGTTTTTCAGAGGGCAGGTGGCCTCTTGTTTCTGTTGTTTCTTCCTCTTCCCACAGTCTTACTTGTGGCTTGTCCATATGGTAGGATATTTCTGTGTTATTTCATTAGGTGTTGTCTTCCCATAGGATGGCCTCACCCTGCTGTGTTATCTTTGCTATGATGTATGTCAGACATTTAAGTATGATTAGATAGACCTATTTGTATGATGAAACCCTTTGTTTATGGCACACAAATTTTGACTTGTGTTTTTAGGAAGTCAGAGCCAATTGTTCCACAGTTGTTTGGAATTGTCTTCTAGAGGTAGGCTGGTGTTGATGGCCAACAGTAATAATGGGTTCTTCCCTGTAGAAGCAAGGTCTTGTGCCTCAGAAGTGTAACCATTTCAATTACTTTAATCCTTTTCTCCAGATTTGTTTTCCCCTTCAAATCCAATCAGTCACCTGCGTTTCTCTTATTGTGTCCATCTTGTTGCATCAAATACTAATGCTTTTGTCTTGCCTGCAGGGTAGGGCTAAATGGTGAAAATCCTTCTCCATCTGGTTTATTAAATGAGAGGTGCCAGCTCCTGTCTCTGCTCTGCCAGTGATGCCAGCTTTGATTACTTGCCTGTTGTCCACTCCTTCAGGCATCTTTTACTTTCTCTCATTTTGTTTCTATATTTTGGACAGTGGTACAAACCTAAAGCTGTAACTTTGTTCTCTTCCAACTTTGCTTTTTAAATCTGACTCTTGTTTGGTGTTTATAGATTGTTTCCATTAGCTGGTTAGGTGACTAGGGTCTGTGACTTCTGCTAAACTGTTTCACCTTGCCTTTATTTCCTGGTCACTATTCACAGTACTTCTGCCTTGGCTGTCTAATGTGAATACTGCAAATACCCTGTGAAACAGAGAGGGGTTGTCTTTTATATGCTTCTGCTCATTATTATTATTATTATTAAGCAGGATTAAGCTTTGACTGCACTTCACGGCTTTTTAATCCATTGTGAATGCAAAAGAACTTCTAAGAATAAGGAGCAGAAAGGTATCACATAATTTCTGACATGTATCTGTTTGGATTTCTTCACATTAGTTTGCTTGTGACTGTGAAGCACACAAAAATACCTCAACAAGAAATATTGAAACTGTGTACTGTTTAGCTCTGAAAAATCCAGATTGATTCTCGACATTTGTGCACTGAAGAACAAAGGATACTTGTATCAAATGAGGGAGAATAATGATGTGAATCAACAAAACCCAGGGGTTCTGAAGTTCCATTCATCACTCTGCCTTGTGCCCCTGTGGGATCTTCAGCAGTTCACAGTATTCTCTCTCTTTCCCTGTTTATAAGAAGTATTAGTACTTTTTGAATGTTAATTTAGGATAACAGTTGTACATTGTTTACTGTAAAGAACA
The DNA here is from genome assembly GCF_017639235.1 of Corvus kubaryi. Lineage (NCBI taxonomy): Eukaryota > Metazoa > Chordata > Aves > Passeriformes > Corvidae > Corvus > Corvus kubaryi. The sequence goes on from NW_024581127.1 coordinate 13,963,860, forward strand.
CAACATTAAAAGTCAGCTCTTCTAAACTGTGTTTATATAGTCAATAGTAGATTCTGCAACAATTTGTGTGTGCCAAAACCAAGTAACAGTTGTATTACCATGTAGCAGTGGGTGACTACTGCTGATAAATAATCCATTATATAACCATGGGGTTCTCTCAGGTTTTTTAGTTTGAGTGTTGAATTCTGCTAGATTGAGATTCAGATCTGTGGGAAGGCTCTGGCAGGAGGCGAATGACAGAAAATACAGGTTTTTTATGTAGGAATATCGTATTTTCAAATGTAAATGCTTAAAAATAATTTGTTGACTGTAACTCAAAGGATTTGAATTCAATTCAGTAATAACTCACTGTGAGAGAGTTGAACAACACTGACAAGAGCACAAAGGAGCTGGAATTTCAATAAAATAAAAAGCTTTTCCTTAGTAACAATTTTATATCATCAAGAAAAACATGAACTTTAGAGATCAGGTTCTGGGATTCAGATGTGATTTTGCCAAAAATCTGAGGTTTGGAAAGAGTGAATTCACAGGAGAGATGTAAGGAGGTTTTAGCTATTCTTCTGTAATCTGTGTATTGGTTGCACCTCTTCAGGAAGTAGTTTGTGATCCTTCTTTGAGGAGAGTTTGTGTCTCCCTCTGAGTATTTCTATCTGCAGCCTCTGTAGAAGGAAAGAACAATTTTCAGGGTTCCCAGTTTGGGGGTCTGAGAAGGTTGCGGTTGGGGGGGCACTGGAGTGCCAGAAACTATGTGAAGGGACCAGGCAACTTGAGTACATGCTCTGCATCTCCATAAAGGCCATTAGAGGGATGTACTTTTGTGCTCAAGCTCAAAGACGAGAAGGGACTCAACACTGTCCAGATGCAGCCAGAATCCTGGGCAGTAGAGTTCATCTGAGAGGCCATCCAAGGCTGTACCTCCACAAAACTATGGGGATTTTTCCCCTCTTCTTTTACTGAGTTTATAATGCTGACAATCTAGGAAAACAGAAATGGTGTGCTGCAGTGTCTGAGAGGATGCTAACATTTCAGTCTTGCCAGAAATGCAATAGGCAGACCCATGAGAAAACTTTATCAGAGCTACTTGGAATAACAAGTGCAGCTGCAACTTATATTTTTAGAAGTGTAACTGTTTTTCAGGGTCTAAAATTAGGTTGAGTCATGCAAATCTTTGTATGGTACTTCTGAGTGACAATCAGTGATGGATTCCTTTAACCCTTCCCACATAGAGTGGTATTTTTTATTCCTTCACTATTTTGATTTTACTTAATGGAGTGGCTTAAGAGTTAGTGAAAGTTTGCCAGAATCCTGGCAATTGCAATAAGATGACAAAGAACTGGAGAACACCACTGGGAAGCATTAGACTTCTAGGTGACGCTTGTCTGTGGAAATTTCCTGAGAAATGAAAAGGAGAATTCCATTCTGTCCTCTAGGGTCTCCCACATAAGGTGTCTGAAGCTTTTAGTTTTGTATAGTTTTAGTCCAGATATGTTTGTGGCAGAAATTCTAGCCACAAATGCACTGTTATTTCCACCTCCACATGAGTTTTTCAGGAGGACATTCCAAAGCTTAACAGGGAGCAGAGCTTGTGAGCTGGACAGTCTTACTGTCAGGGTTTCATAAGGATGTTTGTAGACAGGTCTGTTTCCCCCAAATGTTCGACAAATCATGACCTTCCAAGGAAAAGTTGTTTTATCAGCATTTTTTCAGCAAAGCTGCTCAACAGTTTCATAGCTCTGGCAGCAAGAAGTGCTGCTGTGTGATTTGCAGTGTATCTTGGGTCACATCAACCATCAACTGTTCATTGCAGGTGAACTGTTCAGTGGTCAGATCAAGGATCAAGCACTGTCCCCTTAAAACAGGAGTTTTGTTTATTAATCAGTGTACGGGCTACATCACAAGATTCACCTGCAAATCAGTGAAAGTTTATCTTCATGTAGATGAAATTATTAAAAGCCCACTTTGAGAGCTGAGGGTACAAAGGCTTTGCAAACTGCAGGTGATCTTTGAGCTGCGCTTACAGAACAATTGCTTTAAACTATGTGATAAATAGTTATGAATTGCACTCATTTGAGTTCTGTATAATTTAGTATCTGTTTATAGACATGGTAGATTTGAAACAAGTACAATTTCCAGTGAATAATTTAAGTAACTCCACTACACTTACACAGAAATGTAGTATAGAGTATTTTAGAGGAAGAAATTTTAGCTTGACAGCTGCAAGGTAATTCAGCCTGTGTGTATTAGCTTGTAAAACACAGTTCTGCTTCTAAAAATTATATGAACTCTTCTTTCTAAGTAGGTATAGTTTTAAAAAAAATTTCTATTAATATTATTCATGAAGTTATATACATGGTCTCAGTGTTAACATTAATCACTCACAATCAGGGAGATAATTTTCTTGCACAGTGTACTTTGGGGGTGGGGGAATAATAACTACTTAGCACCTGAACATTGGGAATAAAATTCTCACTTCATTCTGTTACTGTCTTGCAGTGTTGCACTAAGTTATCTTCATTTTTTTCCTGTATTGAGCCCTAAGGCTGTGAGGTGTACCCAAGGCTGAGTGCAGGTGACTCGCTGCATGCCTCTCCTCATGGAGGCTGCCTGAACACGAGTGAGACCCTGGACACATGGGTGAGGAGGAAGTGGGGAAGCCTGTGGTCCTCTCTGGCAGTTCTCTTCTCCTGGAGCTACCAGGGGTGGGCTTGGAGAGCTCTGGCATTCTCACAGCTGTCACTTTTCAGGTAGTCTGGAATCTCATCATGTCCCTAAATCCATGTCACCTCAACAATTCATCTGATCTGACTGGCTGTGTGCCTGTATCTCTTGGTTAAGGTCCAAAATAATTGGTGTGTTTTAATTTATGTACAGACTGTAAAAGTGATGATCATTATTGTACCAGCCTCCAGCCTGCTACCTTTTTTCTGACAGCATTTTCCTGAGCAACATGGATCAACTAATGAAAATGAGAGAAAATTATATTGTTTTAGATAATCTCTCTTCCAGCACAGACTCTCATAGGCACTCTATATTAGATATTAAAGAAACCCATAAACTGCAAAAGTGGAATTGAGAATAATCTTTTCTCTCCCATTCAGAAGATGATGAAGGAATTGCTGTATCTCCAGGATTAAATGGGAAGAGCACAAACCATCAAACATTAAGCAAAACAGTATGACTATACAGTGTATGTTGAAGAGCACAACAAACTTGATATCAAAAACAAAACAGTGAGAAAGTGTTGCATTTCATCAGAAATTTCTCTTTTCCTTTTGGGGAAGGAAAATTACTTGAATACTCAAGACTTAACTACTTTCTCAGAAAACCCCTATATTAATTTCTTTATGAAAACTGCTCTGTACCAGGTGTTTCTCCTGCATGCTCCCAAAGAAATGTGTAGCACGGGAAGATCCCCAGAATTTATTCAATCATTCTCTCAACCATGGCTTGCACTGGAAATTTTTAATTTTTTTTCAGCCTGACACTCTTCGTTTCCCAGACACAATTAATTGCCAGGAAAGGAGCTGTTCAGAGGAAATACATACCTATTGGGAATTTTATTTCATCTGATGTACATTATGAAGCTTTTGGGAGAATCTGCCACAGTCAACAAATACAGCTGGGGAAAGAACACTCACACTTGGCATGACATTTTGCTGGGCTGCTCAATATTTAGTTGTTCACTGGAGTTATAATACTATAATGAACTTTAAAAATACATTCTTTTTCTAAAAAGAACTTTTCTGCTTACAGTGGATTTCAGGTTCAAAAATGAAAAATTCAGGGTATCTGTAACTTTGAACTGATAGGCAAGACTTGCCTGAATTTTGGAAATAAAAATGTACCATTTATTGGAGAATGATTTTATCAAATAAGTGTAATACACTATTAGATAAAGTTTTCTTATCACTTAGTCATTAATATTGCATTTTACATTGCATAAGTGTAATTGTATAATGTGTAAACTAGATAACAGGCAAATGTAATAATCAGGTAAAGTTAAAGGAGTCCCTTTCAAGTGACACTACTGAAATCTCTCAGTTGAGAGGAAAAATAAGTGGTAAACCCCTCTGTATTGTTTTTACTAACATATTTTTAATTCTCTTTTTTATTTGAATGGCAAAGGTATTGGATTGTTTAACAGAACATCAAAAAGGTGTTTAATATTCTATAGTAATTAGATGTGTGGGAGTGAAAGAAGCATTTATGTAGTGAAGATGTTTCTGAGTTTCAGGTTTTTTTCAGAAAATAGAGTGGCTCACCTGGACAAGTGTCTTGCAGTGGCTTTTAGTTTGCTCACTACTTGAAATTGAATCCAGTCAGTCCCTTCTCTTTCTTCTTCACATTCGGTTAGGTTTTTAAGTCTTCTCTCCTGCTCTCCCACCCCCTTCTGTAGAGGTTAATGGAAATGTTTCAGTGGAAACGGTTGTACTCATAAACTGAAGAAAAGATTACTAGATTTCTTCATTCCCTCTCTTCTATTTTACTTCTGGGATTTAATTCCATGCTATCTGAGGTGACAGTAACTATGTTATTCTACTGTCTAGTTCTTTACTTTAAAAAACTCTCCCCTTTAATCTGTCCACATAGTTGCCTTTGGTACTAAGATGTTTTATCTCCTGCTGACTCCAGAGACATGTTTACCCTCTGTCACTCCCATTCCTACCTTATGTTTTTTTCCTAGACTACCTTTGTATTCCTGTTGATACTCAAGTCTTAACTTTTTACACTTTAAAAATGTATCTTCGTGAGACTTCGTTTGCATTGCCACATCTTATTGGAGGGAGAAGGTATTCCTAAATGCATATGAGTTTAAGGTAAGTTCAGTTTTTATGGAGGATAGTGTCCAAAGAACATATTGTTCTGAATGGTGTGTTGTGCAGAGAAGGAAGGAAAGGAGAAAAGCACCATCCATACCCTGTTCTGTGAATTTGAGACTTTCTTTTGCCTCCTTTTAGACCTTGCTCCCCTATATTTACCTCAGTGGTCAGCTGATTAAAAGGGAGAAGTTTTATGGTGGTAAGACCAATATCCTCTATCCCTACCCTTTTCCTTCAACTCTCTGAGTGTTGGCTGAGTGTTACCCTTTACCATGACCATCTTTTGACAGGAGGAGGAACCTCCCTGTACTGCCCCATGATGTATTATATTCAGTGCCAGGGCAGACTCATGTTTCTGGTGTGTATGTATATGCCTGTGTGTGGGAGAGCTTGACCCTCTCTGCTACTCCTTATTTGTAATGTATCAGAGACTTGGAAGGACTGACATGGTACCCTGAAAGCTCTAATGACTCTTCACACCCACTTGTGCATGATGATTTTGATGTAAGAGTTAATTATAATAATGAAAAACATAATTAAATGGAGAAGGTATGAACAACAGATCAGTGTTCTAGACAGCTAGCTCTTACTCAGTTTGCTTTTGTGTTGCTAGCCTTGTGATTCCTCTTTGTCTGATTTGCTGCTTTCCAAGTAAAGAAAATGGGGGGTTTGTCGTTTTGGGTTTTGATTTCTTGTTTGTTTGTTTGTATTTATTTATATTCTTCCTTTAGGTATAAAATATAACATCTGTTCTCAGTGAGGTTTTCTGAATATTTCCTGTGTGCACATTGGTCTGTGGTGGTAGAGAGAGTCACTGAAAATATAAATAAGACTTGTGCTCAAGGCTGAGAAGCTAGTAATTCAACAAAAAAATGAAAAACAAAGCCTATGAAGCCAGAATCCTTGCAGCTGCTGGCAATCAGGATTGTCAGTGGCGTTTGCTCCAGGAGTACTCTCCTAATGTACCTATGGTAGCGTGCAGCAGGCAGCTGCATTCTCACAAGGCAGGGATGTAAACACAGAAGGACAGAGCTTGGTGATTTGTACTGAGCAGAAGGAGGCCAAACAGGTGTATTACTTAAATAGTTCCCTCAAGATGTCAGCTGCTGGAGAGTCATCTTCGTGTCTGTAAGATCCAGCAAGTTTCTTTTTCAGTTGAAGAGCAGCTGATGCAAACTTCCACTTCCTACAGATTCTTGGAAAGCTGTTCTACTTTCCCAGAAGTTGGATAGTTCCAGGGTAGAATTCATTGAACTTCAGTTGATCGTTTTACTAATCAGAGTTGTTTTCTGCTTCCTGTTTGGCAAACCATATCTAATCCATGCTATTTTTAAAAATTCTGTACTTATTGGAGAATTCTCTTGGTGCTTGTGTTACTGAATATTATAATGAAATACAAACATATGTGTGTAAGTTACATTCTGTAACTTAAGACACGTGTATTTATGGCAAGGCTGTTGTGCTTGTTTGGTAAAGCCTAATTTTAACAAGTGCCTAGCAGTTTTCTAAATGTTAATTTAAATGGAGTCCATGTGGTAACAGAATAATGCTATGTTCTTCTTCAAAGGGTATTTTCCTTGGTAAGGCTGGTAGCTTCTGGAGCCTTTCCTACACTCCATTACACTTGTGCTGATGCTGCATCAGTTAAAGATTGGTGCAAAGAAATCTTGAAGAGACACTGTATGGCTGGATTCCAGATATTCTAATCTTGGTAACAGACTACTGTTTTATTTAATTCAATTTTTATTGTATTTTTACTCTGCAGTTTCTTAAAATTTTCTGTGTGTATTCCTCTTTGATTTTGAATTTGACAGTCTTGATATCTTTTCAGCTTACTGTAAACCAAGAAATCAAATCTTACAAAGACAATATAAGAAGCAAACAAAGCAAGCAAATCTTGGGACAAATGATGACAGAAACACAAAATTAGGCTGAATTTATTTCTTTTATATTTTGCCAAGTGGTTGTAAATGGGGAATAGTACTGATTTTATTTTCATAGACCTAATTCTTCTGAGAAGATTAACAATACTTTTGACATTTTGACTAATTGCAATTACAGTTTGGCCTTTCTATCCAGATAATGGTGAGAATCTTGGAAGAGGATACACAGTTGGAGTGCGCACAGTGACAGCTTTTGTTTTGTAAGGACTTTATGGTGCTGGAAAAGGGGATTTACTTGCATGGAGTTCAGGCTTTGCCATGCTGCTCCTGATGCAGAGAAAGTTACAGGCATGAGGCACTCGTGAATAGCTACTCTCCATAGCTAACTGTCAGAGCAAGATATTTAGTTTCCCTTCTGTTCTGCTACAGTATGTTCCATCGCTCCCTTTAAAGTGTAAAGCTTCGTATATGATGAGGGGGTTTTCTGTGATATGTAGAATATACAAGTGAAAAAACAAAAGCAAAGTATGAGGAAGATGTGAGCCTGTTACAGAGTTAAGGCTGTGATCTTGCTGTGGGTACAGCTGGTGATTAATGTAGTCGTGGTTCCATTCAGGAGTGTATTTCATTATTTAAGTCAATATTAACTAGCTGATCTGATATGAATTTTTAGTTTACATGTGGTTCATACAGTGAATTTTGCATGGGTCCTGTAGGAAATGGGTGGTCACATATGTAATTAGAGTCTTGTAATGTGTTTGTCTGAATGAGCAAACTTAAGACAACACTGGCAATACTTATGCAACACAGATTTTATATTTCCCAACTCTAGATTGCTTTTTGAGGTTGATGTGAAGAATGGTGCATTGAGGGTGTGTGTAAATGGCTGAAAGAAATCTTTCTAAGCTTTTGTATAATCAAGTTTTGATTGGTTGGGTTGTTTTCTTTGGTTTTTTTTTTTTCTTTTAGCCATGTTAGAGTTCTTGTAATATTGTGGTTACTTCTCCCTTTAGGAGATTGCTATCATTTCCTAAGGCTTCTACTTGAGATCTGTTTTCCATCAGAGCATCCAGTTTAGCTTGAAGCACTGGTTCTTACACGGTTCATTTTTCCCTGGGCATTTTAGCTTATCTCAGAGATATGGGTTGGAAGTGCAGGAACAAAGTAATGAAGCATGCAAGGTCAGCTACCACAGTAACAAGAGTTAGAACTGACCTTACACCAGCAGCGCATCTTTTCATCCAGATTTTTTAGTTTCTCCACATTTGATTGTTTTACTCAGAAGAGAAACTAACTAGCTGCTTTTTGAGTTTTTTAGCCTCCCTTTACACTTCCGTGTAAGATAGAACACACATCTGTTTCTTACTAGTCATTTGACATGTACTTTTAACAGAGAAAATGTGCTCTTTTTTTTTTTGAGCATTTTCTCTGCTGTTATTCATACCATGACACTTCTCTTAAATACTTTTCCAAGATGTGAAATCTAGGGGTTTATGAAAAGGAAAACTCAACCACTTTATTTATCTGAATCTTGTCAGCTGTTGAACAAGAATGATGAGTTTGTATTAACATTAATATGTTTTCAGTTAATAGTTTAAATATGGATATGAGGTGATTCATTAGATCTAAAATCAAAACAGGTGCTTTTGTTAAGTAAATAAAAAATAGTGGAAGAACTACTTACCATCTCTTCTGAACACCAAACTATGGTGTTGGACTGGGGATATCATATATTAAATGGCCTAATTACCCTTAAAGTTTTGCAGAATTAATTTAGGCTTTGTTGGATGACAGTATTTTTCAGAGAGAGTGTGTGTTTGAAGCAGCAGATGCTGACATCACTCCCCGGTGTTAGTGGAAATGCCAGAGGTGCACCTTGCTTGCCTGTAGGTACCAATGTTGTAAAGTTGAATGCTGATTCAGAGTCAGGGTTGCTTTGTGATCTCTATAGCTGCTTTTATATGATGCTTTCCTCTCTGTTCAAGGTGCAAGGAATGGTAAATGCGAGAGAGTTTGATTTTTTTTAAGTAAGATCCTTCTTCTTTTGAAATAATAGTCACAAAATCTTGTTTGTTCAAACTCCATGAAAAAAAATCCTCCTTGTCATCCCTCCCCACCACCCTCCTCCCCAAAAAATTCTTTCTCCTGCTTATCCTGAACTACATCCTCTTTGCCCTGTTTTGAGCCAAACTCAGGAATGCTTCTCTCTATCTGTTACACACAGAGTATGCTAGTAATTTCTATTTTGTTTAGTTAATGCTTGCTCAGGTCTTGCCATATGGTCAGTAGCCTTTCCAGTTCTTGGTTATCTCTGCATAAAAGGTGCTTAATTTGCATTATTTAGATTTTTTAAATGTACTCTTTGGCACTTTATTAAGCAGTTTATTATGTTGATGATATACTTTAACACATGGTATGTTTTGCATGCATGTAAACTTTAATCAGGTGCATCCCGGGATGCTTAGTGTCTGCCACAAATGTTTTCTATGTGAGTTTGCCTTGTAGCATTAGGAATATACAGTACTGTGATATTGCTTTGTGTCTTTGTAGTGATCATGCTTATGGTCCATTTCCCTTTTTGTAGAAATCATTTGGACAGTCATCCATTCCTGCCAGGTCCTGGTATCATCTGAGCTGTTGCTGGCCCTGCCTGCCTGTGCCAATAGGTCTTAATTTGGGTAGTAGGATTTACCTTTGTAATCTTGGCAAAGTAGTAGTTTGAGCATATAAATGGAACTTCTGGGTGACTTCAAGGTTTATTTTTTGGGCTAGCTGGGTAAATTTTGTACCTGCAAGTGTTCATTCACTTGAGGTGTATAAGCACGTGTGAATCATAGTGAGTTGTCAGAAGCCTTATCCATACTTGTGGTGGAACATCAGGATGGAGCATCTGCAAGAAACATAGTTGCTGCTTAAATTGGAGAAACAAATACAATTTTAGGGGTTTCTGAGAAATAACAGGGATGGTGAAATCAGTGATAAAACTTGAATTACTGCAATTGAGCATTCACAGCATGTTAATACTAAGACATAAACTTGCCAGAAGATATAGGAGAAAGCATTCATTTAAAACGAGTAGAAACAAACAGTTTCTGCTCAGTTGCTGAACATAGGGTTGGGGTTTTTTAACATTAGTACATGAAGTTGTCATCTCTCTTTTTTTTTTTCAGTCTGTTGTTTATTTTACATTGTTTGGAAAGTCTGTTGATTGGCATGCTGAGTTTATCCCCAAACACTCAAAGAAATATTAAACATATGCAGCAAGTTATTGCAGTTTAAAAGTGGGGATAAGGGGTGCCTTTTCTTTTTTTCCAACAAAGGGAAAGAAAAAAATGGAAAAAAGGATCTGAACTTATAAGTCTACGTGAGTTTATCCCACTCAGGGAGTATTTCATGGCACAAGAGATTCCGAGTTTCAGGGCAAACATTATTTCAAAGGTGAGCTATGGGTCACCTGACCTGCAAAGCTGATGGGAAGAGGCACCAGCCTTTGATTGAGGTTCAGCTGTAAATAACTGGGAGCAACAATTTCCTGAACTGTTGCCACTCAATAAGCAGCTCTATCTATGCTCTGAAACAGCTCCTGCAAGACCTCTGTAACTGTTTTTTAGAATTTTCATGTCCAATAAATATTTATACATATCTGCTCTGTGGGTTATGTTATTGATGATAATATGACTTGTTATTGCTAAGAAGGATTTATACTTCTAAACAAATAGAACTGAATAATCTCTTCCATTTTACCTAATCTATAACCTTACAAGGCAGATTTCTCCTTTCCTCCTTAACATCTCCTCCAGGAATTAAGTGGGGTTTTTTCCAGTTTAGAAGACTTAAAAATAACCCAATTTTAATTTTTGTTGTCATTGTTTAAATGTATTAACAAAATGTGTCTGCTACTCTGAGAAGACTCACAGGTGATGATTTTTACACATTGTGCATGGTTCTGGGCAACTGGTTTTGGGTGGCCTGCTGGAGCAGGGGGGCTGGTCCAGATGACCTCCAGAGCTTCCTGCCAACCTCATCTGTTCTGCAATTCCTGTTATTTGGAAAATAGCATTAAAATTTAGTAGTGAATTTTAATTTCGTTACTTGTCACAGGAAAAAAATGCACTTATGGCAACCTGTTCACTTAGACTTTTCATTGGTTTTCTTTCTGGTAAAGCAGTGAATAGAGTGTGATATCAAGGCCTGTCAAAGCATGGCACTGACCTAAATAGAGCTGACAAAGAATAGATTTCTAGATTTCTATATAATAGTAACAGTCAGATATTCTGATTAGTGTAAAAACACTTGATGTATTTTGTCAAAAGGTTTATTAAAAATTGTAACTATGTCCCTTTTGAGAATATGGTGGGGATGGTCATGAATGTATTCTTTTTAATAATTCTACGGTAATGCTAAAAAAATTACAGAGCTGAGTTGTTAATACTGTGTTGGTTTTGGTTTTTTTTAACAGTCCGCATACTGGGGGGCAGAGTTACCAGCCTGATGTACCCCAAATTCCCACAGCTTGCATCTCTGTGGAAGATGCTGAAATGATGTCACGAATGTCTCTCCGCGGCACTAAGATTGTTGTGCACCTGAAGATGTGTGCTAAGACCTATCCAGACTCTCCATCCTTTAACACTGTGGCAGAGATAGTTGGAAGCAAGTACCCAGAGCAGGTGGGTGAAAATATACAAAAAACCCCTCATTTTTTCTTTCAAAATATGGAAGAAACAAACCAAAAGAACAGCCCTTTCTAAGAAATCCCTAAAACAAGTAACTTTTATTCATACACTCTTCTCTATTTTAGACATTTCAGCTTTTCAATCTTTTTCAGGTACAGGTTTCATGACTATGTTTAGCAGGTGTTGTATGTGTGTTTGGAATAAACCATCTGCACCACCAATTCTGTTTGAACATTACTTAATCCTACATTGTTGACTTCCATTTATAAGACTTTTCTTCTTGCTTTCTCTTTTCTTCCAACTTCTTAGCTAAAAGTCATACAAACTAAACTCATGGTGCTGAAGGATTTGTGCCTGGTACAAGATCTTCTGTGTCAGCTTACAGCATGGAATTACTTTTCTGGCAGTATGTTTTATTGTGAAAATATTGATGCAACCTCAATTACAGCAGCACTAGAAATTGCTGCTAGAGTACCTACTGAGCCACAAGGCTTTTTAAACATTGTACTTTTATGGCTTCAGTGGAGAAGAAGAATGACTATCTCTGACCTTAAAACCAGGCATAGCTCTTAAAAGATTTTATCTTTTCTGAGATGGCAGTTCTGTAGCTCTGGCTTGTGGTGTCTAGAGATCCTCAGTGTTAGCACGAATGTACAGTTTCAGCAGCTGGATCACTGGGCAGGGAAAAAATAACTACCCTGATGGTTGACTGGTTTACATAACATCACCTGTGAGTCTAGCTTCATGAAACACGTATTTACCAAGTTAAATGCTCCAACTTCCTTGTTAGGGTGCATTTAATTTAATTTTATGTCATCTGCATTTTTAACCATGTTTCCAACCAGTTAATAGGCTATCTTTCCTGAATTATGTTTGGTGTATTTCAGAATTTGACATTTCAATTCAGGTTATGAAGTGTTCAAATGTAGACTTCAAAGATATGTTAGGGTGCTTGCCTGTACTTGATTTCTCTTTGCTCTCCTGCTCTGTTTCTTTAAGTAATGAAGTGGATTGGGATCTCTTCACTACTTCCACTGACAAGCTCAGGTTTTTTAAACACTGGGTAAAGGCTTATTTACAAGCCTCCTGCTGATGTTAATGGGAGTGGTAGTGGACACACTTTGAAAATGTAACCAAGAAACAGAAAATAAAACAAATGAATGTTTAGGTTTTTTAGTACTCAGTTCCTTTTGGAGCCTTAATGGGTGCTTCACCATGCTCATTCCACTGCGTTACTCTGGTAAAAATGGGAACCATCTCACCATTTAGGCAATAAAATACATTGCAGATCCAAACTCTTACAATACCCTCTATGTCAAAGTGTTTCAAAATGCAGTATAAATCCAGAGGAACAGAAAGGTGCCATTTCCACGGGCCAAAATTTCAATTTAAGTTTTGAATCAAAACAAACCCAAATCTGGATCTCTGAACTCTGGGTGAGAAATCAACAATGGGTGGTATTGCTCTTACAAAGGTCTAAAGCAAAGCAGTTTAAAATTAGGTTGAAACCTGTGAAACATAACTGGTCACAGGTATTGCAGCAAATTATAACTTAAACCCCTGAAACTTAGTTGAAAATGAGGGTCACTGTAGGACACTGAAGGAAGTGTATGAAGTCTGGTGAAAAGTGAGATGTAACTGCACATTTAGGTATACACGTGTTCATCTATATATTGACCAGAATTTAATATACTGCTTGATTTATAAATAATTCAGTAATTCCTTCCATGAGATTTTAACATTTTTATTAAAAATAATCACCGTGAACTGAAATAATATTTGTCTGACAAGTTTATGTTACAGGCAATATTAAAATACTTTAAAGGAGAAAATATTTTTTTTTTCTTACCTGTTTAGGGGGTAGGGGGTGGGGGGGGGGGGCATTTTTTGTTTTGCTTTGTGGGGTTTTTTTTATTATTTTACCACTTTTGCAGCATATGTAGTTCAGTTCCTCCTTTTTCAGTCATTTTTCCAAGTGTTTTATGTGGATTCTTGCATAAAGCAATTGAGGTTTGGGGGGTAAAACTAGAAAAATGTTAAGGAAAACAGAAAAAAGTAGTTGATATATTTTTTATATATTTTCCTAAAGTTCTGCTGTATTTTAGACTTAGCATTCTAAAAGTAATTGCTGCTGCAAGAAATGTTGATATCATCAAAACAGGTACTCAGAATTGTTCAAGCTGCAAACCTTATTTTAGGCACCTGTGCTTAACTTCAACACATTTGCTTTTCCAAGTAACCTAAAGCAGTAAAAGAAATGTGATTACTGCTTTGTGAGGCATCAAGCTCTCAGGGATGCATTCATCTTCAGAGGCGATGATGTGACATGAGTGCAGATGTCCTGTGTCTTTTTGAGGCATCTCTTCACCCAATGGGCAAGTACTTTTGAAAGATTAACCCACTGATACTTCAGGTTTCCTTTCTAATTTATCCTTTCTCTTTGACCAGCCAGTAGGCAGTAAGCAAACGTTACAGCTGGAAAAAAAGTATAGTGAAACCTACTGCAAGCTGCAACTTTGCAGTATCAAGTTTTCAGGTGGTGTAGAAAGCGTCTGAACAGAAAAAGGACATGGATTTTGTCATGCTGTCAGTAAAGTTCAGTGTCTCACCAATATCTCTGTTCTGTTTATAATTGTATTATTCCTTCTAAGTTAGGAAAGGACTGTTCTCTCCAGATAAGACTCTTCCTATGTCAGGGCAGGCATGAATCGTGCATGTTTGGAGCAGAGACATCCAGCAGCCTCATGAGAGTTGAGGTCCTTGTTTAGTACCTGCTGAGGCCTCATTAACCTGGAGGTGCCCAAAGGAGGTGAGCCTGTGCCTATAAGATAATGAATTAAAGATCAGCCTTTTCTTCTTGCAAACAGATGGGAAACAGTGGGACCAAACATGCTATGACTTGATGGCCTGGCAACCTTTCCGAGCTTGGGAGCCCATTCTCACAGTGCTTAGGACAGAAGTGAGAGTAGAGAACCTGTGGGTTATAGGACTTAACATATTTCAGCCTGTATGACTGCTGACAATTGAGCCAAAAAGTTTGTGAAATGACAAAGGTATGGTAGCAGAACCTGCTGAGGTCCAGGCTACTGCAGGTTAGAGACACTGGCAGTTCATTCCTGACTTTTATCTTGGAGGAGTATTTGAGCACTCTGTGGCACCTAGGCCCATGCTGTCAGCATCCTTTTGTGCTGTATTGTGTGTTGGTGAGATGTTTTATTTAAACTGTGTAAGCTGACACTGGAGACTGACTGACTGAGAAATTCACAAGTTAACTAATGTGGTTTTCATTTGAAATTCAGGCAGAGCTGGCAGTAAAACATGTTTGTCTTCTCATTTTAATACAGATGTAACATGATTGGTTTTAAAGTGCAGCAGCAACCGTTCTCATCTCTGGGGAAATGCTATAAATAGCAGCTGTTTGTTGTTAATCTGGCTCCAATGTACCTAATGTGCCAAACATGGAACCACAAAATATGTGATTAACTGAAAAGGTGTCAAAGTGGATAAAGATACAACTCTTCTACAATCTTGACTTTCAGTGTCCCTTCGTACTGTGTGTTTCTTGGTGTGCAGTGCTGTTTTACTTATCCTACAGTTACTAAGTGATGGAAAATCTGTTTCCTAAGTGCCCTACAAAATACATAAATTTAATGGCTGCTCATTATTCTGTGATCCAGGATAAATACTTTAGAGCAGAAACATAGGAGCTTATTAAGTGGCCTTTTCAGAATCCTGGAGAGCTGTTCCAGGAATTCACTCTACAAAGCTTTTTTGCCTCCTGTTTTTATGGAATGCCATATCTACAGTATGTACCATTTGAAAAGTGTCTGTATTTTGAACACCACAGACATGAAAGACCATTGAAGAATGTACTGTAGCTTGGAGCCAAGTTTAAACAGGGCTTTGAAAGTCCTAGGGATGACCTGCGAAACAGAGATGCTAAGGTAATAACATAGATTGTGAGGTTCTTTACCAGTCTGTGATTGATGTAACAGAACCTGTTCTGCAAAGGAAATAGGTGCTTATTTACTTTTTCATTCTTCCTCCTTTCCCAGTTTCAAAGATCAGCCCTGTCTCAGATTTTGTGATACTGGGCACAAATCCAGGGAACAAGAGAACATAAAAATTGTCCAGGCTTCTGAGCCTGTTAGGCATTCATGCACATAACAGAAGAAATAATTTGTAGACCAAAAATACACCCCAACCCCAAGAAAAAAAAAATCCAACACGAACGAACCAGACTTTTCTGAAGATGTGTAAAACTCAGTGCAGTGTTGTTTTATGGCCTGGCATCAGTTCTACATATGTTAACAAAATGTCTATCCATTAGCTCTTTGATGTGGCTTCCAGATATCCCTGTGCTCTAAGTAAATCATGCATACAATAGAGCTTTGAGGAGAAATGTTCTAAGAGCTTGATGCCATCATGTTATGGCTCCATTATCACATTTTCTCCATGTGTATTGTTTTGCTATTCATTCCAAAATGTTGAAAGGGTTTCTAAGTACAATTCTGTGAGCCTCTCTCCTGTGACTGTAAGCTGATGCCTGTTGCTGCTAGAATTTAAGTGAACTTGAAAGAATTAGAAGATTATTATGGAGATTAGGTTTTGAAAGTTTTGAGAGTGCCAGCCCATGACTTCATGACAGTGAACTTCACATGACAGTGAAGAGAAGTAGAAAAAGAAATGGTAAAAAAGAAACAAGAGAAAGGGTAAAGAAAGAACACTGGCATTGTTAAGAAATGTTGTATTTTGTTTGAAGTATTTTTGTTGATATTTGCTGAAATAAGTAGTACCCTCTGGGTGTGTTTGTTTTATTAATAACTCTTTTACTATTATTTGGGGGGCTGTCTTTTATCCTGTGCCTTGTGGGAACATTGTTGTCATTTGTTCTTAAACAGAGGTCTTGTCATGATGAAAACAGTCCAATTAATATGAAACTGATATGGAGGCAACTTGTTCTTTGTAATGTGATCATTTAAAAAATTTATTTATTTAATTATTTTAACTACCAGAAGGCCTATAAGATTTTAAGACTAAAGTCCACTCTGGATTTTGTGGTGTGTAGCTTGGCAAATATTCTAAAACTTGAATTGCCTATTTAAAACCCAAGAGCTGACTGAAAGCATTTAGGATTTAGTTCTTCTAGGGAGAACTTGGCAGTAGTTTGCCTTCTGATTAAATGACCATTGCACCCTAATGTAATTGTGTTTTTTAGAAACGTCATGATCTGGGTATGCAATAGCTACAACTTAAATTTCATTTGTACACGTGGGGTTGATGTTGTTTACGGGCAACAGTTGAAAAACACTGTACTACTTAGAGGTGGGTGTCTGAAATATTGGTGGAACAAGTGAATGTTTATATGCAGAAGAAAGATGCAAAACAGCTTAGGTATTTTAAAAAATTATTTTCCTGATATAATATTTCTTGAAGGAATCAGTTGCGGTTCACCAGTGTAGTGTGACCTTTATGAAGTTCAAGCATTTTCCAAATGACCAGACCATGTCTCTAAGTGCGCAGGTGAGAGTGGTGCAGATGGTCAGGGTGGTAGCAGTCTCTGCTGATCTTGAAGACATCTGAAGCTGCTCTGTGTCCCAGCTTGGTGATACCAGAGGAGGACCAAGGAATGTGATCCACTAGGTGCAGGCAAACCAGCAACTCTTTGAAAGGGTTCTCCTCTTGCCAGCTGAGGCGCAGTTGCTGTCACTGCATATAAACCATTGCAATATGAAGGAAAAATGTATTAGCTTTAGCGACCGTCAATGCCTGCTCCACAGGGAGCAGCACCTTCTTAGAGTGTGCAGTCTCAGCTCACTGGCATGCACCTGGCAGTGTCCTTGCTTACTGCACCAGGGCGACAGTGGCAAGGGATGAGGACGTCTAGGTGGCCTTCCTCACTAGAGTCAAGTGGAGCTTGGAAGAATGGAACGAGGCTGTCACCCTGCTATATATATTCCTTTTTTATTCTCCTGATGTAAGTCTAGGCCGTGAGCTTCCTGCTTTCCACCTGAGCTTTGTCATAGATATCACCATGTATATGACAGTTGGCTGCACACCCCAGCCCCTTTCTTTGTTTGAATCTAGGCTGGTTTCTGCCCAAACCTACTTGCTGGACCTTTGCTCTGTGCACTGCTGTTCAGAGTGCTTGGTTGCATTTTAAATCCTTTACATCCTAAACTGCAACCAGCTAAATTCTGAGACTAGAAATTAAAAAGTAACATTTAGAGTGCTTGTTCTGTTGGCCAGCAAATTCATCAGAACATGCAGTTTTGTAGTCCTTTTGATGGTGTGAGTATAAACAGATACGCTATAATATTTTTTCTTTCCATCCATTCCTTTGTCTCTACTCCCACACAGCAGTTTAAAGAATTACTGTGGGATTTTATTTCAGTAATAATTTACAAATACACATAGGATTTACAAATGGTTGTGAAAGCTTTTTTCCTCCACATTGAAAAAGTTATCTTCTAAAATTACACTGCATCTTTCTTGCATTCTGATATGCAAGAATATCTAAAGGGTAGTCCTGGGTTCGGCAGATGTAAAACTTGCCTGAGGCATGAAGTAAGAAACACTGGAATACTGAGGAGGAAGGAGGAAAGAAACAGTATTTTTCTTTTAATTATGAATAAGTAGGTGCCAGAAAGACTAGGGCCAAGTGTCAAGAATTAGTCTCAAGACAACTATTCTCTACAAGGGTTGTCAAATACCTGTACTTGCATGTTTGTATTTGTTAGCTGCAGACTATATGCTTAGCATTGTACAACAGGACGACTACCAAGACCTTGTATTTTCATGAATGCCATGCTAAAAAATATGTATTTTCCATGCAAGTCTAATGGAAAACTGCTTATCTAAGAGTATGTGGGTTGAATGTAGAGGGCTGTTCAACACAGATTCAGAGATTCCCACACGTAGGACCAAAGTGGAAGATCTGACTGTGAGATTTTTACCTAGTGGACAGAGCTGACATTGTTGATGGAGTGAAAGGGAACTGCTAAAAGAAGTGAAATGTAAAATGGTCAGGTTGGGACTGAAGTGAAAGGTGGAAAGAACTTGGTCTGCTAATCACACTGAGATACTGACAGCAGAGTTGTTAATAAGAACTGTGTGATTGCAGCAACTGAGATGGTTACTCAAGGATGTAGTAGAGTATGTAGCAGAAGTCATAGTTTTGGTGGGCAGAGAGAGCTGATGAAACATGGGACCAGCCCCTGAATTGTGGGTAGACTTGTAGGGTTTTATGCATCACAGTGCTACTTTGTGAGATCTGGGAGTGGGGATAGATGGTGTAAACAATAAGCTGACACAGTTGGTGTGGTCTTTACTAGAATTGTTCTCAAGACCTTGGTCTACTAACAAAGTACATGCTTAAAAATGTTAATATCATTTGTTCTTTTTCTTTTTAAAATACCATTGTTATGTAGTTTATACTTCAGTCTAGAAGAAGCTGCCCAAGCTTCTGAGACCTTAAAGATCTTGAACTTTGCCACTCTAGCTTTATTGTAAATGTAATTTCAATGATGCAAAAGTATTTACTATGGTTTGGCAAAGCAAAATACCCTGTAAAAGACATAATACCAGTAAAATCTGTCCAAAATGCTTGTTAATAAAATGTTGAAGATCTTGTGAGTCTGGCAGGCAAAGATCTTAATTAAATCAAAGAATGAGTTTTGTTCATAGAGTTTCTCAATTATTGTCACTACTTATACCAACAATATGTCATGATGTAATATGTAAGTTATCTAGAATTTCATTGTGCACAAATATAATTCTAATTCATTGTAACAGGTAAATGGAATTTTGGACTAAATCCTGTTTGACTCTTTTAAATAGTGTTTGTTACAAATATAAAATGATTTATTTGTTTAGAACTGAGATCCCATTTTTTCTTTACTGAAGTCACAAAGGAGAAAAATGACATTACAGGGTCAGAAAACATATTTTGTACTGCAGGTTCTATAGATTTGCTTCTTTATACATGCTGAAAAGCATGTTCCTCACAGTCTGCATTTGCTTTTCACATTAGTTTTTATTCTGTCATTTATCCCATAGACTAGTTTACAGATTTGAACAAAAATATATTAAAATGTGTACTCTTCTGGTAGTTACATAATTCCTTGACATCTGATTTCCTTCCCAGTGTTTGAATTTACAACCATCATTGTGAAATATTAGTCTCAAAAACAGTTTACAATGTCCTGGTATAAATTATTCAGAAAAAACCCTGTGTTCCAATTAATTTAATCAGACATTATCATGTAGAGGGTGAATGGAATAATAACATGATGTAAGATGAAACAGTCTGAAAACTATACTGCATTAGAAATTGCACCACATTAGTGGGTTTTTTTCCCTGGAGTCCAGATAAGGAAATAGAAGTAGAATTTTCTGTGCATTTAAAATGTTTTCATGTGGGGAATGATATTAATGCTTTCTCACTACTTCTTTAATTCTGGGCTTTATTTTTTAAATCGTGTACCTGGACTTACTGTTGTGCTTAGTTTTTACTTTCAGTGATGTCAGCTGGACAAAGATTTTTCTCATCCTCTTCATGTGCCAAGTTTAATCTGCTGCTTAATCTGTGTGAGAAGGTACTTCATGAAATAATAATCTTTCACTGTAAAGGAATTTGTTACTGTAAGATGTGTGCAAGCATATACATAAGATAATTTTAGGACACTGCCTTCTGTGGCATGCTGCTCAGCAGAGTAGAGCATATTCTGCCATTCCAAATGAGAAATCTCTGTCATCCAGCTTCTTGCCAAGAGAAAATTACTCAGGTCTCAAATGTGATGTCCTCCATCCTCTTCTTTCACTTTTCAAATAATCAGGAAAAGGACCTGGGATCACATTATTCTTTGTGAAGGAAAGGAAAAACCGTATCTTTAACTGTTGACAAGTATGTTCCTCTCTGTCTCATCTTACGAGCAGATAACACAGCTCATGGTCTGTTCTGCTTGTATGACTTTGTTTCTTGGCATTGTAAACCTTAAGTCTTGGATTTATATTCTCCTCTTCTGCCTGAAGCCCACTAACCTCAGTTTATGTGTTAAAGTGCTCCAGGGATCTGTTCACTTAGCTGGAATTAATGTTCAGATGATACTTTATTTGACCATCTCTTAACACGTTCTGCAAGTTGTTCTGCAGGTCCTTCTGGAAGTCTGCAGCTGTGCATATGAATAGGCTATAGTTAATAACACTATTTACAGCAAGCCCAAGTCTGATGTTCTTTTCTTGTTCATTAGAGTTTCCAGCCTTCAAATAAGTTCGACAAAATAATTGGATTGCACCCTTATCCACTAAATACAGTACATCTACTTTTTCACTGATTAATTTAGCAATTTAATTTAAAATTGCCTAGACAAATTTAAATCCTTAGTTTCAGGAAAGAGATACAACTAACTATAAAGAAATATAAATAAGCTATCTGATAGATTGGTTAAATTTCAACAAAATTGGTAAGGATAATATTCTAGATTATATGAAAATACATAAACTTTATATTCTTTTGTCTGTAGACTGTTATGCACACAATGTCCTGCTAGGGATCAACATAACAGCCCTTGTTGCTCCTTCAAACTACCCAGCAAGCCTTTCAGAATGCTTGAGAATGCTTTCAGAATGGTCCAAGTCAGCAATGGTTAGGACTCAAATTACTTCAATTTTCTTTAATCTCTAACAGGGTTTTCAGTGAATTAAGAACAACTTGGGCTAAGATCACAGTCACACTTAATTGTGACTTTCTGAATCTGGTGGTGACTGGATCATGGTGGGGGAATGTGATTACAGGTGTTGCCAGGATCAGACACATAAAAGTACTAAGTACTCTGAAGAAGAAAACAGCAATTCAGAATAGTGCTGGCAAATTCGTAGGAATCACTCATACTCATCAGGCTGAAACGGGATCTGCTTTTCTTTAGGAAGCAGAAATGTAACGTACGATGTGCCCCTGGCAAGGTGCCTCATACAAGATCATTGCCCCTATTTACTGAAAGAAGTTCTAAAGTACTTACAACTTAGCAGGCATGGTACAAAATGTACAATGAGATTATATCCAGCTTTTCCTTGGAAGAGCTGTCCTGCCCTGTAAGAAAGCATGTTTTAGACACCTTCACAACTTGGGGAATTGAAGAGTCTCACTTGAAAACCATGTTTGTACAGAGACAAGTGGAGGCATCTAGACAGTCTTTCCTAAGTGCCTAAGTTCCTGAGAGAGCATCTGGTTGGGCATGTTGTAATTGCTGCTGGTTGTTTCAAAAGCCTTTGCATGAAAGAGATGGCTTTGTTTTCTAATTATCTATGTAGCCCATTTAAAAATCTTTTAGTGACCTTTCAGCATAGGATTCTGCAACATCACAAAGCACAAGTCTTAGCTATTTAAGATCCAGACAATACATAGTTGGGAAAATACAGATATTGCATGTCTGTCAAATTAAATCATTTGCTGTTAAATTCAGTGTTGGTAAAGGGTAAAGGAATCCCAGTTTGTGTTGAAAGCACAGAGACCTTTCATCTTTGGTTTCTAATAAGAAAAGGCTGTGTATGTTTAAAGGTAAAACAAAAAAAAAAAAAATTCCAACCAAACCTTCCCCTGCTTAACTGAGGATCACTTAAGGCATTTAATTAATATGATCTCTGAAAGCCACTAAAATGTTGAAGAACAAGCAGCTAGCTTGCAGTAATTTTAGCTGTTAAAATCTAGTGGCATTGAAACTGTATAGGTTGCTATAAATACAGTTTTAGTGGTTTGAACAGATCTTCTTTGTCTATAATTGCATTTTCATTTAAATGTATATCTTTTAGGAATAGATAAGGATTTCTTCTCTCAGCGTGGTACAAAAAGATACTAGCATATTTTCAATAACTTCATTTTGCTTCTTTGAGCACTTTATAATCTATTGTTGAATCTTAAAAGCAGAGAACTGCTATTTTTTTTTCTTTTCCCTTATCTGAAACCACATATTTGATTGTAATGTGAATCATAATTGCTAATACCAATTTAAAACTGGGCTGCTGAAACAAGCAGAACCAGAGATCAAAGGACTATCTGCACTGTGTTCAATAAATACAGCATGTTGCTTTATGGATGCAGCACTGACTTGGGATATGACTGTAGTGACTCAGATAATGTTGTGTCTTTTCTATCATGTAACTTAAACCATCCATCTCTTGTGGTATAGAATAAAAGACATCTTTGTTTCCTTTTTCATTAATGAACTAACTGCAGATATAGACTCTGTAAGATGATAATTCACAGAATTTATCTGAAACAATTAGCATAATGTTGTGCAATTGCTCTAAAACTGACTTACTGAATTAGTAATTAAGAAATCTCCATTTATCCGAGGTTCTCTACACAGTCCAGTGAAGAACTGCCATTTTTTCAGAGCTCTCTTCATTTTCTCTCTAGTGTCTAAGGTTTAATTAAACCTTTGCCTCTAGAAGAAAATAAAATTATTTCTGATACAGGTTTAACAAACATGCATCTTTAATGATTTTGTTCTGCAGTTGAAATTGGAATTGATTGAATGTGTGTATCCATACATAAGATCAATATTTTTAAAAGTGCTAAATATAAAATGTTTATCACAATCTTCTTTGAACCTTGGAAAAGGGATCTTTTCGCTCTTTGTTTTAATGCTTTTTGAAAAGAATAAAAAGGAAAAATGGTAACATATATAGCAAAATTGACTCAAACTGTGAGCAAAGGAATGAAATAATTTTACATCACTTTTTCCATATGCGTAATAAATTACACAGAATATTTAACTGTGATTAATAAAACCACTCTGTAGGTAATTTAACTATCACAAATTTACAAATCCAAAGCAAATGTGAATTCAAGATATCATGATATGATCTCCTGCTTCAGTCTTGGACCTGGAGTTACAACCTTTACCACTGAAGCACTACCCACACAGCAGATATTGCGCTGCATTGCATTGGTGGGGTGCCAAATTTCTACCTCTCTTCCTCTCACATCCTATCTTCATAAACCAGCAGTGTTCCACAAGATGTAATCCATGCCATATGGCTTACTGCAGTCTCTTTTTGAAGTGGTGTGGATTGTCTGTCCTCCTCCCATTTGTTTGAAATTAAATGCAGGAAGAATTGTTTAGCTGTGTGCTACAGCCAGATTCTCACACTGTGGCCTCAGAGTAGCAAATGATGGAAACCTTTTTGGTGGTAGACATAATGAGTCAGCTGGTGGGCAGGCTGCAGTTTTGGGAAGAGGAAGGAAGTGCTGTGCAGGTCACAAGACTGTGACCCTTGTGGCTCTTTGGCTTAGCCATGAACGGGGTCATTTTGTGGGCCAGGAGCACATTTTTGAATGAAGAGCTTTATTGAAATACCGATTGTGCTTCTGGGTGTCATCTTCATTTTTTTTTGTGATGCTTTAGCTGTGTGCCTGCTCTGCTGTTCTGCTGCTGAGTGCCTACACATGTGGTGAACGTGTCTTCCCAAACTCCCCCAGCTGGTTTGGGCTGGGGAGTGCTGACTCTGCAAGGCCAGGTCCTGGGGAAGGGCAGTTCGAGGTTGGGAGCTTTCACTGTGTGTTTCCAAAGAGATTGTTCATCTTCAGTTGACCACTTGATGTAATCCATGCAGTGCTAGCATTATGAGTGAGGTACATTTATTTTGACTACAGATTTTAAGTAACTGCTCTCTGAGTTCAAAGTGACCTACAAAGGGTTGCTTCTCCTACCCACTTCCAATTTATGCATTAAAGTAACTCCAAAGAAACTGAATGTATCAACTGCTATTCTTTTTGGACGTCTCATTCACAAGCAAAACCATGGAGGGACTACTGAAAGGCTGCTATAAGCTTGTCTGACAGAATTTAGCCTAGAATTGGTCAGTGTCCAGGTCAGGTGATAAGATGCCTGTGTATCAAAGTTAATGGTTAAAAAAGAGATAACACTCATGGCTTCCTGAGTTCTCCATCAAAATGCTTCTAGTCCTTCCTCAAGCAGTCCCCATGAGTGGCAGTGAAATGCCTACTGTTAAGTTCTCTCTTCCTACTTTTCAGCAACCTCAGGGGTGAACTGTTAAGACAACTTAGACTCAGGCACCAATACCATGTCAATGAGACAGGTCTACATATTCTTTCTTCCTCACCATATATGTCAACAGCAATAGGACCAAGATTGTATTGGTCTGGTGCTTAGATGAGATCAGTTCACAAATGAAGAACAGATAGATGAAGGTGAACTTGACAGAGGACAGTTCTAGTGGGACAGAAGGACATGCTGAGAAACCCACAAACCTGGTACTTCTGTCTTCTACTGAAGATATGTATCCTGCACTGGTAAATTTTATTTAGTTGTATTTAAGGTATTGAGCCTTCTTTACTGCTTTTGTATTTTATGGGCCTATGCTATCTAAAAACACAGAATGAAAACTTTTCAGTCTGTAGGTATTCTTTTCTTGTACGATGGACCACCTTCTGACAAAGCTGTTGTAGGAGATGTTACTTCTAAAAGTTGGTCCAAGCCTGTAGAAATAAATTGCTCAGCAAATAAACCATTCACTGACCTTTTGTTCCAGAGAAAGACAACCTTCTTTGACCTTACTTTCTCTGCCATAGAGATACAGCACCATGTCCATCTGTAAACACTGTTTCTCCAGAAAAAAAATAAACAAAACTTTTTAGAAGACATTCCAATACATGGTGTTGTCCGCTTGAAATAGATTTTAGGGCAATCAGTACATGACTGTACTGGGAAGTAGTCTGGCATTTGCACTTCCTCATGTAGAGAAGTGTATGTCCATGGTGGTAAACAGCCCAGAGCAGCCCTCCCTGCAAGGGTTCGCACACGGGACCTGTCAAGAAAGAGAAACCCAAGTCACCAGTCCAAGAATGCAAGTTCTGCTCTTGGATGAAGTAATTCCTTTGCCTGGGGATTCTCTTGGATTTCATAGTCCTTGCAGATGCCCAAATATTCATGATGCTAGTAAACATTGGCTTAAGCTTAGTTTGCTGAAAGATATAGTAAGCCAGATCCATGACTCATCCTGATCTGTATATTTTTTTTCTTTCTCTCTTTCTTTTGGTGGAAATTAAGCGGCTTTTTAAAGATTCAGCAAATACCAAATAGCAGCAGCCTGTGTGCTAAGCTCCCATCTCAGTACTGAGCTCCAGTCAGTACTGCTGACTGCAGTAGTTTTCTGCTGAACACAGATTCAAGATCTGATGTTACTACCTTAACTTTAATGCTCTACATGACTCCACTGTCCATTTTTAAATTTACTTGTTCAAAATCTCTACAGTTAGATTGTCTGCTGCTGGACATGTAGGAGACAACTGCCAGAAGAAATGAATATAGATGATGAAGTGGATTCTCCCAAGGAAAAAAAAATCAGACTTCATATCCATTTATTAGAATTTTAACTTTCTCTTCTGCTGGCATCATCCTTGTCCCAACAAATCAGTCATATGAGTGAATGAGGTTATTTCTTTACTTAGTCTCAGGAAAAGGAAAAGGAGGACTCATAGATTTCTATTTTTACATTCATGGGAATGTGTTGGTACAATCATGAGGGGGATCTTAGATTCCAAGGAAAATGTCTTCTAAATCTATTTGTGTTGAAGAAAAAAGGAGCATATGCTGAATCCTCCTTTTTGTTGCTGAAAATTGTCATACAGCTTGACTTGCATACTTTGAGAAACATCTTTGGCTGGAAATACGTGTTCTGCACTGCAGTATTAATATTTTTGTTCACTAAAGCCTGCTTATTCCAAGAAGGCTTGGAAAACTTCGGGAGAAATTTATGCTGTGTAAGATGCTTTGTTTCTGGGTGTGACAGTGCACAAATAATATATATCTGACATACTTGGGTATGGAGTTACATTGTTCTTGGCAATCTAATCAGGAAGATATTTAGTGAATGTTGTCAGAGCTGGGAATGGACCAGAGCATACACTTATAAAACAATAACGTAAGAGCAACTCACTTTTCCTTGAAATTATAATCCGAGTTTCTCAGTAGAATTTTTTTTTTAAAACTATATGTAATATCTGAAATTATATCTAGGAACTCCATTTTTATTAAGGCTTATACAGCTATTTATTCAAGAAGCTGTGTGAAGGATAAAGTGCAATGACTAAATCCAGAAGGTTCATTTGCTCTTTCTTAAGGCATATTTTTTTTCCATTTGCTGTCTCAGTGGTAACACATGCAGTGCACTTTTCAGCATCATTCTTCATTAATTGAACATATTCTCAATAAATAAGTGTATAGACATGTCTTTTGAAACCTGTGACACTGTTTTCAGCTTTTTGCTGTGTCTTACAAGAACGAAAATCTGGTAACTGAAAGTAGATTTGGTACATTTGATTTATTGTCTTGTTTGAAAGTGTATGTGAAAGAGCTTCCCAGTGATGCTCAGAAAGCATAACTCTTCTAAAGATAAAAGAAATTGTTATAATCCTTTCACTGGCTAATTTCTACATGCTGTAAATGGATTGCTGTGTATCCAAGGAAAATTGCTCAAGGGTAAAAGAGTTTGTGACTTTTATTTAGTGCATTTTGTGCAGCAGTTCCTAGGCTAGATGGAATGATTAATAGATTACTGGATTAGTAACTTGGAGTGAATCACTTTAGCTATACCTGAATTAGTAAAAAAACATGCAACAACAAAAAATGGTTTTAAAGAGAAATTAAATATTTTGAACAGTGCTTTCTGACTTGACTAGCTAATGTACCCTTTTTTAATGGTATAAATCATTTTACTGTGGTTTAGAAGGGGGACACTTGGGATATCATATAGAATTCAAGCATTGTGGAGCACTAGATTTATTAAGATACCACAAGTGATTGTGCTGGAGAAATGCATCCCCTTCTTTCTTTTTCAATGATGTTTTAGTATTGGAATGGTTGTAGTATGCTCCTGCCTACGCTGCTGTGCTGTGACAGCAAGTCTGTAGGATCAGCTCAGTGAAGAGGAACCCACACCCTGTGAAGCTGAGCACTGGGGAGAATGAAGCCAAGTGGAGATGCTCAAGACCCAGTTGCACCACTGTAGTTATAGCCAGTCTGCCCCAGTTTTATTTCCTAAAAGTCCATGGTATTGACAGTATTTCCATGAAGTTGGGAGAACTGAGGTAGATGCTGAAGAAGCAACATGGCAGTCTTGTACCTGGAACATCATGCCGGTTTTAAAGCCTATTTTGATCCTTATTTATTTTTCCTTCCTGAATCAAAGTGTAAAGTTTCTCTGACAAGGGTATAGGTCAAGTGTTTCAAGATTCTTACCAGCTGTGCCTACCTAGAATAGCACTTCTGCCATATTTTCCAGGCAGAACACGAGGCACTCTAGGCTTTATTTTCCTAACTTGGTTTGTGTCCTTTGCACTCATCAGGTTTCCTCTAGGCTTTTAGCCATCTCATCTAAGCTCTTTTGTATGTACAGAATCCTTAACATTTATACAGGCTTGTTGTTTAAGGAGGTTTTGGAGCATGTTTTTGTCAGTAGAAAGCAGACTTTATCATGAACTGTGCTTTTGGTGATACTTGGAGCGAGCAAACAGAGTTCATAGTTCACACAGTTTACTTCTGTGTTCAGCAGTTCCGGCACAGAAACCAAACAGCCGTATCTGTTTAGACTGCCTCCATTCTGCTGAGCCTTTGTAGCCCTGCCAAACTTCTCCACATCACTGAGCCTCCCCGTGAAAACCAGAGACCACTTCGCTTTGTTAACAGGGCTGAAAGCCACTCTCAGTGTGGGATCTGGGGAGCGAAATTCTTTCAAGAATGAGTTACACTCAACCAGTGAGTTGTCAGAGGAGTAAATCAAAGGGATTATTTGTTTTGACTGGTGCCTGATTTGTTTTTGCCAATATTATGCTCAGTCAGAAAATTTTTAAAAGCCCCTTAATTAAGTGTGATATTTTTATAAGCAAAAAACAGGCAGAAGAATCTGGTTCAGCTTTCACTGTGCCCTCCATGCAGAAACTTTATCATCTGAAACATACTGGCTTATTTCTGTTAAGTCTTATAATGAACAATAATCATGCTTTAAAAATTGGGTGAGAAGATTACAGTTTGTATAATAAAGGGCTTAAGCAGGGAGCAAAAGATCATACTTACATCTAAAAAGTGATCATGGGAACTGCTCTGCTTCTATAAATTGTTTATAAAGAAATAAAAACAAAGTGACAGAAATGTAGATGCCATGATATAAAGTGGGCAACTCAGAATGATTTTAGGGAAAAAAAACCCCTTCTCTTGTTTTTCAGTTTTCTCAGCATTTGAAAGGAACTGTGATGGAATATAACTTTACTTTAGAATTATTAGCAAATATCCTTACAAATAACCACTGAGGAAACTTCACCTCATCCCAAAGCTTCTTTTAGCAGGTTGTGCTTGTAAAGCTACTTAAGGAGACTTAAGGAAAGAGAATAGGAATGAACTGTATTTCAACATTGTTAAAGTTATTACAAATTGGGCTGATATAGTAGATGTTATTAGCTCAGAATTCTCACTGTTGAGCTACAAGTCATTAATTCTTTGATTATGAACTTCAGAAACATTCAATTGAACTAGTTAAATAGGCTATGTAATGACAAATGAAATTTACGAGGAACTGCCACTGTATAATCTTTGCTAAAGAGATTTCAGGAGATAAAGCAGGTAGATGTCTTTGTAATTTTATCATTAATATCAGATTAGTTGTACATATGATGACCTGGAAACATACCTAATCAATATTAAGGAGTAGCATTCAGCTAAATTATAGTGTTTATAACTGGAAAATATTAATACTGTGATTCCTGCAGGATTCAAAGTAGGTTTAAACACCATAGCTTTATTAGATGGGGTAAAATGTTCTTGAGAGAACATTTGAAAATTTGATATTTATCCAACAGCAGGCCTGAAGGAGAGGATGGGAAGAATCTGCAAGTTAAAGATGTGATGGATGCCAGCTCTGACTCTAGACATAAGATATAAATGTATCTATGTGAAATTACCATGTTCTCTCATTCAAAATCGTGTCTTTTGGAAATACACTTGGCAATGAGTATTTTTTAGCTTATGCAAATTTTTATCAGAACAGAAAATTCTTTGAACAGGGCTCATAGGTGACACACACTGCCGCTTTATTTGCCTGTTCATTATGATAAACGTTTATAGCATGTTAGTTGCAGCAGCAAATAACAAAAGAGCTTTGTACTCATTGCTACTTCAAAATCAAGTGTGGGGACCAAAACCTCTTTGCATTTGCTGGATCAGGCACTTGGACTCATTTTTTTGGAGAAAGTATTTTTTCTGAAAGTGGTCCTGTTAACTTGGGCAACTTTCAATCTTATTAACAGAGTCAGAAGTTAGTTGCATTTTAACCAGTACAGTATGTTTCATCACACTGAATGTTGATGGTGACACCACCTGTGACCTTGACTGTTCTGTTCTTTCCTCTGCCACGCTAGCTGCAGCTGTGACACAGCACTGCCTGTAGCATGTTGTCATCCTTGTCAGTTTTTAGGTTCAGGTCACTGAGCACCTTGCAATAAGGGCTGGTAGTCTGAAACTGATTAGATGTTCTAGAGAAATGTATGAAATGGGTTTATTGCTTTGACTTTAGTCCATGTTGCTGAAAAGGTACCATTTGTGCTGGTAGTAGGGCAGAATTTCACAGGCACTGAAAGGTCTAGGTACGTTTTGTTAATCTTGAAATTCAGATACAATGATGAAGTTACCCCCTGTGGGAATATTTGGTATTTGCCAAACTTACAGTTCAATAATAAGAAAAGGAGACTGAGCTGTGTTCTCTCTAGAACAAAGAATATGATTGGCCTCCTAATTTTGCTATATTCAGATAGCTGTCATTGTGTCCATAGTATTCCAGGTTTTCAGGAGACTTAAACAGAATAACAGGGTAGTTACTCTACCAAAGATTTTACAGCTGAAACCAGGGATGCAAAAAGTGGATGACACATAGGGAGCAATTAAAATACTGCTTTGTAAAAAGTTTAGAAGTACAGATTTTAAAATAAAAGTTCCAGAAGTTCAGAGCAAGTACAGAAAGCTGTTTGACAAAGTGGGGGAAGCTGAGGGATTAAACTCACTAAGAGGATTTTGAGGCATGGGGAGTGACATGGTTGGGCAGTAGAAAGAGAAATCCTTTACTCTGTCGTGTTTAACTGTGGAATTAGGATTGTCAGAAAAAAGGAGGTTACAAAGGGGAGGTAATGAAAAGGATGGAGGGAGGTGTGAATCACGGTATGTGCACAGGGAATTAAAACAAGAATGACTTCACTGGATAGCAAGGGACAGAAGACCCAAGTTTCTAAAATCCTGACAGAGAGAGAGAGAATGAGAAATGTCAGATAATAAATTTGACAATCTCTAACTATTCAGCTCTTGTAAAATGGAAGTCTGTTCTCAAAGCTGGCATTCCTTGCAGGCTGCTCTGGGTCCTAGAGGTGTCTGCCAGCTGGCCTTCTCATATGCTCACAAACTCTCCTCTTCAGATATTTTGTTCTTGATGGTTGCATCTTGATTTAAATTCTCCAAATGTAGTATTTTTGCAGCCATTTCTATGACTAATATTTTCAAGAACAGGTAGTTCCTTTCTATCACTTCTTTTTCCAGAGGTTTTCTGAAATAGAATTGCCTTGAGCTGCCACACCACCACATAATAAAATTGCAAGGATTTTTTGCTGTTTATGTATCTTAGATGGGACTTCATCTGGAAGTCCATCTTTTGCTTTCAATTTTCAGTCCTGCAAAGGAATAGTATTGATCACTTTAAAGGAATTCAGTGGAAAGAACATGAAATGTAGGCACAGGATGGGGAATGACAGGAAAGAGTGATTGTAGAATAATTATGTGTTTCTGTAAGTGGGTTGGTGGGAGAGGAGGACAAATGACTGCACATACCATGAATAATTGCTAGGGATAATCTAAGCAGGGAATATTAGATAGAATATCATGAAAACATTCCTGACCATGACATTTAGCTGTCTACAGAATAGCTGACCACTTAGCTCCCTGAGTTTCCTTGGTTTATATTTAAATGTTTCAAATACTGCAAAATACTGACAAAGAGAAAAGTTTGCTGTCATATTGCATCTCTTCTGCCTGTAGTTTTTAGTCTGTTTTTGTTAGTTCCACTAGCTTATTAAATGAAATTCCACTTTAAAAGGCAGAACAAATTCCAATGTATGCAAAAGTTACCTTTGCTCAGCTGTCTTGTTACTGGAAAGGCCTTGAGACATGTCCAGTCCAAACAGAACTGTGGGCTGTCATTATTAAATCTTCAGGCTTGCTGTTAGGAACTGTTGCTCTTCTCAAAGCTGAATTTTCTTTTTTCCTTACAGCCAATGGTTTTGATTTATCTCCAGTTAGTGAACATCACAGAAGCATGTCAGACCTAGTGAGGGATGTTTTCATTTATTTAGTGTGTGATTGTTTCCATGGCCTGGAAAGTTTGGGAGAAAAGCACAAAAGAGGAACAAATTAGTTTCTAAAATATCTGCATATGTAGGCTGTAAAAGAGTGATGATTTTCATTTGATAATTGCCCATTTATGTAGCAGATAGTGAATGAGGCAAAGGTAGCAGTGGCAGAAGTTACACAGCTGTTGGGAGAAGACTCATTGCAGTTGTCTTTATAAGACACTTCTGAAACGGGCTGAACTTCTGCTGGCCTTGCATTTGCAGCTGTGTACATCTTTGATGCTGCTTTGGTATTCAAAATGTGTAGTTTAGTGTGTTTTTCTCTTGCTCATCCAATCCTTTGATCACTTCTGTTTTGATGGTAATTGAAACTGGCCTGGACCCTTTACAGCAGTTCTCTGGAGATGATGACTTCCACCTTCTGAAATAATCCATCTTTTCCCAATATATATTTTAGGAACCTGCTTTTAGAGCTCCTTCAGATGCTTCATGGTGTAGTAAAATCTAACTCCCAAGACAAGGTATTCTGCCTTTTAGGACAACGTTAACAGTGACTTATCCAAGATGGATACATTTTGCTGAATTATGTGAAAACTACAACAAAATTCTTTTAAAGACACTTTGTCCAACTTGGGGATAAATGGGGATCTGGTTATATTCACATCTAAACCTCTCATGAAAAAGAAAGATTGACTATCTGCTGTCTGAGAAGTGTTACATCATGATGATACTGAAAATTTGAGGGCATTTGCTAGACATTGGGCCTAATTGCTGGCTATTTATGTGGGAAGTTAATGCATGAAATACATTATATAAACCAAAACAAATAATATATACTGTAAATATTGCTTGTTTCAGAAGGATGCAGCCAGACTAATCAAAACTATATTTAAATTGCATTAGCTGTGTTTACACTAGATCCAACAAATTGTTACTTGGCTGCTGTAGAGAAGGCTTATATGCAGCTTCAAATGCTTTCACACAGGGTCAGTTTCCTTGTGTCTCCCTTCTGTGCAAGCCATGAGTAAAAAAGCTGTCTCCTTCTCTGCTTTCCTGCTCTGTTGATATGAATGCTATTACTTGCACCGATGTCCTGAATGCATTATACACTAGTTGTGTTATATATTTCCTGTCATAAAGTTTAAGGGGCTCCCATCTTCAGCCATGCTAGTCCAAAGAAAAATGCCTGAGATTACTGTACATCTTTTGCTCAAATTTTATTTTTGTAATCTGTTAGCACTGTCCCCTGCTGCCTTTGTACTTTTATTTGTTTATTTTTAAAAGGCTGTCAAAATTTGCATTTTCTTTTTTTGCTGTAGCAGATGTTATTTAACATGTCACATATCACACAATTTAGGTGTGTGGCTAATGCTCAGTTGCTACACATACTCTGTGAGATGTATACTTCCAGCAAGCACTGGGAGAGGAGGAATTTCCAACCAAACCACCAGGCATACACAATGGTTTCTTTGTGCCAATGTTTAACATATTCCAACTAATAAAGCTAACTAGTACTTTAATTTATAAAGGGTACACTGCCAAAGCCCCTGACACAAAAAAATGGATTTTTTTTTCTAAGTAAATATATACAAATATTAAAAAAAAAAAATCAACCCAGTTAATAGAATGTGACCCTTGCAGAAAAAAACCCCAAACATCAGACCACGTTCTTTGTTTATTGACTTTCTGTCCACAGAATATTGCTTGAAGTTATTCTCTGTAGAGACTCACGTTTCTCTGGCAAAACTTGCAGTCTATTGTGGTAAGCATCTGCATTTTGATGGGGAAGAGCATTTTGGGAATTAAACTCCATACTGCACCAAACTAGTGTAACATGCAAACAGTGCTATTTAATCAGCAACTGATTTTGTGCTGTCATAGGATGAAGAAGGGAAAATACAGAGGTGCTGGACATGTCACTAAACACCATGGAAGTTATTGAGGTTGGGATGAATTCTGAGAAATTAAGTGAAATTAAATAATCCTTGGTTGTAGGTTAAAAAAAAAAAAAAACCTAAAACCAAACCAACAAACAAAAATCCCCCAACAAAACCACACCTAACCAACCACTCCCCGCATCCCTCAGAATATAGTCCAGACCCTGCAGATTACCTGGAAGGGAGAACTGGCTCACATATTAATTTCTTTAGAAGTCATATGTTGTCTGGATTAAAAACATCTGTGTTCAAAAGGTCTTTTGCTCCTATCTCTAAACAAAATAGAGGTATATGTTCACTAGAATTTCAACCACTGGTCATATGGTCACTGTTAAACACTCCTGATGTGATAGTAACATACTTAGTAATTTCCCTTCTTTTGAGACCTTTGGAAAAGCAGTTTTCTTCTATGGCTGATCGGCATGAAGAAAATACCTTTAAAATGTATAATAGTCTGGAGTCAAGAAATATGTTTTAGCATCTATTAAACTGTGTGTTTATGAAAAGTTGTATATAATGTCCTTGATTGGGGGAAGGGAAACACTGCAAAAACAAAATGCAGAATCATTGAAGGTGAATTCTTCATTTTCCTTTATCACATTTGCTATTACTAGCCTAGATAATACCACCATCAATATTTCCCCTCAAGTATAGGAAAACTTCTCTGGTTTTGGTATGATTCTGGGTTCCACAATGTTACTTCAGAAAAGAAATTTGCTATAAAGGTCATGTGAAATGACCTTTCATTTGTAACACTCTATTGTATTTTCTATGTGCATGTACTTTCTCATATTGAAAAATGTGCATCTCATTTTATATATAGGTTGTTGTTGATTTAAGTCTTTCATGATCTGAGATAAGATTCTGAAAACTAAAAGTTTAATAACTTGTGGGACATTTAAGGGTAATTGAAATGTTACATTTTCTGGTTAGAATGCATGCACGTCATGCCTGAAGACGTATGGCATATTATGAAGTTCTAAATATGAACAGTGCTTTATGAAGTGTTTTCTGCTTTTCTTCTCTGTGTCCTCCATGGTGGTCAAGTTGTCAATAAATGGGCTCTTTGGTTGAATAAACTGAGAGGAAATTGGAGCTGAATATTGGAGAGGCAGAAGAAAAGACTGAAATTGAATGATGGAGTATTCTTCCTGGAATGTGATATAATTCCTGCATTTTTACTATCTCAAGTTGCCAGTTTAGGTTGCCCTCTCCTCTCTGTCCTTACTATGATTATTCATTTTCCTGTCTTTCAGACAAAGTTAGTCTGATTCAGCCTGAGATGAGCAGTGGGAGAGGAAAAGAACATCTGAGGAAAGATTTTGATTTGCTTGGTATCCAAAGTGATCCACCAAAGAAGACTGACCCCTCACACCTGTCAGCTGTGCCAGGGTCCAGATTCCACCCTAAAGTTTAAAAAATGGGAATGGGAAAGATGGGAGGGAAATTTTAGTTACAGCCAGGTCTTTGGGGCTTTTGGAAACCATTATGTACATACAGGTTGTACTAGTTTGAAAACAAACCAGTGGGAGGCACCAAGTCAGAATAACAATTTAATAGGGAAATTTAAAAAAAAAAAAAGCAGAAAACACTGGGTTAAACTGACAGAGTCAGGATACAACCTGACACTGTTAGCCAGGATGGTGGCAGCAGTCTGATAAAATGGTGGCTGCAGTCCTCCTGAAGTGATGGATGTGGTTCTGTCAAAGCAGTGATCCTGTAGGAAGGGGCTGCTCTTCTTCAGAAGGCCCAGTGGTGGCTATGTAGCTCCTGTCCTCTGGGAATCCAATGGAAAAGGGTGTCTGTGGTGTTTGGAATCTCAGATTATATCCAGGATGGAATGCTTGGTTCCTCCTCCTGGGTGGAGCATCTCACAATGGGATGATGAGTCATGAGGCAAGGTGTTGATGGACTCATTAACAGAAGATAGTCTGGAGGGAGGAGGCAAGGAACCACTGCCCCACCTGGTTTCAACAGCTCATGAGGATGGTAATAGAATGCACTGCAACCCAGGACACAGGTGCAACTGATGATCAAGATGATCTGAAGAGCTAGCAAAGGAAGGTCTCCAAATGCTGAAATGGCAGCTATGGTAAGGGTGGTGTGTGGGAATGCCAAGATAACCTGGTGATGGAAACTCATTGGCATTTTCTAGTGCAACTTTTGTTATTACACGAAAAGTCTGTTTAACACCCACCCTTTGCCAGTCCAGTTCCTGTTCAATGTACCTTGAGCTTTTACTGTGCTTTGTCGTTCTTTCCAGAGGAAACTCAGGTCTCTCATAACCACTTTAAACAGCTGTTGCTGTTCTGCAACAGCTTTTATAGTCTGGTTTTCCATCCTAGTTTCGCTTCTCAGTGTCTCCTTGGGATAATTTGAAGATACTGTGTCCTTAGTACAAGAATCTGCTGTAGCTCAGGAGAGATCACTGTTGTGGCGATCTAGCACACATTTTTGTATATGTTCACATGTGTACTCATTTGTACTTTCACTGGTGACATGCACAGACCAAAGACTGTGTTACAACAACACCAGCTAATATCTGTTCCCAGGGAGCAGTTTATATCAATTTCTTCACCTCAAACCTATGCTGTTTTGATGATATAGGCAACAAGTCATATTCTATTACACTTGAATTCGAGTCAACCCTTTCCACAGAATCGTGGAAACTTTTTATCTGCAGCTTTCTCTTTACCTCATTTAACTTCTTTACAGTTTCTACGAACTTCTTTCCTTGTGTATTTATAAAAAAATTAAATATTAGTTAGCTATTTTTGAAAAGCATCTTTATTGGAACATGAAGAATAAATGAATCAGTTGTGGAATAGGAAGTGTAAGGTTTGTTAACTCGCAAAGTTTGTAGGCAAAGTCCTAGAAATATTTCAGTTCTGTGTCTATTTTCCTTATGTGTGACTCTGCTGCAATTATAATGGTGTAATTAGGATAGATTAGTATTGAATGTCCTGTGGCTGGGAAGAGCAGAAGTAAATTACTAGAGTGAGATCTGCAACTACAGTCTGAGTTTTGTGAATGTAGGTACTTTCAGAAAATGAGCATGAAACTTACATGTTTTGGGGATATAGGCATTGCAGAGGACCCGTTTTTTGGAGCAGCTTTTTCCAAGAGGATGTTTGATACATATTTCAGTATGGCAGGAGTAGCAGCCTGCTAGCAGAGTAGTTTTGTCTTTTTTTATTCTTAGTAATAGAACAAGTTAATTTGCATTTTATTTCATTTGTAGAATACAAAATCCAGGTGAACACTTTTGCTTACTCTTGAAGATCAATCAAATAAATGTGCAAGTTTCACGCTTGTTCTGACCTTACCTTGCAATGGACATTTTTTAAAAGCCATAATTAAAATGTCCTCACCTTTGAACAAATTGGTGACTCACATTCCCTTTGGTCTGTCCCTGTCTTATGTGGTTAAAAACTGAACTGTCTGCCTGAAGACTTCAGTCTCTTGAGAAGAATGTGATAGACATAAGAAATGCTGGCCAGCATTCAAGCATACTTTTTTTTTCCAACAGGTATGAAGCATCCAAGAATGGCTTGGAAAGTGAGTAGTAAACTGTGTAAGACACCAGTGGGAGGAGAAAAGTTCAGGGATAACTGCAGATTCCTATCAGTTATTCTGAAATTGTTGTGTTATTAACCCTAATATGAGGGAATAAAAATTGCTGAATGCACTCAAATAGTAAAAAATACAAACCAGATTTTTATGCAGTTATGTCTGATAACAAGGACTGGAGTGGATGCATTAGGAAAATCTTGTTCTTCGTGTCTCCATTTCTCTCTGTGCAATCTTGTCAGAAGTTTATTTAAAGGATAAAATAAGTTTCTTTTAACATTCAACTATTAAAATATTTAAGCAAGTACAGCCCTGATAGAATCTTAACCAAACATGCCTTTCAAGCTTATTAATTCAGAACATATAATCAGTTTTGTGTACTACTGTGATAACCATTGTGTTTAATTTTGAAAGTTAGAGACACAAAACCTAATAAAATTAGAATAGGAGCCTCTGAGAACAGTGCCTGAAGGAGAAATTAAATTCATTTCAACACAAGGAGATATGAAATGAAGTACAAATAGAACAGCAGTAATAATTTTAGTATGACACAAGGTTTCATTAAAACTCCAACAACCATTATTGCATTCAGTGTCAGGGTTGTGGAGACTGAATGTAGGATCTTTTTGATACTTATCTTAGAGGACAGACTAATGTCTAGTAGCAGTCAGTGGTGCTTGCCATCTGGTTAGCCAGTGCTATGTAGATGTCAGAGTTCCTGTGAACACATTGCTCTGTTGTGTGTGAAACTGGAGAGTGCAGGGATAGTTAAGTAAATAAGTTATTTCAGCTTGCAGCCGTAGGAAGCGACACTAGAGGGAGGTGACATTGGCAATGAGACACACAACCTTTCAGATAAAGGTCAGGGATTTAAGTCTAAGGTGAAGTGACAGGGAGTATTAGTTAGTACTGACAGATTTTGAATGGCCTAGGGTCATAAATTTGCTGTTAAGTCCAAGTAGACAGAAACCTACATCACACAAACCCATCTGTATAACCTGGATCTAGCTGGTGTTTCGGGTGTTTTTCTTTCTGATTTCCTCTCTGTAGCTGGACGTGGGGGGAAAAAAGTCACAAGCTCAAAAGGCTTCTCATGCTATGGAGGACATGAATAAATTTGTGCCTCTGAAAATGTCAGAGATTATACCAACCTGCAGCCATTCTTTCGGCACCTGATAGAGAGAAGGGAAGTGGAGACCATGTACAAAGCACAGCTCTGTTTGATTCCAGAGTGTGACCATGAGGACAGCTCTCCTACTTTTTGGAGGAATGCTGTAATCACTCTACATATTCCTTCTAATGAATACTCAAAATGTTTCACATAAGCTGAACCAATTACAAGTGAGATAACTTCCATTTTCTGGTGATTTTGGAAAAGGGCAGGACAAGGAACCTGTGTATCTCCTCCCACTCTCCTAGTGCAGTTGACTTGCTTTTCGCATTTCTACAGGGTTTGTCCAGAGCTCTGAGTTATCCATCTGCTTTCCATTCTGTGCAGGGAAAGCACTGGTTTGTGTTTGGCACAGAATGATCAAATCATAGAATCATTTAGGTTGGAAAAACTTTTAAGATCTTTGAGTCCAACTGTTAACCTGGTACTGCCAAGTCCACCACTGAACCATGTCCCTAGGCACCACATCTACATGCCTAAATACCTCTGTGGATGCTGATTCCACCAGATCCCTGGACAGCCTGTTTCAGTGCCTGACAACCCTTTTGGTGAATAAAATTTTCCTACGTCCAATCTAAATCTCTGCTGGCACAAGGCGAGACTATTTCCTCTTGTCCTACTACTTACTACTTGGGAGAAGAGGCCAACCCTCTCCTGGCCACGGCCTCCTTTCAGGCAGTTGTAGAGAGTTATAATGTTCCCTGCCCCCCAGCCTCCTTTTCTCCAGGGTAAACTACCCTAGTTCCCTCAGCTGCTCCTCATAAGACTTGTGCTCCAGACCCTTCACCAGCTCTGTTGCCCTTCTCTGGACACGTCTGTACGTGCATTAAAAGATAGTAACAGGTAGCAGACATACAGAGCCCAGGCAACTCATGCACTTGAAGTGTCTTTCAGCCTCGGAGTAGGCCAAACATCTTGGAGTGCATATTGCCACTCTTTTTTTCCTGCTTTGCCGCATCTGTACTTTGCACCAGGTTTACCAAAGTCCCCTGCACTCCAAATGCATTCCAGAGCTTTTGTGTTACTGCTTCCAATAAAGCAAATCTCTTTAAACTTCGAGCAGAAATTCCACCCTGGAAATCATCCTGACAACAGTTGTCTCATCTGGTCTTTTGCACACATTGTTTGAGTTTGAAAATCAGCCTCTTCTCTATCTTGGTGAAAACTTGTGTCAAACATACTTTAAGTTTCACAAGAGTATATAAACAAAGAAATTAAGGACAGCTAAACATGTAGGGTGTGCTATTGCTTTGTATCAAAACTCTGGTGTTTTGAGATACACTAATGGGAATTGAGTAGGGAAATCTGCCCGTGTTACTTGCAAGTACTTAGCTGTGTCTTTGTGAATATGACTTTGGTAGGTACTAGAAATTGTGGACTGAATTATTGTTTGTATAAAGACATACAGTTACAATAATTTCTACATAAGACAGGGGTTTCAAGTCTCTATTTCTTAGTATTTTCCATGAAAGCTGTCATAAATATAAGAATAAACCTTAATCCTCACTGTATCCCCACATAATAAACAGTAGCTTAGTCCCATTTTCCTGACAAAGAGACCAGTACAATATAGTGAACTAATTTGAAGGTAGAAATGAGAAATAATAATTTTCTAAGTCCAAGTTTAATCCTCAATAGAAGTGCTGTTTTAATGATCAGAAACAAAAAAAAACTGAAGGGACTAGCATTGGTGAAAGAAGATTTGTAATTTGAAAATTACGTTGATATTTTGAAGACATGTTTCATACAATATATAAAGCAATTATTTTACGGTCAGTGCTAGATAAATTTTTTTTTTTTCATGCTGCAAGCCAAGTAATGTCCTGTTTCTGTGCATTCTTGCATCAGTTCATAAAACTATTAGAAAAGAATTGCAAATTATTTAATAAAATATGTTCTGTCAGTGGGCACTACTGAAAAGAGTCTGGCTCCCTCTTCTTTACATCTGCCATCAAGTATTTATACACCTTGATGAGATCCTGAAGCCTTCTCTTCTCCAGTCCCAGCTCTCTGGCCCCTTTGTTGGAAATGATACAATTTAATTTTTTTTTTTAAACTAGCTTTAGTGAGGGATTTGTTCCTCTTTGCCCAGGGGGAAGGGTATTGAAGTTTCTTTTGAAAAGGCTGTGTTCCCTGGGTGAGGCCTGATGATCTTAACATCTCAATGGACTGGGAATTGCCAGAGGATGCACAAGAAATAAGCGACCATTAACAAACATTACCCTTGAACATCATCCCCTGGTGTGTTGGAGACACCTGGTCTGGGAAAAGATCGATAAGGGAACCTAAGAATGAGGACCAAATTAGCATCGAAGGCGAAGGGATCAATAACCAATAGGAAACCAAATACTAAGAATTGTGAATTTTGGGACCAATGAACATTGAACCAAGGAATTGCTTTGGGTTCATAGTATAAATATGTGGAAAATCTAGTGAAGAAGCACGTGTGATGGAATGATTTTCACTGCACAACCTGAGCAGTGTGTGGATGAAATGATTTCTCTTGCACATCCTGGCCAGAACAACATCCTGGCCAGAATAAAGTAACGCCTTAATTGTCCAACACTGAAAAGATGTTGGAGAGTTTTTGTTCTTCCTGCAGTTTCGGTGACACCTTCATCATGTCTGTGGTCCAGTACAGTCATGTCTTTCTTTTTCTGGGGATCTCCAAGCTGCACAAAGCACCCAGATGTGTCTCAAAAATGTGTAAGGTGTCTCTCCTGTGCTGAGTGGTGAGGAAGGATCACCCTCCTTGGCCTGCAGGCAGCGCTCTGCCTGATGCAGCTCGGGTGCCAATTGGCCTTGTTTACGGCACAGGCACACTGCTGGCTCACGGTCAACTAGCCATCCACCAGGACCCTGAGCTCCTTCTCTGCCAAGCTGCTTTGCAGCTGGTCTTCAGCATGATCCTTGAAAACCAGCCAGCACTCCTGGACTCTTTTTTCTCTCCAGCTCTGTCTCCCATAGGATTCTTACAAACAGGTCCTTGAACAGGTTAAACACTACTTTCCCCAAGACCAGAGCTCACATCCTGCCATTTGCCTTACTGCTTCTCAGGATCCTGAGCTCCTCCATCTTATGTTCACAGCAGACCTTCACATTCCCAATCAGTTCTTCCTGTTTTGTAAGTATGACGTCCAACAGAGTATCTCCCGCATGGATTCATTCCACAGTGGGTTCCTGCAATTCTGGGAATGCCTGAAGTTAGTGCTGCATTGAGACATTTATTGTACAGTTTAAAAGGGAAGCCATGTATATGGGAAAGAGAAAATGTTACATGCAGATTAAAAAACCCAGTAATGAATAATAAGAATCTCAGAAAAAAAACTGTAACAAATAAGAGGATAATCCCAGCAAAATTCTGAGAAAACTTGTGCAGGTGCCAGGAATGTAGGATAAGCTGTAAAAAAAAAAAAAAAAAAAAAAAAGTTACAGTAATCAAATGAAAGACTAATTGAGTGGTTTAGCATACTAGACAACAAAATCCTTTGGGCAGCAGTGGCAGAAATGGCAAGAACGTGACCTATGTGAGGATTTGTGAAGTAAGAGGGAAGCATCAGAAAAGCCTCTCTCACAGGCTGTGAACACGGGCCTGTGAATTGTGAGAGGAAGAAGTTTTTGCCATCACAGCAGAAAGGCCTGGAGCCACCATGCACTACAGAGTAACAAGGACAAGACATATCACTAGTTCTGATAGGTCATTGTGACTGTAGAAGTGGGACAGTTTTGTGAGAACTGATTACGTGATCAGCACTCCTTTCAATATGTATAATGGTGAGGGACAATGGCGTGATAAGATGCAAAAATTTCATTTCCATTGTGTTCATTTGGTGGTGATGAATAATAAAAGCATCTGGAGGTGTGGCTCACAAGGCAGGCTCACAGCATTTAAAATCCAGTTTGACTTTCGAATGCTGCAGTGATGGCCCAGCAGGGCACATTTTTAAAAAAACGCTTGTGTTATAATGGGTATTAGAAAAAATGCTTTCCTAAGAGTAAACATTGAAACAGCTTGTCCAGAGAGGTTGTGGCATTTCTATTGTAAGAAATTTCATAACTTGACTGGACAAAACTCTAACTAATCAGATATAAGTTGGTGCACAGAGGTCCCTTCCAAACTCAAGTATTCTCCAATGCCTGGTGTCTGGTACAGGGACATAAATGTTAGTTTTTAAGCCTCCTTTCTTATAGTGCTCTGCTGTTATTACAGCCATGTAAGGGTTGTTTTGACTTGCTTCCATCAGAAGTCTTCTTGGGGGATTTGTAAAGTCAAGTCTGTTTTCTTGAGGACAGTTGAGAGGCAGCTGCTCAGGATGGCTTTCAGGACGTTTTAGGTCATCAGAATGCTCTAAAGCAGTGCTAGTGAGGCATGGTTCTGACTTATAAGGGGTCCTCTAGTTGATGCCTTAGGTTTTAACTTTTATATTTTTCAAATTCTGTACTGCTTAGTGTGTAACTCTGGAGTTTCCTGTAGCCTGTTCACTTCTGCTCTCTCGTGCTACGTAGACACAACAAAGCCTCTCCGGCTCTGCTCTTCAAGAACACCCAGACCATCACAGGCCCAAAAAGTATAAACCAAAGAGCCTCTAAGGGGGGCAAGCAGAGGGAAACTTACATCATTAAACTGAAGCTTTAATTGGAGAATTAACCCTGATATGCAAATGAACCAAACCTATAAAAGTGTGAAGAACTCGTGACCTGTTGTCCATCTTGGGGTCCATCCTGGCAGTAGCCTCTGGCCCCCAGGGGGTACCTTTGAAGGCCTTTCAAATAAATACCTACTTTTATTCCCTTACTCCTGTCTAGTCTCTGTTTCTAGAGGCCTCTTAAGGCATCATAGTGTTCTTGAAAGGTAACATTTGTAATTTTTTTGGAGAAAAGTCTACTATTTTTACAGTTTTAGAAAGGGGAGCTTGCTAGTAATGCCTAGGATCACAGTGTACAAGTAGACTTTGTAAACACTTCAGCAAAAGAAGTAGCATTGGACAATATTTACTTTAGCTGAGATTAACTTTGATCTGAAAAAAGGAATTTCAAAAATAAAACATTCGGGGATGTTGCTAGATCTGTAATAATGTGGAATCCTGTATGACTCTAAAGTGAAAAATATATAAATATATATACTCTAGATTATAAAAATTATCTACTGTATGTGTAAGGGAACTTTTCCTTTGGTAAGTGTAGAAAAAAGAGAGCTACTCTCTTCACATCAGCTCAGATGCCATTTCAGCTTTTCTACGGGCTATTGCAAGAGATTCTTTGCTGATCTTTGAACTAGAAAAAAAGCAGCTACAACATCTTCTTAGTGCAAGGGTAAGTGATATTTCAGTGATACCTAGTTTTGTTTAGAGGCAGTTACTGTTATGATTTTTCCTCTTAAAACGTCTAGAAGTGGGTTGAAATATAT
Organism: Corvus kubaryi; assembly: GCF_017639235.1. Classification (NCBI taxonomy): domain Eukaryota; kingdom Metazoa; phylum Chordata; class Aves; order Passeriformes; family Corvidae; genus Corvus; species Corvus kubaryi. The sequence goes on from NW_024581127.1 coordinate 14,007,725, forward strand.
AAACTAAATTCCTTATTTTCAAAATAAAGTATTATGAAGAGTGATATTTCTGAAATGTTATAGCTCAGGAAATAGGAAATAAAAGATGCTGCAGAATTTAAATATGTAAATGCTAAGTCTTAAAATCCAACGTTTAATATGAAAATGGTAGTAATTTCAATACTTGGTTATCTTTTGAATGCTCATATAGTTTCTATGTCGTTACCTTTACTACAATTCCCTTATCAGTAATAATTTATTTTCAGACTAATTTTCTCCTTCACTGTCATACATGCTATAAATGATATCAACTCATGCTATTAACTACTGAGTGGTTTTGAGATTCACTTCAAACAGGGAGGTTTGATTGCAGTAGTTCTTTCCAAGTACATATTAGTTTCAATCACTTCTACAAAGTAGAGATTCAACTTTAAAGAGCTGACTGTATGTTGTGACACAGGGGCTCTCTGAAGGTTAATCAGCTTTTTAGCAATAATAGGGTTGGATTCTTGCGTGACTAAGTGAGTCACTTCTGTTTCATGTGCAGATCTATCATTTAATCAGAAGCCTGGAAGTTAAGACTTACTATGCTGCATATTAAGTAGAAAAGACAGTTGTTGTTTTAATAATTTTTTTTCTTTCTGAACTTCACTGTATCTTTAGGACTGTAAATTAGTTGAGACAGCTAGACTGATTATTTAAGAACCATTCCTAATGTGTGTAAAATCTAATAAAAGGAGCTGTACAGTGAAGTCATATTATTTGGACACCAAAGCTAAAAACTAATTTGAAGAAATATCCTTATATATACAAAACAAAATCCACTAAATGTGGTAATGTTCCTGATTTACATGTAGGGCATGATTTAATCCAATTGCAGTTTAACTGGGGGCAGTTAGTGTTTTCTTAAAGGCAAGTACAAAACCACACAAATCTTTTTTAACATATTTGTAGCCCAAAACAAATATTTGGAGAATGGCCAGAATAGACTGTCACAAAGAGTTTTAACCACGTAAGTTGTTTTGACAACTGAGTATCTCTGATATAGTTCTGTGCTTGAATTTAGCTGTTGAAGTTGATAAAATTACACACAATAGAGTAGGCTTGTGTTTAAACATTACTGGACAAAGTATTTTTCTTCTGGTAGCAATGCCCCACACACCTTAAAATACAGGAGAGTATATTTAAATATATACGTTATACGTATATATTTTACCTTGCATGTTAGTCTAACTCTAATCCCATGCCATACAGTACTATGTTACAGTGCTCAGTACTCTGTGTTGCTGATGGGCACTCAGCTTTGTCATCTTGTCTTCCTCAAATGTTGAAATGCTGAGCTTGAATAATGGTAGTGTATACAAAACACAGTGTCCCAGCAAGAACTGTTTAAATAGTTATCTTTATAATGCAGTGCTTGAGTAGTTTTCTTCAAGTATTTATCCTGCTGTTGGAAGAGCTGGGTTGGATTCCAGAAAAGAAGATGATGTGTGATGTGTTTGCTGCAGTCAGTGTGGTGCTACAGCACACAGGATTACAAGTTCAGATTGTTTAGGTTTCGTAAGGCCTTTGATGGAAAAGCCAAGGGACTGATTTACAGAATCTGGCTAAATGATACAAATTAAATAACTATTATAAATATTTTAAAACTTGAGGAATGTTGGTTTCCATACAGGAATGACATTCTGCCTGGACATGAAGTATCAAGTAGGAAGAGTTGGCAACTTGTAATTTGCATTTGTTTTACTGTGTGGCTTGAAGAGAGAAAGGTTTGAGGTGGAGTAGGAAGAGAATGAGTCAGGGCAAAAAAAGCCAACTGCACACCAACACTTTATTCTATTAAGATGACAGAAGTTTTTCCTAAGAAGGGGGAAAGGAAATCTAGTCTGCAGATTAAAAAGTGCTTTAAGGAAGGATGCTGTGCCAGCTTTGCTATGCGGGTGAGGAGTAGAAATGCATATTGCTTGGTGTTGCCATTTTCCCAAATACATTTGCAAGCTACTACTGTGGACGATGCTAATACATCCTAAAACTGCCATGCCATATATACTACTCTATACTTGCAAATCTGTGTATATGAAGACTTTATTTAATCATAGTTTTGAAAGCAAGTTAGGCATGATGGGCTTAAATTTAATCCTGCCAGCTGTTTTATTTGCCCACTAGTTAGGTACATGATATGCTGCCTTTCTTTTTTCCTTTATTCTCATGCTGTTAAAACAGTGAAATTAAGAAAATCTTTAAGTCGTTATAAACTGAAGCCATCTGGCTGTTCATAGCTGTAATGCTATCCAAATGTGTAAATTACTAAAAATGTACTCCCCCTTATGCTTAGGAGAACAGGCCTGAATTTGGTGCTGCTTTCCTCAGTCTGAGAAGCTGGGATTAGGTTTTTTAGTCATGGCTCATTTAGTGCTATAAATTTTGTTGGGACTGGAGAGAATAGGATATTGTGAAGTGAGAGAGTGTTTGTGAGAATAAAAAGATTAATGAGTATCCAAGGAAGGAGAGAAATTATAGGCAACTTTTTAATTGGATTGAATAGGGGATCCTAATCCTTATCTGACTTCTGTTTTCCTCTGATTTTGGTCCAAACACAAATCAACTTTATATGCTGTTTATACACATGTAAGGTAAGTATTGCACAAATAACCCTGCACTGGCAGGGGATTCATGCAAGGAAAATATCCAGTTAAATAATACAAGACCTTGTTGTGGTACTTAGAGTTTCAGATGAACTTACTTAGAAGCAAACTGGAGAAAGTGAACCACAAAAATTTGAACAGAAATGCTTTTCATGAGTTTCCAGGTAATTGTGAACTGGATGGGAAGACTGTAAACCTGTGTTGCCTGAGGAAACAACCAACTTCTAGCATTATTTGACTGAAAATGTGCATGAAGAGTTGAAAAGAACTTGAGTTACAGTCTAGAGGACTTCACTGTTTAAGCTTGATGTTTTGGCATACAGATGCTTGGAGTTTGAATGTGTCATGACTAAAGATGCTTAATCTGGTTCTAATATCCTGTTTAGTTCTTGGTCATATCCCATGCAGCACTGCAGGCTGGGGACAGAGTGGCTGGACAGTGGCCAGGCAGGAAGGAACCTGGGGGTACTGACTGACAACAGGCTGAACATGAGCCAGTGTGTGCTCAGGTGGCCAAGAAGGCCAGTGGCATCCTGGCCTGTATCAGCAATGGTGTGACCAGCAGGACCAGGGCAGTAATTTTTCTGCTCTATAGGCCACACCTTGACTGCGGTGTCCAGTTCTGGGCCCCTCAATTTAGGAAGGATGGCAAGATGCTGTAGCATGTCCAGAGAACAGCAACAAGGCTGGTGAAGGGTCTGGAGGACAAGTTCCATGAGGAGTGGCTAGGGGTGTTTATCCTGGAGAAAAGGAGGCTCAAGGGAGACCTTATCACTCTCTACAACTGCCTGAAAGGAGGTTGTAGCCAGGGGAGGATCTGTCTCTTCTCCCAGGCAACCAGCGACAGGACAAGAGGACATGGTCTTAAGCTGCACCAGGGGATGTTTAGGTTGGATGTTAGGAAGAAGTTCTTCACAGAAGGGGGGACTGGGCATTGGAATGGGCTGCCCAGGGAGGTGGTGGAGTCACCATCCCTGGAGGTGCTTAAGAAAAGACTGGATGTGGCACATAGTGCCATGGTCTAGTTGACAAGGTGGAGTTTGGTCATAATTTGGACTTGATCTAAAAGGTCTTTTCCAAACTAATTGATTCTGTGATTCTTCGTGATGCTTGTTTAAATTTTTTGTTCTCTTGCAAGTTAAGGTGCTCCTTATCTTCACTGTCTGCTGGAGGAAGATGTAAAGAAAAATACTTTTCAGTGTTTTGAATAATGAAAGTTATTAGTATGCTTTTCTAAGAGAAAAGTGTTGATAGGCAGATTCCATCAATAAAGGTCCTATCTAAACCTCCATCCATGAAGCCTTCTTCATCCATGAAGGTAAAGATGAATGATGGCTTCATTAGTCTTCCATTACTCTTGCATTACCTGATATACATCTGTCTCAAGGACATGAAATAACTCTGCATAGCAGTTTTCACAACTTAATACAAATGTTATTCTAGATTAAGTGAAGTGGTTGAAAACGTTGCTTACAGTTCTTTCCTAAAGTTTAATATTTATGATCTCTAAGGTTGCATAGAAAGAAACCTTTGCTTTGTGTTTAACTAAAAATGGGATACACATTTCTTAAAATTCCATTTAATCAGGCAGAAGGTAGTTCACCTGCATTTTATGAAGTTGTTGCATTGTACTAATTTGAAAACAAACCAGTGGGAGGCACCAAGTCAGAATAACAATTTAATAGGGAAATCAAAGAATAAAGCCAGAAAACACTGGGTTAAACTGACAGCGTCAGGATACAACCTGACACTCTGTTAGCAAGGGTGGTGGCAGCAGTCCTCCTGAAGTGATGGATGTGGTTCTGTCAAAGCAGTGATCCTGTAGGAAGGGGCTGCTCTTCTTCAGAAGGTCTAGTGGTGGCTATGTAGCTCCTGTCCTCTGGGAATCCAATGGAAAAGGGTGTCTGTGGTATTTGGAATCTCAGATTATATCCAGGATGGGATGCTTGGTTCCTCCTCCTGGGTGGAGCATCTCACAATGGGATGATGAATCATGAGGCAAGGTGTTGATGGGCTCATTAACAGAAGATAGTCTGGAGGGAGGAGGCAAGGAAACACTGCCCCACCTGGTTTCAACAGCTCATGAGGATGGTAATAGAATGCACTGCAACCCAGGACGTGCATGACAAATGCAACTGGCCTGTGTGACTACATATGGGATGGGAGATTATTTTTTAGTGTCATAAACCATCCTGCTTAGAAAAGGTTAACTCCATGACATGGGCACATGTATGTGAATGTGGGGTTCCTCTTCCTAATCTTCTTGGGGTTAGAATATTAAATATATTTTTTGTTTTCAAAATATTTCAATATGCTTGATTGAAAGGCTGCACATGACCTAAAGGCATCCAATAGAGATCATCGTGCTGATGCAGAAGGAAATAGAGTAAGAAAAAGAAATCGTGTCATGTTACATGCAAGCTCTCTTATCCTAAATTTATTTTTGATCAATTTGGCAAATATGTATTGGTATATTTGTACTGCCCCATACAGTTGCTTGTGGTTTCTCTGCATATTTAAAACAAATACTTATACTTACAGATACTTACAAGCATTGCTTTGCAATGCATATATTCTTCTGGTACTTCTATAGGGTTGTTTTGTGCAAATATAAGTTATTAGTTTCTGTGTAGATTTGGAGCTGAGAATCACATAACAGATTTGAAAGCAATGTGTAAAATGCAATAATCATACATCCTTGATAGCTTTAACTGCATTTATTATTGGCCCACCTATACAGAGTATTATACTACTATTATTTTATAATATTACTTTAAATAATATAGTACTTTAGACTGAATTTCAGAAATATTTCCATTCATTGCTCAGACACATTCTGTCTACTAAAAGACCAAGATAAACACAGTGGGTTTTGTTATTTTATAGCTGTGTCTTATTTTAAGAATGTCTATGGCTATCAGCACGATCAGTGAAACTTACATTTTAGCAGCTGCTACAAAAACATGATAGTTTGAAAGCACAACTGTTTGGAAGAAACTTTCACATGGAAGTACAATGGTTGTATTTATGTAATTGCTCTTGGCAACAGCTTCAGTAAATTTAAGTCGAAGTTCATCCATAAAATTAACTGATTTTCTCAATCCACTTGAACCTTGATCTGTTTTGGTGTAATGTTCTGGAGCTGGTGAAGATGCTTACAACTGGAGTCTGTAACCCCAAATGAGATTACACCACCTTCTTCTGATTCAGAATTTCCTGCTGTTGCAATATGTGTTGTTCCACAGAAATGAGGAGTAATTCCCTCTCAGACACTCTGTTGAGATTGCTGCCACGGAACAGCGTTAGTGATGTATTCTTTCACTGCTAAAGACAAGGCATCACTTCTATTGTAAACTTGGTTCTCAATGAATTTACAAATGTATTCTAAATAATTCACTTCATCTTGAAGCTCTGTTTCCCAGGACACAAAATAGTAATTTTCTTAAAACCAATTTTTGCTTTAAGAACAAAGAAACCACATGGCAACTTTGAAGCTGTGGAACAGACATCCTTTATACCACAGACAATTGGGTTTTCACTCAGAGCCTTTTCTGTTCTTTTTAAAAAAATATTATTATGTGTGAATTCCTTATTGAGTGGAACTGTATTGAGTCTGCATCTGTTGGCTGCAAAGTGTGGTGGTGTTTGAGCTCTCTCCTGCATAGGCAGGTTGCAGTGGGGCTGCACGTTCAGGAACGAACACAAAGCAGAATTCATTCATGCACTGCCCTCACCACCTGCAAGTGTGCACATGTGTGTGCATGTGTGCATAGTCTTCCCTTAGAGGAAAGCAAGAAGAGCAGCAAGTCCCCCAGTGAGCATTTATCTTCTCTGCTCTCGTTTCAGAAACCTTTCTACCTCCAAAGCTGGCACTGCTTTTCTCAGGTGATCTGGTTTCAAGCTATGTTGCTACTGTAGCAGAGGGCTGCTGCAAATTACGTACTTCTACTGCAGGGCAGTGTCCCTAGAAAACGTGCTGTTTGCAATCTTTTGTGTTGGCCTTTAGAGGATCATATTAAATCACAGGAATACCCCAGAGAAATTCTGAGGCTTTTACAGAGGGGCCGGCTGTCCAAATTTAAGTGCTGTTGAAGGAGGGGAGGTTTTGGAATAAAGATTGCAGCATGTCTGTAATCTACCAAGAAGATGAGTCTGTGATGGAAAGCAAACACATGTTAAGGCTGGATAAGGCAGAAAAGAGAGTTGAGACATGAGAAGGAAAGAGTAAGCTGCTCTTCAGATTTTGATCACAAGCTTTTTCTGCTTCTAAGGCATGACAGTTCTGTTTTTTGTAACACACACATTTATAAACATCTCACAGTCTATTTTCTAAATTTAAAGGGGTTTGGTGCATTCCAGTCAGACCCATGGCAGTTCAATGGGTATGATTAGTACTTTCTCATGGCCCTTTCTCATGGCCCATAGTTTATTGCTATGGATATTTCAGTTATGTTACCTGAGTTTGTGTTCGGTTACATGAAAAGACACTGTTGCATGATGAGTACTTGATATTTTTTTATCTTGCCATGATAGTTAGTCCATTAATTTTAATATGCAGTGAAAACAGATTTATCTCACATGAAGAAGAAAATAGAGATCTTCATGTTTGGGCTCCGAGTTACTTCCTTGCAATGTTCACTGCATGCTTTACAGCGTAGACTCTTGCCTTCCAGGAGTTACAACAGGAAAAACACATTATGTTCTTATTTTCAGTGCTAAACTAGTTGTCCTGTGCTGAATGGAAGATGAGACAATATGCCAGGAGATCCTTATCCTTAGGGAGAAGACGGTAGCAGAAAGAATGAATATATTTTACATTTTTCTGGATCCCTCAACTCTGAGACTTGTTTGACATCAGCTAAACAGGGAGTGGGAAGCATCCCTTTGTGTATGGCCAGTTCTGAGCAGAACAGAGGTGGATGCTCCAGGGCCTCCTTCAGTTTTTCCTTAGTGCTGAGTTGTCACAGGTTTCAACGTCCTGCTCTTGGTTTTGTGCTGTTGCACCATTTTACCATGCTGCCTGCTTGGCTCAGAGTTTTTGTGCCTCCTTGACCTTTCCATTGTAATCATAGATCCATCAGCCCTTCAGCTTAAGGCCCAGTTAGGGAACAGTCACACTTGTGGTATTGGTCTGATGCTGCTTGTCAACATTTGAAGGGTTCAGATCTGAAAGTGGATGTTTCTGGAGATGCCCAGACTACTATTCTCTACTGTAGTCACAAAACTTTCTTTGCAGAAAACGCATCTGGGACTTGCTACCGTGTTTTAAAATATCCTTATGACTAATGGAACTATAAAATACCTTGTCGTTGTAGCACGTAGGGGATCTAGTAATAAATTAGAGGTCCTCTGTGACAAGTACCATAGATATATAATAAAACAAAAACCTCTGGGAATGCTTCAGTCTAAGTTCGTATTTTTTCCTTATGCACCCAAAAATAGGATTAATGAAATTTCATACCTAAGGGCTTAAACAGATGTAATATGAAAGAAAATTTCACCAGTCAGCAGTGTAATAGTCCTGCATCTCCAGAAAGTATGCACTTTCATAATGTACAAGATAAGACCTTTCATTTAAACATTTCTCACAGCTTATCTAGTTTCACTTACGCAGTGGTTTAAAGTAGTAGAATCCCAGATTAATATTCAGCAACTAGAGAACAATGTTTTAGTTTTATTTGAATTTCTTTCCTCTTGTTCTAAACTAAAATGCCAACTTTATGACAAAATCATTAAAATGCTTAAATGCTAAACAGAATTTTCTGATTCAGTGTTTTCATGTAGATATGTTTTCTCAAAACTGCTTTTCTAGGTTGTATTGGTCAGTGGACATCTGGACAGCTGGGACGTTGGGCAAGGAGCTATGGATGATGGTGGTGGAGCTTTTATATCATGGGAAGCATTATCACTCATTAAGGATCTGGGTAAATCTTTAATTTAAAAATATTTTTAATGCATTACATTTCTAGTACATTTTGTGTGATATCTAAACTGGATTTTATATTTTATCCACATCTCTGAGCACAAATACTCATTTTGTCACTATATGCCTCAAAACTAGTTCAAAACAGACTTTTTAGATTGCTGAGTTGATATCCAAGGATGCTTTTCCCCCTTCATCAGATGGAATCTATTTTTCCTTTTTATTCTCCTTTTTTCCACAAATGTAACCTGTGGTCAAGAGGAATGCCTAATGTATTCGTTAGAAACTAAAATCAGCTGCTGCTCCTGCTCTTAGCCCTAGCAGCCTTTAAATAATAAACCATCTTTTGCTGCTTCCCACCGGAAGGATTTGCACACTTCAACAATCTCAATCTTTCTTGAAGAGCTCTTTGTAGACAAGCTCTGTTACGTGATTAGCTGCTTGCAGACTGCAGTCATGAACATCAGACATCCCTGTAAGTTCCTATTCCTTTATTGTGCATTGTTTGAACCTCTAACCTCTCCTTTTCCCAGCCTTGGAATGATTAGATTATCAGTCTGTAACTAAAACAAAGTGTGTCTGTTTAAATTTTTGGTCTTTTAAAAGCAAACTAAATAGGGTTTTTCTATGGAGAATCCAGGTTTACTCCTTCTTTTAGTGTTTTTTAATCCTTTTTTCATGATGCTTGGAAAATTCTCTGTTTTCTCCACCTTCAAGGAAAAAAAAGTTATTCTGCTGTGTTTGGTACTCTATTCTATTCAGAATAAACTGTTCTGTGTTTCTTAAGGGCAAGTTCCTGGTGGCATTGTATAATTCTTATTCACTGGGTTTTCCTTCACACATGACTGAATGCATCACTTTCTTCTTGTTCAAATATTTGATTTCCTCTGGTAGTAGCCTGTGTGTTTGCTGTGCAACCTGTGGTGAAATGCTGTTCTCTCAGCTGGGAAAAGCTGGAGCCTTTGCTGATGCCCTCTCTTCTGGGCAGCTGTAGTGTTCTGCTCTTCTTGTTGTACCAGTGTTCTTCAGGAACATAAGGCTGGGAGAGGACTTCTAGGTCTTCATATCTGTAGATAACCAAGGGGCAGATGATGTGGATGCTAAAAGGCAGGAGCAGAGGAATTTTCCAGCTGCTGAAGCATTTTGTGAAGTGGTTCTTTCTCATGCTTTAGCTGAGAAACTGTGAAAGATGGTTTTGTAAACTAATTCTATTATCTTGCACCTGGGTTTGTTTTCCAGCCTTGTTTTGGTACTCTGGAAAAAGTATTTTGAATGGGTGTTAGAGAACCTCAGCCAATCCCTCTAGGGGGTGGCTGGTCAAGTGACCAATCATATCATTCTCTCTCACATACAAAGATACATAACCTAGCTTGTAAATAATAAAATAATTCCTTTCCTGTTGCAGTGACCACTCGCTTCTCAGCCCGGCCAGCACCTGCGGTGTGAGGCAAGAGTGGGGAGCAGCCAAAGGCTCTAGGCTTTAAAGCTGCTCCTCTGGAGTTCAGCTCTGCCCAGGGGAGCTGAAGCTCCAGGTGCCACAGCTGTCAGCAGCCCCGACGAGGGAGAGGATAAAAAGTAGTAGGCAGGCTTGCCACGGGAGGAAATCCATGTTTACTGGATGGTATCTACGGAGGACAAACAACAATTGTAGTGCGACCATGCCTTATAAAGGGGGCAGAACAAGGGGAGTGACCCAACTGGGGACCAATAAGCAGATTAGGAGGGAGGGACGCTGGAGGGACTGACTCACATCTGGTCCAATGGTCTTGGTGGGTGGAGGGAGAGGGGTCACATGCCCCAATGGGGCGTTGAGGTTTAGGGGATTTCCAAGAGGGGAGGTATCCGAGGGGGCAGGGTCTCGGGGGATTGACGGGGACCATATAAGGGTAATTAGGGAGGGCTTGGGTGACAGACACAGAACAATCCAGAACTCCAGGAGGGTTGTGGGTGATTGATAGGGAAGGAGCCAGAACAAGGGGAGGGGATAACCATATATGGGAGCACGGGGGGAGCAACTTAGATCTGGGGCAGACTAACTGGGAATAGAAGTGGAGAAGGTAGGGATTGGGGTACAGGGAACATACAAAATACAATAAAAACATTGCATCACCACACTTTCCTTTTCTCCTTGGATTTGGATTGTGTCGTTGCTCACCGGTTCTCGATAAAACAGCGACAATAGGGCCTTTCACAAACTGGCCTTCATAGCAGATTGGTTAATGCAGATTTTGTATTTTATGCATATAAAATCCGACCAAAAAAAAAAAAAGGACAGCAAAATAAAAAGATGTGGAGATTGTGTGATTGTGTGAGAAACAAATTAATGGCTTTTACTTAAAATCAATTCCACAGATTGTGTTTTGAATGAGCATTGTGTTTTGAACTATGGAGACTTTGTTCAATATCCTTTTGGACCCTGATAAATTTAGTCTCAGACTAGTCCACCAAATACATTTGAAATGAAGATAAGCCAATTCAATTGGCTCCATGCATGTGTAGAAATTTTTTACTGTGTCCAGGGAGTCTTAAAGCCATGGTGCATTGTGTAGCCATAAAAACTGTGTCTGCATTTACCAGAGTATAACTGATCTGAGAGCTGTGGTGATATGATCCTCAAGCTGAAATGAGCATTCTGAAATATGATTTCTAGAATATGAAGTTTATATTGTGTAGTAAGAAATAATGGCAGTACTTCTGCCATGGTCCTTTGGGTTAACGAAAGCAAAATACTACTACGCTATTGAAGCGGTTTTTTTCGATGATGGTCTAATAGCATTTCATCATGATATCACTGTGACCCTTGGACATGGCTTGTGGACAAGACACAAATTATGCCTCTTAATTTGGATTCTGACAATTTCATGTAATACTTGAAAAATTATTATAGTTTGAATGCAATTCCATACTTTCAACATAACCTCCTCCCAAAACCATTTAATAACTATTGGCTTAGGACCAGATACATGAAATTAATTTAAAAATCATTAAAATAATGGTTTCAGAGAGTAAGACTTTATTTTAAGCAATACAGTTTGTTTCCTTGTCTCAAGTAAAATTTTTAATAGTTTTTGCTTTTATTTCTAGGTAAATCAGTTACTTAATGTGTTGGCCTTTATACCTCATGTTTCATGAATCTTCAGTGTTAGCTTTTATTTTTTTAATTGAGGTGGCAATTTCTGTATCATATTAGTATGTTTTTTTTCTTTCTGTTTTGTTTTGCTTTTGGGTTTTTTAGCTTTTCAGACACCGTAATAGTTACACGTTCCATACAAGGATGTGTACCAGTAGCACAATCTGAAGTAGTTTCACATAGTCTTCAAAACATCAAACATTTGGTAGCATTTTTTTTTCCATTTCCATTTTGACTTCACATGAATGTTGGCTCTTTTTGAGAGAAAGGCAGCTACATGAAGATCAGACTGAACAGAAACTGTTTTGTTTTATATTACCAGAGAGTGGAATTTTATTTAATTGATGTAAAATCCCACGTATACATTTCAAAAGATTAATACCTTAAAAACATTGGGCCAATTGTGAGCTGCTGTAGTTCTTGAACACTGTTTAAAACTATAACCATTCAGTTAGCTCTGGAAAGTAGAAGAGCTAACGAGTGGAAAGTTTCAGTCTGTCTGAATACTTTGCTTCTAGTAGACGTAATATCTCTCTGCTCATCTTCCACAGTGGGGATGGTAGAAAGGGGGTACCTGCTGGTGGTGCCATTCCCTCTCCTCGTTCTTCAGGGAGGAAGCACAGGCAGCAAATTCAGAGCAAATGTTGACTTCTAGATTACATTTCAACAAGGTGAATCTTGCTATGTTTTCTGTGCAGGTGCAATTTCACTCTCAAAACATCCCCTTCAGCAATATATAGTTAAATGTCAGCACCAGCTTGTGCACCTGTTGGTACCCACACTGGTTGTGGACATCTCCTGACTGAAGCAAAAAGAAGCATTTTCCTTAGTGCATCCATATCAAGTTGTCTGTATCAACTATTCTCTCATGGCTGCTTGCTTTGCAGGTAGCTAATCTCAGAAAAATTCACTAATGGCCATACTGACTATTGGTGTTCAAAGGGGTCTTTTATCACAGTTAATAATGAAGTTACATGAAGCACAAGGGAAAGAAAAACATTAATTAAATTTTTGAAGCTTATATATACCACTGATAGGCAAGGTCTGTGGCAAGCTGCTTCATGGCAGATGTGCTTAAAAAAGGAAGAACGGGAAACATTTCCACAGAAGTTGTTTATGTGAAGAAACATGAACATTTCAGTTGGTTATTACTCCTTATTCCTTTTACTGGGAATAAAAACGTTTTTAGAGTTGCTGAGGCAGTTTGTGAACAGGTCTGAACTGGTAAACTTCCCTTCCTTCAGGGAAGCCAAGGCTGTTGCGATTAGCTGAGGATTTCTGATGCCTAAGAAATTACCCTGCATAACTGCAGGTAGCATGTCCATGTCAGTAAACTTGTGCAATCTGCAGTTTGCCTTCTGCAATGCTGCCCTGCCCAGCCTTCTGCAGGTTTTAATCTTTTGATCTATTTTAACTAAATTTGATAGAGGCATAAAAATATTTAGAATAGGAAGTTCTGATATACTCTTGTCAAACGGGTGACTGGGAAGAGATGGGCAAGTGCATTTATGTCCCACCTGAGGAGAGGCAGGAAGAAGGCACTTTTATCCTTTTCTTCGGATGGGATACACCTGGTTACCAGAACATATGTAACATTGTGGTAATCACCAGTCTCTTTCCTTTTAATCTGTGTGCAAACTCTGTGTGATAGCAAATATCTCTATGGCAGTATTGAGAGCATTATTTGGCGTAATTAAGAGGTGATGGGGAGACACTGGATGTAATTTAGAAAGGAAAGGCTAATGGGTTCCCTTCTTTAAGCTGAGGGAGTCCATGGGGTGTTGCATGAGCTGTGATGTGGTGTGATGAGGGCCTTTGGAAGCTGTAGGAGAGACAGCACTCACACAAATTGCAGTTTTCTAGTTTTACAGAACAACAGCTGTGTTGCTAATTACAGTCTAGAAATCTCAAACCCAACTTGTTTTCAGGTTGCATTTATAATTCTAACATTCTGTGTTTGTTAGTTTATGTGCAAAAAAGAACATCTCTGGAGCTGGCCAGTGCCATTTGCCTCAGCATTTTCATGTTGGTCCAGTTAGTACTCTGGTGTCATTTGAAACACAGCTTCCCATGTTCCCTTCTTACACAAGGTTTACAAAAGAAGCTGCTTTTCCAGGTGAGATGAAAGGCTAGCTAAGCAGCTACACATAGAACATCCCACAAAATTTTGCTGCCATATTTTGGTTGGACAGTTTGCAGGACTTGATCCTGCTTTGGATGTTGGTTGTCAGTTTCTGTGAAGGAGATATCTGTGCCCTTTTCCCAACATTTCAAGCCTGTAGCTCGTCTTGCTCTGGAGCCATACTTGTATACAGTCTATTTGAGCAAGAAGCATCTAGTGTGTATCCAGTGGTTTCAGAGCTTTAGCTAGTCCTGCCTCTTTGCTCCTAAGCCAGCTGTGCTCCCACGTTGCTTGGCTAAAGGGCATTTCCCAGCTGAGCTGTTCTGCCCTCCTCCTGCCCTGCCAAAGCCACCTCACACTCTAGTGCTGGAAATGTGGGATTTTCATCCCTAAAGGGAGCTTGAAGGACCTGAATAATTACAATAATAGAGAAAGGTGTTTAGGAGGTGGTTGTATGGCAGTGTCAGGTTTCCAAACACAGTATTTTAAATCTCTTAACAGTAGTAGGGAGCCTATTGGAGTTAGAAATCCAGTTGATTTTGATGGATGAATTTCACTGCTTTCTTCTGAAAAAAATCAGAAGTGATAACTGTTATATCTCTTTTTAATTAAAACATCTGGAATCAAATTTTTTTCCTGTTGAGAACAGACACTGATGGGGTCTATTGCTTGACTCTACAGTCTAGTTTGTTTTCAGAGTCCCATCTCTGCTAGCACAGGAGTCAAATGGTCAGCAGGTTCTTTGTTCACATCCCAGGTTTCTTTCAGCAACATTTACCCACAAGCTCTCTTTCCTTGTTCAGAAATGTGTTTTCTACCTGTTCCTGGGTGGTTTTGGGTCTCTCTTGCTTCATTGCTAGTCAGCTCTTGCTGCCCTGCCAAGCCCAGAGGTACATACCTATCCACGAGCTACTGCTCAATCTGGGGACATCTTCAAAAGTCAGTGGCTGAGCTGAGAATTTGTCAAATGACAAACTTGTCATCTTTCCCTTCAACTGCTTGAACTGCAGCCAGTGTAAGACATAGCCAGTTAATGCTATCTGAACCCCTGCTTCTACTGAAGTAGTCGATACAGACTCCAGGAAAGGCTACACTCCAAAGACCACTGTAGTGGTGGGTTGTGATACAGAGGAAACAGTTCCCTGCTTGTGCTGTTGTGTTGTGCACTGAGCCCATGCTGGTCATGTCTGCATGCCACCTTGGACCAGGAAGTCTCCTGCTTGGACTGTGCCTCAAAGTGCTTCTGAGAGTCGTATTTGTTCATGTTAGAAAATGCTTGCTGTGGGGAGCTGCCAGAGCCAGTGAATACCAGCAGTCAAGTAGGTGAACAGGGGACGTTTTCCTCTTTCATACTCAGGGTAGGATGGTGATGCCATTGCTGCTAGAGTAGCTTGATGAAGGAAGAATGATTGTTGACAAAATCTAATCCCAGTCATCACACATTTTACACAGCTTTCCTGCATTCCTGGATGATGATGAAACATGAAAAAGGGAGAAATGTACAGTGATAGATGATATGTACCGTTTCCCCTCTGTCTCTTTGCCAGCATTAAGCTGAACTGGGGTTTCTTAAGTCACCTTTCCTATAGATGTAGGCATGGATCTGGCACAACCAAATTTCTGTTTCGTGGGAAAAAGACACAGAAAACTACAGAATGTTTTTAAAACAATGCATGTAAGAATTTTAAGGTACTATCTGAGTTACTATTGATGTAACTTGTAAGGAGTTGATTGGACAGTTTTCCCCCTTGAAACTTAAAATTGAAATTGTAACTCTCATCTGTGTTATACCAGTGACTAATGTGACTGGAAAACCATTAAACAGATTTTTATACAGTTCACTGTAGTCTTTGTATGGAGTTACATTTCTCCAGTCCAAATTCACTGGCTAATATATGAGGACTAAAGATATATTTTATTAAAAATATGATCACTGGAGTAATTCCTTTTCTGCTAGTTTAATTGAAGACATATAAATGCAGTTTTAACATGCTTGCAAAATATTCTGTTAAACATTTTTCTGAATTTCTTGTGGTGGTGTAGTTGTTTGCTGTCCAGGAGATATGTTGTGAAACATAATTAAATGACTAATTTTATGCTTGCAGGTTTTTTTCTTTAATCAAATATGCCTGATATTGACTTCTTGTTCTTACATTCTTTTCACTTTCCCAAAGCTGAGTATTTTATTCTGACCTTCACATTTTCAATTCTATTAAATCTACTTGGAATGAAATATCTGCATATGCTGTTACGCTACAAATGCATTTATTCCTTCATTTTAACATTTCGTTGAATGCATATTTGGCAAGTACTTAAATCTTCAATTTTCATACTGTGTTGACATAGCAGAGGGGTGACTGCAAACATAAAAAGTTGCTAATCTGGTGGTAAATTTAGATATACCGCCCTCCATAGCAATTTTGCCCTCTGTCTTGTGGACTGCTGCTTCTCTGCAAGCTTTAATTTACCCAGAAAATTCGAGAAAAGATCTGAGCTTTGATTATCTATAAAAATCTTAAAAACCTGGCAATAGTAGCTGTTGTGTGTTATTGGGTTTTTTTCAAATCTCTAACATGGTTGACATGGTGAAGTGCTGAAATCCTTCTCAAATGAAGTAAGGGGCATCTTGTCCTTACTGTCATTTTTTTAAGGTATAAGTTTTCAATAGGGAGACAGAAGTGTGCCTGCTACATTTTCTGACTCATCAGCTCTCAGAATAGCCTAACAGATTTGTTTTTTCTAACCCAAAGAGCGGGGAGGCAGAGGCAGAATACGTGTCACGGTTCTATTAGGTGGCAACATGCCGCAACCTTCCCAAAAGCATCTCCAAGGAAGCCTCTCGGTGCGGCCAGCACACTGGCACACACACACACTGGATAGCCAGCTAAAACAGTCCGACGGTGAATGAACAGGAAGAGTTTTCGCATAGGGTTTTACAGGAGAGATTTGATGCCCCCGCACTCGTGCGAGGTTTCAGAGAGGTCCTGGGGCAGAGCAATGGGGGGTCCAGGGTAAGGGAGCTAATCGAGAAACTCTGAGGGCATATCAGGTGATAGTGGTTGTAGCAGCCAACAGAGCCAACCAGGGGAGCAGGGGTACATTAACATTACAGAACAAGCATTCTGGGGGAAGCTTTTCCGTCACTATAAGCTGGAAAGGAACCTAGGACTTATCCCCACCATAGGACTCCTTCTGTTCCTTGTCCAGCAGGCCCACTGGCCTCCACAAATACAGATCCACCACCACTCATTATGATCTAACCATATTTGTCTGATATTTGTAATCCCAGAGAGTGTGGGAGTGGGCCCCACATTGCTTTTTTTGCTCCACAGTTTGATGAGATCGCAAATACCCTTAGGGAAGAATGTGTTCCTAAAGAAGAATAAGGTGTGTTTTAAAGGTGGACAGTGTCTTATTCCTTTTGTGGGACTCAGAGGACACATTGACAGGACCAGAGCAGGGCATGGGGTGGAGGAGCTCTCTGCTGACTCTCTGCTTTGCTGTTTTACATGGGCAAGTATTGTTTCCTTTTCTTCTCCTTTTTTTTTTCTTTTTTTTTTTTTTGTACAAATGACTTGTAATGGCTTCATGACACAACACAAACTGGTTCTTTGTTTAAAACCCAATGTGCAGATGAGCACATTTGGCAGTACTTCTCATCTGAAGTGCCCCTGAGCTGTGCTGCCAGGTGGCAGGAAGGTGTCCACAGAGAAACCCTCCCTCTGGCACTGTTGCCGCCTGACTTGCAGCCCACAGCACCAGGCTTGGCTTCCCTCTTTTCCCACTCACCTCCCCAGTCAAAAGGCTTAACCCATGTTATTTTTAGTTACTAGACTTGCAAATCATTCACAGATTTCCCCTCTGGTCTTGTATACCCAGCTCCTTCCTTGACATTTCCTCTTGGATATTGCATTGCTTTTTAAAAATAAATCTCTCTAAAACCTCTCACATTTCCCTTCTCCACTCTTCTGTTAATCTGCCCTTCTGTCATAAGATCATCAGCCTCCCTAAAAACAGGAAAAGAAAATTGCTTGTGTAATCCCAGTGTCTTGCTGCTCTGCTGTCAAGGCTGCTGGTGCTCTGCAAACCCAGTCCTTCCCTAGACTGGCTCACCTTGGGCACGGCTGTCCCCCAGTGCCCTCTTTGAAGGGCCTGTCCGAACAGCTGCCCGCAGTCTGTGCCAGTGGCAGAGTCATGTCCTCTCAACTCCCAGAACATGTTTCTGAGCAAGCTGACAGCCCCAGGCAAGACTGAGCTACAGTATTTGGCTTGGCTCATCACTCGCTTTCATTTCCCTCTCTCCAGCCCCAGACCTGACCATTTTCTGTGTTCTTCCTGCAATGCTGCATCTCTTCTCCAGACCTCATCTCTCTTTATTCCAGACCTTCGAGACTCTGAGGTTTATTTGCTTCCCAGTGCTATTTTTTTTCAGTGCTTTGTCCTCAGTGCCGCAAAAAGAAGCTATCAATGGACAAAAATCAAGGAGATTGCACTGCATTCGACTGATTTAAGAAGAAAAGAAAGGCAGTTTCCCAAGCCAAAAGCTGTTCTCCATGTCTAAGTTGAACTTCACTAGAGAATTAGAAATATGTTATAATCAAGGTTTAAGTAGTACTAAAAGGATTTTTTTCAGCTGTTCTTTGCCTTGTTTTTTGAAGCTTTTAACTCTGATGATCTACGAAGAAGGACTTGAGGGTGCTGATTGGTGAGAGGGTGGACATGACTTGGCAATGTACACTTGTAGCCCAGAAAGCCAAACATGTCCTGGGCTGCATCCAAAACAGCATGGGCAGCAGGATGAGGGAGGGGATTCTGCCCCTCTGCTCCACTCTGGTGAGACCCCACCTGTAGCAATGCATCCAGCTCTGAGGACCCCAACATAAGAAGGATGTGGACTTGGGGTGAGTGCAGATGACGGCCGAGATGATTACAAGGATAGAGAACCTCTCCTATGAGGAGAGGCTGTGGGAATTGCAATTGTTCAGCCTGGAGAAGACTTAGGGATGATCTGATTGTGGCCCTCCAGTGCCTGAAGGAGGCCTACAAGAAAGATGAGGAGAGTGTTTAGAAGAGCGTGCAGTGATAGGACAAGGGGCCATGGCTTCAAACTTAGAGAGTAGGTTTAGATTAGATGTTTGGAACGAATTCCTTACTGTGAGGGAGGGTGGTGAGGCACTGGCACAGGTTGCACAGAGAAATTGCAGATTCCCCATCTCTGCAAGTGTTTAAGGCCAGGTTGGGTGGAGCTCTGAGCAACCTGACCTAGTGAAATGTTGGAACTAGATGATCTCCAAGGTCCCTTCCAACCCAAACCATTCTATGATTTTCTCTGTGGAATCATTTGTCACTCAATAAAAAAAACCAATTTCTTCTTAAATAAATGAGTACACAGGCACTTTTCTGCACAAGTAGTGAGATCAATTGTCTGAACCATAGAGGGCTCTATTTCTAACAGTAGTATGAAAGCCAAAGTCCTTCTGGTTTAGAATGGAGACTTCTTGGTCTTCAGAGGAAAATCTGGACATCTTCAATTAACTGTGTTATTACTGTCCTCCTATTGATTATAGTTTATTTCTGTTTGTATATTCTTTGCAATTAGGCAGGGAAACAGGTTGCTAGGGGTAAGAGCCCTTCTCTTGCTTGCCCATACCACAGGATACATAAATCAGGTAATAGCAGGTTGCACCACTGTTTTTGATGATGAATTCTTATCTTCTTTAGCAAAATGTGGAGTACTGGTTTTATTTTTATTTTATGCTGTGGCACAAATTTTGGAAATTCCAGGTATTTTATGAGAAGTCCATGCATGATAGAAATATCCCAACTAATGGCACCCAGTAAATCCCCTATATCTAATCAGCTGCAAACTTGAAAAAGGTAGGGAGTGCAAGAGGAATTTAAAGAATGCCAGCAGCATCATTATGTATCCTGATACTTTTTTGTATAAATACTTATAAATATTTTTGATAAATACCTTTTAAAGAAATTCCAAGCCACAGGGTAATGATGCAGAAAAGGCCATAGCTTATCTATGTTCAATGCAGCAGAAGACAGTACTTGAGGATGATATATCTGTATATACCTCTCTCTAGTAGCTTCTGAAGCAAATGCGTTAGTGACTTAGGCAGTATTAGAAGTAAGAGAACATAGAGAATAGTTTAGTGACTTAGGCAGTATTAGAAGTAAGAGAACATAGAGAATAGTTTGGGTTGAAAAGCATCTTTAAAGGTCACTTAGTTCAACCCTGCTGCAATGAGCAGGAACTGCTTCAACTCGATCAGGCTGCTCAGAGCCCTGTCCCATCTGACCTTGAATTTCTCCAGGGATGGGGTATTCACAACCTCTCTGGGCAACCTGTGACGGTGTTTCACCACCCTCATTGTAAAAAACATCTTCCTTAGATCTAGTCTGAATCTCCCCTCTTTTAGTTTAAAACCATTGCTCCTGGTCCTTATTGCCACAGGCCCTGCTAAAAAAGTCTGACCCATCTTTCTTACTGACTCCTTTCAGTCACTGAAAGGCTCCTCTAAGGTCTCCCTGGAGCCTTCTCTTGTCTCAGCGTTTCCTCATAGGAGAGAAGTTCTATCCATCTGATCATCTTTGTGACCCTCCCCTGGACCTGCTTAAATGTGTCCATGTCTTCCCTGTGCTGAGGGCTTCAGAGCTGAATGCCATAGTCCAGGTGGGGTCTCACCAGGGGATGTACAGGGCAGAATTATTAAGTGCAACTTATTGTATTTTATGCTCAGATCAAGGCTTTTCTAGTCCATTTATGCAGGGTCTTGAGAATGCATTACTTCCTTGTTTTGCTTTGCTTGTGTGTACACTTTTTGCTTTCCCTATTAAACTGTCTTTATCTCAACACATGAGCTTTTTAGCTTGCATCCTTCCAATTTTCTCCCTTTCTCATTTGTCCCACTGGTGTGGGAGTGAGCAAGAGCTGTGAGGGGCTTGGCTGCCGGCTGAGGTTAAACCTTGACACCTGTTAATCTACTCACACCCAGTTGCAATTTGCTTATATGCCTCATATAAGTTATTTGATTTGCTTGTGTGTGATCCCAGTGCCTTGACTTGCAGGGAAAATATCTGTTTTCACACAGGTGGAATACTTTTTATATTTTTGTAAGCTGGTCTGTCTTATGACGACATTGAAGAAGCCTGTTAGCCAGCTACACGCCATCTTCTTAGAAAATACTTTATCTTTGTCATCCTCCCCATCAGTAAGGATTTATGTTTATAAAGTGAGAAGATAGTTACTGAAGGAAATTTTGTGTTTGTAGTACCGATCTCTATTTTGATTAAAAAAGATGATTCAAGTTCTCCTTCCTGACTTGTGTGCTGTCTTTAGAGTGAAGTGGGGTTATTTTTTTGCTTTACATGTGACAGGCCATTATGATGTACATGTACCGAACAATACATTTCAGTTTTGCTGTGTGGGAATGTCTCAATTCTATCAAGCATGAGCAAGACATGTAGGACATAAAATTCAGGTCTTGCTGCTGGTATGTTAGTAATCTATGATGATTTAAAAGAAACAGAAAATAGAGTCAGTAAGACCTGCACGTTGGTGTGACTGAAGTGTTTGTGGTACCTAAGGAGAAGGAAAGAATAGCAGCCACTCCAGCACAGAGAGAGTGTAATAGAGCAAGTGTCCTGCTGTGCTTGCTACAGATGTATCCTTAGTCACAGATCGACCATATTGATGTTTATATTTCACTCCTTAACTGAGGAGTCCACATGCCCATAGTATCTTTTTTATGCTTGAGATAAACCATAGGAATATAGAGGCTGATCAGCAAAATGCACCTTTGTGGTAAACTGTGATTTTATTTCCCAGTTAAGGGTAAGGTAGAAGGGGGGAAAAAAAAGCTAATACATTTTTCCAAAACATTGGAGATTTGGAAATTCATCTGTAGGTTTTTTCTTCTGATATCCTCTTTATCTTTAATACTATATACTAAGTCATTTATTCAGATAACAAGGAAAGAGGCACAATTTTATTTGTGTAACACTTTTCTTTCATTTTAAAATTGTCTAACTACCTCTCCATACATTACACTTACCATAAAACAGAGTTTTCTAGCGCAGTTGCTATTTTATCGTGTCTTTTCAGTATATATTTGGGCTGTGATCTGAAAGACTTCTGATTTTGTAAGGATGATACCTTGCTTAGGAACCAGTAGTTTTTAAGAAGCCAACCAAAGTAGCTAAACTTACTTTTAAAAACTTTTTGAACTTTAATACAGTACTTCATTTTTTTCCTAATAAAAACATTCATTGAGAATATTCTTAGCAATTTTTCTTCTGAATACTGGATTCATTTGCTGTTCTTTGGTCAGATTAGCTCTGTTTTTAATAACAGGTAGATAAAGACTTACTGCTTTCAGATTAAGATAATGAGGAAATTAAATTTTCCTCTGTAGACTTTGTTTGTATTTAAAATAACTGCCTCCATAGCTTACATATTTTTACTTTTTTTAAGTTGCCCATTCAGTTTCAGTAGAACGCACAAATGAATTTGCCGACAGGAATCTGTGAGATGGGAAGAGCTGATACACCACCTCCCAGACTGGAAGGACCAAAGCTCAGCAGGGCTTTTTTATTTCCCCAGCTTCAGTGGAAAGATGCAATGATGGGCAAGGAGGGGGCCATAAGAATCTCAAACGTCTTCTCCACAAGTGAGCTGAGATCATCTCAAGCTCCTAGAGAGCAGGAGCTGCAGTTACAGCCCATCTGAGCCAGCCATGAGGACCCCCTGATCACTGGCCCAAATCCCCCTTAGGGCAGCAGTGGCAGACTGAAGCAGCTTGATTTTCGCCTGGGAGGAGCCAGATGATGCTACTCCTGTCTTAAGCATTTCCTGTCAAAGCTGTTCTCACAGGCTTGGTGTGGTGGGCTGGAGATTGGACTTCACTTTGCATTTTGTGATATGACAAATAAACCTCCTTTTTCCACTTACACTGCAGTGCTGCTGGAACCATACTACAGCACTGGCCTCTATGTTTTATACCAGCTCTTTTTCTTTTTTACAGCTGCCTCTTCTAACCAAGCTGCTTGGTTATTGGTTTTTTTTTTTTTTTTTTTTTTTTTTTTTTTTTTTTTTTT
>NW_024581127.1:14030728-14097188 GCF_017639235.1 Corvus kubaryi
TTTTTTTTTTTTTTTTTTTTTTTTTTGTTTGTTTTTTTATTGGGTTTGGAGTTATTTTGGGCTTAAATCTTTCTGACTTCAAACCAATGGCTATTTTATTATCTCAGTTTTACCTCATAGGCCATCTGACTAATTTGAAAAGCAAAGGAGGCTAATCCGTTACTGTTGTGATTTAGGAGAGCAGGGAATCCACTGGGAGGTGTGCAGAAGGTTGTCTTTAAAGTAATGAGGTTTGACAACCTTTCTGTTTACAGTCAGTAGATCAACATTCAGAAAATACACCTTTAAACCACTTGTTTGCACTTCATTATAAAATACTGGAAAATCCAAGCTCTTTTATGCAGATTTGGGGTATTCCTTCTATATTCTGCCTTCAGTTCTGAGGATTGCTAGCATACAGTTTCGAGAAAGAAATCTTCAGATCATATTCATTGTGTCAAAAGAAAAAAATTAATGAAGGTCAAATCTATTGGCAGTCTTCATCCATTTCAGTTAGGAAATGAAAGAAGTTCTGACAGTGATACTGATATAATTTTTTCTCAGCACAAAAGTGTGTGCGGTACTTTATGCTTTATCACTTGTGATAGTCTCCTCATGTTTTTTCTTTATTTTTTTCTCTACTGTAATTAGAATTCCACTGCTCAGAGAACAGTATTTTCTTTATCTGTTTGCTCTTCCATGCTCTCAAGTTTCTCTCATTGTATTTATTTATGAATAGAAACAGTCAAATAAATAGAGGACAGCAACTTCTATCTGATCAGTTCTGCCATGGCAAAAATGGTTTCAAAATTTATCTGAGAACTTATCTTTCTGATTGAGCTACCGTAGCAAAATAGAAAATGGCTTCATGTTCGCCTTGTTTCAGAAAGTTGTGCATACTTTTAGCAGCTGACTCTATTTCAGATTCCAAAGTACAGATTGCTGCTTTTAATTTCTCTGATAAAAAGCAAAGTAATACTACATAGCCCCTCAGTTCTTGAAATGGATGAACATTCCTCATAAAAATCCAGCAGCTCATTTTCAATTAATTGTAATAAATTAACCATGACAAAGCAATGGTAGTTTTCATGAAAATTTGATTTGGATATGCTACAAGCGGATGTGCATTACTTATGGCAGACCACCACAATGACAGAAGCATGTGTTTCAGAAATCTATCAAGGTAGTTGCTTTCTGCTGTGGTTTTCAGACACTTTCAGTATGTCCCTGAATTGTACTTCTCTTGTGCTTCTGCAACTGGCAGCAGCACCACAACTGCCCATTTCTTCCTCATGTGGGCTCTCCCACGCCCCACTCTTTCTCCCTAAACAAGAAAAGGGTACTCTAGACAGAAAACCCCACACTTGATATAGATTGTGTTTGGTTTGTGGAAACACAGGCTTTTCATCCATTGGTGGCTGGAGATGAATGTAAAAAATACTCAAATAGATCCGTATCGAATATTAAAAACAATATTAAAAACTGTGTTTTAGGACTTCGTCCAAAAAGGACACTGCGCTTGGTGCTATGGACAGGAGAAGAGCAAGGAGGAATAGGTGCCAAGCAATACTATCAGTTGCACAAGGTAAATATATCTTTTCATTATTTTCTTGACAGCACTTTTCTCCCCAGTCTTGTGACTTGAATACTATTTTTGTCAAAATGTTCAGCTTAATATCTGACCAAAACCAGTGATTACAGTTCTGCCTGGAAGTATATTTTCTGGGTTTAATCATAAATGTAAACCTAATTTTACATTTAACAGTAAGCGATGCAACCACACGTTTGTGTTCCACTTGACCTAAGATACTCTGTCACAAAAGTGTTCTGAAACAGTTATTTCATGATGATATCTTCCATACCTTTTAAACATAGCTAACCTTCTGAGAATGAATGATGAATGGCCCACGTATGTTTGCAATATAAGTAAATTTTGTTTGCCTTATAT
Source organism: Corvus kubaryi (assembly GCF_017639235.1). Lineage (NCBI taxonomy): Eukaryota > Metazoa > Chordata > Aves > Passeriformes > Corvidae > Corvus > Corvus kubaryi. The sequence continues at coordinate 14,032,656 of NW_024581127.1, forward strand.
ATTTCTGCTTCATTGCATTTTCCCATAATATTTTGCAAAGTAAAACATAAAATAATACAAAGAAAAATATTTGCTATCTTATGTTGATAGTGTGTCATCTATAATGCACTTTGCCAATTGTTAGTTTTGTGGGTCTGGAACATCCTAAAAGGGTGATTTCTGGTGATGCAAAGAACACACAAACTCTATGACTTATGGCTATGAGGATAAAAATATCACATCTGTCTCTCCTGCCAACAGGTGCCATTTCAAAGTACATCATGAAAGTTTTGGCAAAACTATTTTGGAGATAAGTCTTTGGAATATGTGTATGTTTGGGGGTTTTGCCACAGAAGAATTATACTGTACCTGTATAACTATTCTAAATTAGTTATCTTTTATTCTTTTCCCTAATTAAGTAGTATAACTGTCAACAATGGTTAATACATCCAAGGCAGAGACAAGGTGAATGCAAATGTGCCTAGGAAGTTGCCTGCTCTACACAGTATGAAAGCAGACTTACAAGCAGTTCTTAAGAGCATATTTTTAATGCTAAGCAACCTATCAGAACAAATAAATGGAAACCTCACTTGAATCAAATTCATCGTGATGAACCAAATCAGATCAACTTGCATCTGCAATAGAGTTGTCAGAGATAGGTTTAGAGAACTTAGAGTTTTCTGCCTAATTGATGAACAATCATATATTTCCCACTAACTAGTTCAATATTTCTAAGTATATTTAGCTACCCATATATAATGGGTTGGACTCGATGATCTTGAAGGTCTCTTCCAACCCAGGCATTCTGTGAATTCTGTAATGTTGTACCTCCTTGTATCTCCAAATTATAGGGATAACTCAGCTCTGTCATTTATTTGGAAGAGGTACCCCAGAGCTTGCTTTCTCAACTTCAGGGAGGTGACAGCTTGCAGTTTAGTGTATGTTAAGGACTCTGGATTTACCACTGGTACTCTGATATTCAGCAGGATTAAACTAGAATAAAATATTCTGGAATAAGTAGCACACGAAAGAGATGCTTCTTATGTACAGAAGTGGATTTTGGAGCAGCTGGAAGGATGCTCTGTGCCTAATGCACACCACTCATCAGAAATGTATCTGAAGATTTGCCTCTGTGGATTTCCATGTTGGACAGTAAGATCCATCCTATCTATAGTGGTGATGTCAGCAACACATGAAATTGTCTCATGCATGTCTCATCTTTTGCCAAAGTGGCTTCGTTTCACTGTTGTCTCAAAGATTTCTATTCAGAAATAATACCAAAAAGCAGACCTAAGGATCAAATAGAGAAATGTAAAGCAGGCTGGGTGTTGTTTACCAGATATTTGGTTAATTTGGTTTTAAAAAAGTTGAGACAAAGATGTGTCTCAGTTCTTGCTCTGCTGGTGAGATTCCATCCGGATGTTGGGCTCTGCAAAGAAAGCCCTGTCTGACTGAACAGTTTGTAATTTACATGGAGAATTTAAGCAGAAATGACATCCGTCTGTTGTTTGTTGTTCTTGTTTCCCCCCTGCCATGTGATCTGGCATAATTATAAATTAGTTTGACTATAGGACGTTGCATTACTCATAACAATGAAATGAAGTTGATTAATACTGTACATTAAGTTTAGCATGAAAAATAACTTAACCTTTTAATGATTTACTTGCTCAAATTTCTGCCAATTAGGATAGTATGGCACACACATTGCTTGCTGATGGTAATGAGTACAAGTTAAATAAGAGTGGTATTTAAAGATGCCTTGTTAAATGAAAGACAGCCTGTATGACTCATCTACATGGCTGGACTTATGAGTTCAGTTCGTTACAAACAAGTAGAAATATGAATGCAGTAATTCGGCACAGGCAGATACGGGTAATTGTAGATTACCTCCTCATGTCAGTGGAAATGTGGCAAGGGAGAAGAAATAAAGACAATATAGTACTGGACAAGTACAGATATTCTTATTTTTGTCACTTATTTATTATTTCTTTCAATTCACGTTCAGGTCCTTCTTCCTCATCCATCATTGTAGGTTGTCACTGCTAGAAAGTGGATAAGTTACCGCACAAATAACTGAGATAGCAGCATAGTGGTTTTACTATGGTGCCAATAGTTAACACACCTCCTTGTGTAATGGCATTATTTATAATGCTCAAGTCTTTCTCTAGATCCCAGTATTATCATTTCTGATTATTAAAGCTAGTGATAGGGGTATATTAGCTGTTCAGGGCTTTATGAGAGTGTAAGAGCTGCCATATTGTGTTGATCAAAAGCTCTAGTGCTCTAGGCAGTCTAGACTAGTGCTGTCTCCCGTTACTGACAGCATCCAGTAAATATGTGCTTAGGAAAAGCATATTTGCCCAACTGCAGTCAGGTGAAGCTCAGACAGATACATTATTCATACAGCAATTCTTTCAGTTTATCAAATATTTTTCTGGAGAGCATCACATGGTCCTCGTCCACTGTTTTCTTTGCATCATTTTTCTAAGCCATTTCCAAGAGTTGAAAGCCGTGTGTCTTCTAGCAGTTTCAGTGCCTCCACTAGTGCAACAGTACCTGCCCCTCACCAACTCAGCACAGAGCACCTGCTGGTGCTCGTTCTTTGACCATGGGGTAGAAGCCTCTCAGGGGAATTACCAGCACCTTTGCTTCCAAAGGAGATACCTGTTGAAGCGCTCATTGCTTTTAGCTGTTAGCCAAGAATTAGATCTAATCCCAGATTAGAAAAAGGGTTGATTTTCTTTAACATTAAAGCTCTTTATCTTGATAAAGAGCAATGAAATTAAAGGATTTAAGAGCAAATCTGACTCCAGAGCTTGGAGTTTGATGCTACATCTGAAGTTGCGTTCCAGTGCTTAGTGTTGTGTGATCCAGTTGCTGCTCTTACATACAGACAATACAGTAAATAACCTCAGAATCATCAAACATTGCAACACTACTTTCTTATACAAGTTGAACGGAAGAACAGAAGGAACAAAATTCTAGAAGGCCTCATGATGCAACTCTTCAGTACAGATTCTCCTACAACCTTTAACAAAGATACCTGAGTACTCTCAACCAGGGTTAAGTTTTTTGTGTGTTTACTCTTAGACTGTCTTCATGAAGGGAGAAAGAAATACATGTAATGGAGTGTCTGCCCTCCTTTTTATTGCTTTGGACTAGATTCTGTGAAAGGTCTGTGTACCATGAAACAAGGTTACAGTTATTTACCCAGTTGAATTAAGGGACTATGAATGACTGATTATATTTATTTTGGAACAGAAGTATTGTGTACAATCTCTTGGGAAAGCAAATTCATTTTATAATTAGAAGACTAAGAGATCCTAGGCCACCTTCCAATTTACTCTAGTAACTTTGTTGTGATCACTGGAGACATTATTGTGTTAGGAATTCAATTCAAACCCCATTACAGAAGGCATTCTTAAAATATTTCTGCATGTTGGTATTCCTATCTTAATGATATTTGGAGTACTTACCTGAATTTCTGGTGCACATGCCATACAGTGTTTTAACATTTTAGTTAAGGTTTACCCATGTGATAAATATCAATCACCAGTGTTTACTGTGGTTTCTTCTTTGTATTTAGTACCAAGATCTGATATTTTGCTTGAACTGTGTCTGCATGAAAACAGGACTTTCTGAAATGCTGGCATTTCTTTCGTACTAGTTTAAGTACTCTTTGTTGATGCTCACATGAGATTTCTACTGTGATTTGCTAATGAGTTGCTTTCTCTAAGAAGCAAATATTCAAAAAATATCCTGTCACTTTCAGGTGAAATGATTCTTCTACAGAAAATATTGGCTCCTCAAAACCATAGTTTTCAGAATACTTTATAGCCTGAGGTACCAAGTGCTCTGGTGAAATGTAAGACATGAATTTGTGTCTTATTTGAACCAAACGTATCAAGGACTTCAATAGGGATTCTTTTACCCCAGCAAAATGTGTTGACCATTAGCCTTTTGACTGTCCTCAGGTAATATTCTCTGTAATCAAAGATTATGTAAAATTACTGCTGCCTTTTTAGGTCACTGATGTCCTGTTGATCCCTTTCATTGCAAAGGGAAAGAAATGCAGAAAGAGTGAAATGTCCATTTGCAAAACTACAGAAAGTAATTGCACTGTATTCTCTGGTATCACAACAGGCAGTAGCTCCACTGATTGTATTAAGCACAGTAATAGCACAGAATAGTTATGGAATTATATTTTACACCAGTTCTAAGTCCATAGGAATTCGTAATTCTTAGTATTTAGGAATCAGCTTCCTTGTAAAAGCTGCAGAGAAGGACAGATTTTGCTAAAACACAAACTCAGGTTTATTCCTTATACTGCCTGAAGCATGGAAGACCCCAAATTAGTCATGACAGACTATCTCCTGGATGCCTAGTCTTCATTCCATGTAGACAAAATTCATGCATCTCTACCGTTAGGAAAACTTTTCTCTGTGCATCTTTCCTCTCTTTCTCTCATGAGAATAGCAGAGCTGCCAGTTGAACCTGGTAGAGACATCTTCTGAGGATAGCTGCTTCCAGTGCATGCTTCAGGCAGATTCACCCAACCATAGGTCCTTGGTCCATTGGGATGTCCGATTGTAGGAAAGTGCACACTCCCTGCACCTGCGCAAGGTGTAGAAAATTATGTATGTGCTGTGATTATTTCAAAGGTGTTGCAAATTTGTTTTCACTGACCTTTGGTTGAAAGTTGCAGAAATACTCATTAGCTTCCTGAAAGAGTAAACATCATCTTTGGTTGAAAGATGTAAACCACAATTTTTAATTTTGGCATTTTTGCCCATTTTCTAGTGAAAATCTAAATCCTTTCGAAAAAGAACAGTGGTGGGGTCATTCAGAATCACAGACATTGTTTTGATACCTTTGTATTTGAGCAGTAAAAGGTCTAAAGTTATGGAAAGTTTTCCAGGAAGAGCACTTCTCTTTGATATGCCCCTTTGTCAAAGGAAAAACCTCCTAAGACAAGACTTCAGGCATGCCTTACTTACCCTGCTGCCATGTTCAGAGCTGTCTGCTTTTTCTTGTCTGTCATCCCAGGGAACTTACAATACTGAATGGTCATCTCTGTGAGTGCTGGCAAGTCATCTTAGAGGAAACAGTTGCGATATTGTACAAGGCAAGACATGCCCGTAGTATGTTTTTACTGAGTGAAATGCTAATAAGTCATGACCAAATTGCTCCAGGGCTGTTGAAGTTACTGGGACTTTTGTCATTTGGCTTCTCAGAAGTCAGAACTTGTAACTGACATACAGAACAAACCGTTCAACCTTTACACTTTTTAACATACTGCTTTCCTATAAAATGTAGCAGAAGAATATTTTATCTTGTAACAAAAGGATGAGCCTTATTCATACCTTGTCATCTAGGAAAAATTGTGCTAATCTTCAGCTTTACAGCAGCTTTCTCCCATATAATGATGGGATAATTTACAAAAATGAATAACTCACAGTGTTCCCAATTTTCCCTGTCTTCATTCAAAAAGAGTGTAAATGGTATGATCACGCTTGTGGCTGGTGGTTATTATGCCTTGATGCTGGCTCATCTCTCTTCCCAACAGCTGTTGTGATGGTTTTTTCTCTAGTTTCAATTTATGCTGTTTTGCTTCATTAAATTACCTTCATACTAAACAGCAACTCAAAATTACACTACATCATGTTTATATAGTATTAAATACTTAGAGGATGTTATTTATTTTACTTTTTTTTCTTTTCTAGCTGTCACATGCACTTAGGTGTTTCCAGTGTTTTTTCTTGTCTTTCCTGTAGTCTTAGTTGCCAGCCTAACAGAGCTGGGTGCTGATCTAAACCTCCTTTTAGTACTACAGGTGGGGTGACCATCACTTCCCTGTGAGTTCTACAACATGGTTGTTGCCATGCTATACTTGTTTCCTGACTGCTCTCAGACAAATACTGGAATACAAGTGTTGTTGTTTCTTAAAGTTAAGTGTAAATCAATAACAGAAAGCTGAAAACACAATGTCGGATTAACTGATGTCCTTTATCACTGGAACAAATGAACCATTAAGCAAGGACAGTGGTTTGTCATTACAGACTTTAGTATTTTTCCTGTAAAGTGGTGATTTTTCTCCTTGGAACAAAAAAGAAAACCAGTAAATGAGCTGTTGGACAAGTAATACTCTATTTTAAATAAACAGCCCCAAAGTACTGAAGGCTTTTAGGGTAGTTGTTCCCTGCATTATACTTTCAGGTATGTCCCTGCTTTAGCTGGGTAAGAGGGATTGCCATCAGTGGCTCAATGGATTAGTCATGAGATGTTGGAGTCTAGTTTAACATCTGATAAGAATTAACAATTGGGATTTTGACTGAGTAAGTAGCTACTGTAGGGTATACCTGCTTGGGATTGCCAGTGTCTATCCTAGAAGGAACATTTCCTACCAATAGAAGTACCACTCATACATATTACAAGGGTTTGTTTTCTTAATGGAAGTTTACTGTAATTACAGGCTAAACGACAGATCCCAGAGGGTGGGACAGTAATCAGTGGCACAGAGTCTAGTTGGAGGTCTGTCACTGGTGGTGTCCCCCAGGGTTCAGTACTGGGCCCAGTATTGTTTAACTTTTCATCAGTGACTTGGATGAAGGGGCAGAGGCCTCCTCAGCAAGTTCCCCAACAACACAGAGCTGGGAGGAGCAGCTGATACCCCAGAGTGCTGTGCAGCCCTTCAGAAGGACCTCGACAGGCTGGAGAGATGGGCAGAGAAGAACTGCCTGAAATTCAACAAAGGCAACTGCAGGGTCCTGCACCTGGGGCACCCCAGGCACCAATACAGGATGGGAACCAACCTGCTGGAAAACAGCTTCATGGAGAAGGATCTGGGTGACCTGATGGCCAACAAGCTGTTCATGAGCCAGCAGTGTGCCCTTGGGGCCAAGAAGGCCAAAGGTATCCTGGGATGCACTAGGATGAACACTGGCAGCAGGTCGAAGGAGGTGATCCTGTCCCTCTAGTCAGACCTGGTGAGGCACCATCTGGAGCACAGCATCCCGTTCAGGGCTCCTCAGTGCAAGAGAGATGTGGAGATCCTGAAGCAGGTCCAACAGAGAGTGAAAAAGATGATAAGGTGAGAAGACATGACTGAGAGAGAACCTCATCAGTGTCTATCAGTCTCTGAAGGGAGGGTGTCAAGGATGGAGAAGGCTCTTCTCAGTGGTGCCAAGCAACAGGACAAGAGGCAATGGACAGAAACTGGTGCACAGGAAGTTCCACCTAAATATGAGGAAGAACTTCTTTACTTGTGCAGGTGCAGTGGAACAGGTTTCCCAGAGAGGTTGTGGTGTCTCTGTCACTGGAGATATTCAAGAACCATCTGGACACAACCCTGTGCCATGTGCTCTGGGATGGCCCTGCTCAAGCAGGGAGGCTGGACCAGATGACCCACTGTGCTCCCGAACCTTGTGCATTCTGTGGTTCTGTGATTTCTTGTTATCAGGTTTTTGCCTTAGCGATGACAAGTATTTATATTTTTAGTTTTGCTTAACAGAGATAAAAATAGATTGTTTATAGAGAAAACAGAAAATAAAGAAATTAAAATTAAAAAATTAAAAATAGGAGAAATATTGGCAAGGATTGTGCCTAATTGTGTATTCAATGAAAATAGCAAGCTATAGAAAGCCAATTTTCCCATGCTGTATTTATTGTAATGTTTCATTTAAAAATTCAGTTGAAGAGCTAAAGATGACATGATAAAGAGAGGTGACCTCCTCTGTAACAAAGTCATAAGAAGGCAATGGATAAAAGTCTAGTTTGATGTTCAGAGAATTAGGCAGCAGGTTACACAAAGAAGTTTTAATTTTCTGGTACGTACTAAGAGAAGTGACACAATATCAAGATGCAGCAAATGAGATAACTTTCTGAAAAAAATTACGTACTGAGTTTAAAATGCTTATTTAAATGGTGCATTCATTAGGAGAATGAATGACAGAAACAGCTGAGCCTGCAGTTATTTTTTAAAATCTTTCTGGTTTGTTTGCTGTTCCCTTGAATCAGTTAAGGGGCAATGTATGGTCTCACCCCACTTTGTTACTGGCAGTAATTCCTGCATCATAGATGGCAAATGATGACAAAGCATCTTCACTATTTTTAAGCAGTATATTTTAAGCATGTTTTCCAGCATGTGTTTCTTTCTGTGTAAGTAGAAATGCCAATGTAGATGTACAAAAATGGGAATGTGGAAACTGATCTGAATTTTTTTAAGACTTCAACTTTAAAATTCGATAGTGAGTAGTTTTATCAGTAATCCTATCTTCTAGTGGACCAAATAGGGAAAAAGCTTTCTCAAGGACACATGGTACTTCAAGTAGCTGTGACCTGTTTCTTTTTTGTTGCCCAGTGAAGTCAGTTTCTCTCCCTCAGGTGTCCTGTTTTCGTGCCTCTCCAGCATGTTCTCAGAACTGAATAGCTTTCTTACAGAACAACAATATGGTGTAATATATTGTGGGTGGTTTGTTTACTCAGTTTCATATTAGAAACACATGCAAACATTTATGTCAGAAAACACAACTGAAGAGTGCAGCAATGCTGCAATACTAGCAGTTTATGAAGTTCTTGAACTTAGGGATTCTGTTGTTTTGCTTGATAAATTAGATTTCTTTTAGGTATCCACACTGTTCCCATGCTCACTCTTCTCCTCACTTCACTGCCCTGAATAGTCTCTTCCACTGCCCTTATTGCTTCTCCTCATTTCAGCTGCTCTAAAAATGGGCAGAAGTCCTGCTGTGGAAAGTCAACCAAAGAGGCTGAGTACCATAGCATCATATTTATGCAGGGCTCACTATACTTAAGTTAGCTTTCGTTGGCCTTTCAGCAGCCCACTGAAATGTGTGTTGTCTTTAGTAAGTCTTGCTCCTTGGGCATATGATAAAGAAGATTTACATTTTGAGACATTCTTTCTGTTGTATCTGTGACATTGGAGCATCACTGGTCCCTTTTAGCCTGCCCTGTGCTTTTCTTGGCCTGCTTCTTTCCCACAGTGTTCAGAGGTCTGTGAATCGTGATTTATGTTGAGGCTCATGACCTCAGGACAGTATTTGATGATAGGCCTAGATTCCACATGTAGCCTAATTATTTACATTTAATCTTTTGCAAACTGAAGATGTTTTTCACTGTCTAAAAATGGTGATTGCCAATGAGGTGACAAGATTGGTTATTTGCACTTTGATTTCCAGTAGTTAAATGGGTGGATAGATTGGTTATTTTTTGGTGTTATAATATTTACAGTTACTTTATCATGCAAAGATTTTATATTAAATTTTTAAACTACTGAATATATTTCTAAGTTAAAAGTAAATAGCTCTGCTATGCTAGAATTGTTTCACTCAAAAGAGAAAAGTTTTGGGAAAGTTAAACAGTTCTTGGCAAATTCTATAAAGGACTTCTGAAAACTTGTGTGAATTATTCACAGCCACCTGTAGTACATATTTGGGTTTATATACAGAAAAATGTAAAAGAATTCTTTGCTGAATTGTTGGTTTATGTATGCTGATAATGACATGGATCTGTTAGTTGCTGCTACCACATATCCCATGTATTGATTTTCTTGTAGTAAGTAACCAATGGCAGCCATAAAGTTCTGGAATGAGATCTGGGCATAGGAGTAAAACCTGCAGTAAGTTCTCTTAGTCACATTCAAGGTGGTCTGAAGTATAGCTTTCTTCTGCCTGACATCACCATAAACTGTTTTTTAAAAGTTCTGTGCCTCTCCAAAAAAATGAGATCTTCCTTCATGTAAAATCCCTATGTATTTAATTCCAATTAGACTTTGTAACTGAGCAATTTGAGCAAATATGGTAAGTAAATAAATTGCTTATTTTTGTTCTTTAACCTAAAAAGATTTTTCCAAGTACACACTAAAAGCAAATGTTATTATGCTACTTGTATACAAAATCTTACCTTTCATGTTTCCTGGGAGGATTTACTTTGGAAGCACAAATTTTCCTTAAAATAGCTATTATTCCTTCACGTCTCAGGGAGAACCTTGGCATTTCAATCCTCTGATCAATATCAGAGTTGACTATATGGTATATTGAAAAGAATGTATTTCTGAGCAGGCAGCAGCTGGCTTTTAAATAGACTGTTCTTCACAGTCTATGAAGGATTTGGATGCCTCTAATTTTAAAGCCACAGAACTGTGTACCCTCTCCACTGCAACAGAATTTCAGAGTCTTGGGTCTGACAAGAAAGGGAGAGCTGCAAATGTAAACTGCAATATGGTGGTGATGGCTTACCTTTCTAGGTGGCACTTCAGAAGTCTGAAAGCAAGTATTTGGGGACAGCAGACTAGTCACACTGTGGCTCCTACAGAATACTGGTGCCTCAGAACGTAACTTGAACGGTTTCAGCATTTCCATACAAAAAGATAGGTCCCCTCATTTATGCTCATGTACACGTTTTCATGGGAAGCATTTCTCTGCTTCTGAAACAAATTTGTTGTGGCATGCTCGCATTGACACCTAGAATCTAATATATGATGCCAGCTAAAATAAAATCACAGCACAATATCTTCTTTTCTTACATGTTTAGGAAAATATCTCCAACTTTGATATTGTTATGGAGTCTGATGAGGGCACCTTCCAGCCATCTGGACTGGGTTTTTCTGGCAGTGCTGAAGCCCGGGACATCGTGAAAGAGATCATGACTCTGCTGCAGCCCATCAATGTCACGGATGTTTACGACAATGCAGATGGAACAGACATCTCCTACTGGATGAGAGACGGGGTGCCCGGTGAGTGTCCCTGGTGCTTGGCAGGGGACACTGCTCCCGCTGAGCACTGCCACGTCAGATGGGTGGTCTGATGTTTTGAAAGTAGTAAGAAATGCTTTCTCTCAGGGAGTAAAATTTACCATAGGTAAAATTCATAAATGTTAAAAGGTGACCAACAGAAATAGGACATAAAGTGCATTTGAGCTGCAGTTTAATAATGGTATAGATTATACGTAGAATAAAATGCCTAAAATCTTCTTTTCGGCTTTAAGGATTTATAATAATTAATCCCAGACTGGTGGTTTATAAATAGTAAACCAAGGCAGAGGGGAATTCTCCAATACAGAAGAAATATTTTTTTAATTATTATTATTTTTGCTTTGAAATTCAGGGCTTTTTCTCTCTGTTTTATATGCTGGAGAAACAATGTTTTTGGGATGTGACATTTAAAAAGTTATGAGTCATTAAGGTGTGATAAAGGAGTAAAATTCTGAAAAGTTTGAAGTAGTTTAGGGCTTTGTTTCGAGGATTGTATCTGGCTCCAAGTGAGGAGCAGCTTGTTGGCAAAGAAACTTGTAAACTGTGAGAGAGATGCACCACTGGCAGCCCCCCCATGCAGGAGAGACCCCACACTAGCACAGAGGCTTTCAGAGCACAAGAATCCCAACTGGAGGCCAGCCTGGGTGAAACCTTAGTGAATTTCCTTTTGAATAATAGTAGAAAGAAAAATTTCATAACAGTGATATTAAAAAAATTATGATCAGTTTTAAGTTTTAAGGTTCTTTTTCTCCTGTGTTTTATCACTGAACTAGGCTGGCACATTTCTCGTGCTAGTTTTACTACTTGCTACTATATGCTTAGAATCTTTTAATACTTTATTAACTGCCTTGTTTTTTACCTTGCAGAAGAGAGTGAATGATGGAATATATTATTCTTATTTATGGTCAGAACCCTTTGCTTCTCACTCACTTAGGGTGTACAGAGATACCATAAGGTTGACTGCTTCAATAAATGTATCGATATCTAATTTTGAAACCAAAACATCTATGCTGGGAAAGAGGTATGGTTGAATGGATATTATTAAGCAGTTAGGGATTCATCTTCAGCTACTGTCCTGCTCTCTGGGTGAACTGGAATCTGTTCGGTACAATGTCATGCAGCTGTGACAATGGTGTGCTGAGTTGATTTGAGAGGCTGTAAGCACTACTGAGAGCCTGTGGCCATGCATCATCCTCCACAGCCTGGAAGTGCCTGTGAAAAGATGTCTGGTCCAGAATTTCAGACCAACATGTCTGTGTTGTAGGTGGAGTGTAAGAACTCACCACTCAGCCTATGGTTAGAAAATGCAAGGGTATCGGAATTATTTCCTGGGTAAGGTGCTGGGAGCATTCCAGGGAGTCCTCAGGGACTTGCATTGTGCTTCCCATCTGAATGTGACAAGATTATGGAAGAAGAGAGAAAAATTTAACATTCAAATGCCTTGTTTTCAGTTGATAATGTGAGTGGTCCTTGTGATGGCAGTGGGTATTGAGCTCTTGCACACCAGTTCTCATCAGCTGTGGTGCACCTGGAGCATAAGCAGCTACATCTTGCCATGGTCCTGTTATTAGTCTTTGGGCTACTCAGCAGGAAGAGTGCAGGAAAAAGCCCTCTCCCATGGACATCTGTACTCCTCAGAAAGCATAAACTATGAAAAATATAAACTGTAAGTTCAACCTTGGGAAAATATGAATACACAAGAATCAAGACTTCAGTTTTTAAATAAAATTGATTTGTTTTCCTATTAAGAATTTGTCACATTAATTGATGGTGGAATTTTTTTTCTGTCTGTAGCTTTGGTTCATTTAACTTCCTGTTAAGCAAATGGCAGTGTTCTTGCAGCATAAAGGAACACTGATTCTTCTTTTCTTCATCAAGCCCCAGTGAGAAGAAATTAGCTCCACTAAAAGAATTTCGGCTGCTTTAGATTGTATTTCATGCTGTTCCAGAGAGAAGTCTAAGACATCTTCTAATCTTCATGCCTTGTCTGCAGTATTCTCCCTGCTTGAATGAGCCTTTATGGTATATAATAACATTGAAACAAATTGAACACTCTGTAACAGCTTTTATAATTTTGTTCAATTTAAACAAGCAGTCAAGTGTTGACACTTCATCAATTTTATTTAAATATTTTCTTGAAAATATACTTGGTGGCTTTTTTTCTGCAACAGTGAGAGAAAATATGGTGTATTTCTTGAACAATAAGAATGGTTTCTGACATAATTTTTCTTGAATTTTTCTCCTTTTCAGTGTGAAATAGATCCCAGGATTTACCTTTTTAGATGCTATTAATGTTCTTCTCCTCCTGCTCCTTTTGGTCTGAAAGATCCACAGAGGGCATCACTACATGTGTTTTTCAGAGCTGTTCATAGCTGAGACAGGCAAAGAGATGGTGCCTTCATAATCGCTGCTATTATGAGCATGTTTATTTTTAATGGACATGCAACGAAATGTTATTTGTAATGTTACTTAAATATATGTGTAACTAAGTGGCAGTGATTATTCTGAGATTTTAGGATGAGAGAGGCCACGAGTTGAGTCCTTTGCAAACCATAGACTGAAGCTTAAATAATACCTCTAAAGCACAAGCAAGGTGACCTGCACCAAACGCAGCAATCTGGTGCTTTGTAACTGCAGAATATTAGAAATATTTGTCAGTGGCCTTTACATTGGATTGTTTTGAAAACAGTTCAGCCCAGCAGTGAGGAATGTCTGTAGTTGTGTTTTTGTACTGATAGCCAGTTTTCAGCTACTGAAAATATTTGTCTAACATTTGTTTTTCTTTTTCATGAAGCATAAATCAGATTAAAGGGGGGGTTTGTGGTATTGTATTTTATGATACAACATATTTAACATATATAACATGGTATTTCATGATGTGGTTTTACAGTTTGAGGTGACCATTGATTCTAAGACTGCTTCTTTAATAATTATGCAATTATCTTCCTCATCTTTCTTTTAAATTGTTCAATTCCATTTTTTTTTTTATTAGGGAAATATCCAGACTGTGGCACATTAAGCTGTTCCTTTGCAACACTAAATCCCAAGTTACGTTTGGCTAGAATTTGCAAATGTAGGTAGGAAGATAGGTTCACTGGCTTTATTTATTTGGTTTGTTAGCATACTTTTTCACAACAGGCTTCTTCAGTGTCTGAAAAGGTTAAAAAACCACTAAGCAAGCCCTGCTAAACCAATGCGGGGGTATTCCTGCTGAAAAAGCAAAGATGATCACAGGTACTTGATGATGACCAAGATGCTTCGAACGTGTGTTAGAGCTGTCCCTAAGGTAACAGCCCTGGTCTGGATCAGCCTTCCCTGCAAGCCTTCAGAATCTACATTTGACAAATGAAGTGTTTCTATTTGTATTATGGAATCCAGTGAATGTTAGTTCAGCTTTAGGTGTTTGGGGAGATGAAATCAGGTGCTCTCCTATTTTTGCAAAGGAATGGCTGTTGTGACACATTATTTCCAGGAAAACTGGTTCAAGGATGCTCCTTTCTGCTTATCAGGGTGGTTATCTGTTCCCGCAGTGCTTATGATGGGAACACTTGTCTGTTAGGAACTAAGCTGTATTTGAGATCAAGCTGACCCAGGACATCAAACAGCTCCCCGAAGGCATGTTTCAATTCCTCTTTTAAAAATCAACCAGTGGCCTAAAGGTGAAACTCCTTTTACAATGTCACTTTGAACCTTGATGGTTGTTTGTGTTTCTCTGTCTCCACAGTGACTTGATTTTTTGTTACATTGCATAAAAGGAAGAATTGTTCTTCCAGAAATTAATAAACCAGTAGTTCATCTAATTTTAATGTTTCTTCAGAAATCAAAAATTTGTTGCTAACCCAATCTATTAGTCATTCAGATGTGACAAACAAATACTATAATAGATCATTTCTTTCATTTTTATATTTTCATACTGCTTTTTATTACCTTAATCTGAAATATGCTGTATTTTGACCTGAGACGCCAGATTTTTGACACATTATTTTCTTTCCTATTATGTAAGAGGTTAAATCTACCCCTTTTCTGGAGCATGCTGCCATCTCCTACCCCTGCCCCCATCATCCCTGTAGTACCAGACTCAAGTGCAAACCAGCATGCTGGTGTCAAGACTACTGCCTGCTTGGTGTCAGCCAGGGACATGTCTGAGGAAGTAGTGTAACAGGAAAACTCCTTGACTTGAGGTTGCCAGCTGGACATGAAAAAGTGAGTAAACTCTCTTTCCCAAATTGTAAGTGAGTAAACTGTGTTCATTCTTGGCTGTGTCACTGTTTGGAAGTGATACTCCGCTGTGATGCTTGAAATGCTGCCCCTCTGACTACCTGTTTTGTACTGCCCACAGTCTTGGGCAGTCTCTTTAGATCCAATTTCTAAGCATCTTTTTATTTCCAAAAGAATAAAAATGGAAGAAATATCAGATGTACAGTCTAGGGCTTCATAAGCCAATGCTGAAAAGCCTTGGACTTGATTCTGCAGGGGTAAGGGATGTTGCACTTGACATAAACCTTCCTACAAGATGAGGGAAGGGGAAAAAATTTCCCTGAAACGTAGACATTAAACTTCTTCACTTTACTATGTAGCATTTGTGTCACTTGTGATTTGAGATGTTTAGCACAGGGAATCAATGTAGGGTTCGAGGTATTTGACAAAGTGACAAACTCAAAGCAAATGTTTCCTCATGAAGCAAAGACAAAACTCCTGAACACTACTCACAATACTAAGCTATATGGATAGTATTATAAGTACTTAGGTAATTTTAGGTATTCCATAGGTGCTACATTTTTATGTTTGCCGAGTTCCCACTTCTCTGGACACGTGTTAAGCACAGTGCCAACACCAGCTACTATTTCTCTGTGAAAATGAGGGGTAAAGGGCTTATGGTGTGCACACGTCTTGCCTCATTCTTGATCTCAATAAGTCTGAGATGTCCCAGAACTGTTGCCTGATAATTAGCAATATTGTGTTGTTTTTTCCAGGGCATTCTTTTCATTTTAAATATTTTATTTTATCATTCTTAAAGGAAATATGGTGAATGAGTGTGTTCCACTGCAAAAGCCAAATCTTTTGCAACTTGGGTGGTATTAAATTAAACCAGTATGCTAAGAGAACAATTATAATTACTTGGCACTTTAAGAACCTACTGTAAGTGCTCAGGCTATTAGACCCATTTAAAATCTTGATTGCAGAAAGAACTGTGTGTATTAATCTGTAAAATAATTCGTCTATTCTCTAATTTATCATTGTTCCAACAAAATGGGCTTTTGAAATTAGAAATTACTCTAGAGTAATTAAATAAATTTAATATGCTGCAACTTTTTATGAAGGTGGATACCTTAAAAGGCTCATAGTTTAACATAGTATCTCAGTTATATTAGCCTTTCATATGACCTTCTCTGTTTTTAATAAAGTTAATACAGTCTTTGAGACTAATCATTTAATGAAAGGAATAGTCTGTAACTTATGGCATTTTCTTATAAGTTGTGCTATTAGACTACCAGACAAATGTGAAAATACTTTACATATAATTCCTTCCAACTTTGCTCTGTTTGGGTTAGTCTTGTTTTGGCACAATGGAGTATTGTCTACTTCTAATAATTAACAGGAAGCATCAGATTTGCAAGGGTTTTTTTGTTTCACGTAGACTAGACACAGACCATGCAAAAATGCATCTGTGATAGTACTGTTGGAGGGAGGGATGGAGTTGGGCAATTAGGCACAGTGCCTGAATGCAAATTTTCCTGGTAGTTTTAAGAGGGCTTTTGTACTATATTTCTCATTAGCAATTCAGTCTATTTGAGTCTAAACAAACTCAAAGTGGATGAAAGCAAACTCCTTCTTCCAATAGGGTTAGTGAGCTATAGAAGCACCTTGCAAACTTGGTGAAGTCTCCCTGATTTTTGCATGTGTAAAACAAGATTTAGGTGTCCTTCAAAAAGTAAAGGGTAATTCAAGCAGGAGGGATGGGCTTGATGCAGTAGATACAAGGTGAAATTCTTTGCCGTGTGTTACTCAGATGGTATGATGGCAATGGGTTTTGCTGGCATTAAAATATCTGTGAATCTGCCAGTAAATATTACAAGCACTTTCATAATGAAATTCTTCTTTCTCATTTAAGCCTCACCCATTTCAGACTAGATTTTTGAATATCATAAGCTCTTGCCTTTGATTTGTACAATATTTAGATAATCCTAATTACAGTTACAAAAACAGAACTATCATTAACTTGCTGATCCCAGAGGAAATTTGAACTGTGAAACCAAAAATATTTGCAAAACTCTATCATAAATTGCTGAATTTCTTATTTTGCTTCTAGGTATTTTTTTTTCTTCGGTATCTGTGATGCAGTTTATTTGGCAAAGTTTTCTTGGTGGTCAGAAGTGAAGAATTACAGCACATGGGTTAAGTAGCTGGTATTCCATAGCTCTTAAAATTTGTTTTTCAATAAACTTAGGCAAGACAGCTTTAAAATAATCTTATACTAATATAACAAAAATTAGTTTGAAACACTGACATTCTGATAGGCTTTTTGAATCCCAGAAGAAGTAAAACTGTTCCAGTGCTTTCAACCCTGTACTAATACTATATAAGCTCATTAATCTAGTAATGAAAATTTAAATTCAGGTGTTTAAAATAAAATCATAAATTCTTGGTTCTTGACTTCGTGGCTAGTGGACTTCTTTCTCTTATTTTGTCACTCTTCTTTCTTTGAATATCAGTAAGGTTGTATTTCTTCTTTGCTTTTAGAATGCTTACTCTTCAAAAAGTTACATGGGATGGATTGGCATAAGTGACCCTGTATTAAATAGGTTCTTCCTGGAAGCATATGAAATTCCTAAACATCTCAAAAAAATCAATAAATTTGCTTCTGCAATTCGCCTTTTTTAGTAGCAGAACATACTTTGTCTCAGAAAAGAAACTGAAAATATCTAGCTGAGGATCTCATTCAGATTTGGGGTGTGGTTGTTTTTATTCTGGCTGTGCCTCTAAGAGACATCTTAATTCTCTATTGTTTGCTGCTTAGGAAAGCTGAATTCTGTTCCTGTGGGTGGGAATATTCTTTTTCAGATGGAAGTATTTGTCATTTGTTGATCCTAAAAAACAAGTGGTCTACATTAACACACAGAGCTCAGTGTTAAGATGTTAAATAGTCATTTCAGAAGTACAAGTTAGTCAAGCCTTATTCCTAGAACTGCCCCTGGCTTCAGTGAAGCTTATGCAAATAATGAAGTAAACAGAAAGAAAAAATAATAATTAAAAAATAGTTTAATCAGAGTTCTGTAAGGAATTTGGAGATATTTGCCAATGGAAAAAGTGAGGAAGTAAAATACGAGTCTCTCCACAATTTATTTATTTTTTTACCTTTAGAAATTTGACTGTATGAAAAATAAGACACATTGATAGTGTGGAACTGCTGTGAGATTTCTCACCAAATATGTAATGATCTAGAATGGTTGTTAGGAACAGCAGCAGAAATATCTGTGGATTCATGGATTTCATTCCTGGAAAACAAATTGTAATGGCATCAGTATTAAAAACCAAATAAAAATAAAGCATTCAGTAGCATTCCAGGAAGACCATGCGTAAACTGCTCTTGATGGGAGGGACAGAGGTTAAATGTATTAAGGTCTGGCTTGTAGCTCTCCAAGTACTTTCCTATATGAAGTCATATGACGAGTGTTTCTAATAGGATTCTTCAGGCCTTGCTGCATCCTCAACTATTTAGAGTTTCCATTGGTTTGGAGTCAAGTTTCAAATTACAGCAGAACACAGCTGATGTAATTGCTATATTAGAATGATAAAGAATGATGAGAACAAGCTGATCAGCCAGCCAGGGTGATTTGTCTCCTCTGGCCAGTTTGTTCACACCTCTCTTGTTCTGGAGTCACAAAAGATGTAATATTTAGAAAACATCACTTCCTTGGACCCGTTGGCTGCCCTATTTCCAAAGAGGCCCCTCATTGCCACAAGGTTTTGCTGGTGCATCTTGCACAGCAGTTCCTGTTCTGCAGAACTGCTGGTGCACCTCCCACCAGTACTGTGGCCATGGATTGTCCTCTTCCAATACAGAACTTTGGTTTTGTCTTTGCTGACTTTTCTGAAGTCCATGTCAGGATTTTGAGCTCTCTGAACAGCAGCTCTGCCTTCCATACACAACTGCTCCTTCCACAAATTTTCTGAAGACACTGGCCACCCCTGTCATCTGGATCATTGCTAAGGATGCAAAGGGTGCTGACCTGGCATGGACCCCTGGGCATCACACCACTCATAACCAGCCACCTCAAACTGTTGATGGTGACCCTTTGAGCCCAGGCACCCAGGCTGTTTTCCACCCACTTTTATCCCACTCCTCCAGTCCATAATTTTCCTGGGGACTGAGTTTTTCTAGTTTGTAGTTCACAGAATCATCATAGGATTATAGAATGGTTTGGATTGAAAGGGATCTTAAAGATCATCTAGTTTCAACCATTATGCTGTGGTCAGGGACACTTTTCACTAGGTCACGTTGCTCAGAGCACCATCCAGCCTGGTCTTGAACGCTTCCAGGGATGGGGTATCCGCAACTTCTCTGGGCAGCCTGCTCCAGTGCATCATCACCCATCACAGTATAGAATTTCTTCTTAACATCTAAGCTGAACATCCTCTATTTCAGTTTGGATCTATTACCCCTTGTCCTGTCACTACATGCTCTAGGAAAAAGTCCCACTCCATCTTTCTTGTAGGCTACCTTAAGGTACTGGAAGGCCACAATTATGTCACCCCAAAGGTTTCTCTTTTCCAGGCTGAACAGTCCCAATTCTTTCAGTCTTTCCTTATAGGAGAGGTGCTCCATCCCTCCAATCAACTTAGTGGCCTCCTCTGGACATGCTTCTGGATCCTGCTGCCTTAGATTTTACAACAGGCATAACATTTGCTTTTTTTTCAATCATTGGGGTCTTCCCCTAATTGCCACAACTTTTCCTACATGATAGAAAGCAATTTCCCAATGGCATTGGCCAGATCCCCCAAGCAATCCATCCAGCACCATTGATTTTTATTTGCCCTGTTTGGCTAAACAATCCCTAACTTTATTTTCCTATACCATGAGCAGTACCTCTTCCCCTGTCTTCCCAACTTTGCTGCCATACAGAGACCTGAGAGTTTTTAATTCTAAGCTACAGCAATAACTTTGTTCATATGCTTTCATTGCTTGTTATAGCTAATATAATATAGCACTTCAACAGCAATTTTCCCCCCAAAGTTCCAGAAGTTTTACATGGAAAGGAGGCTTTAGAAACATCTCAGCTGACTGTGCAGGCCACACCAGATATTTGAACCAAGTATGATCTTGATTCAGGATCTGAATACTCTTTAGTGATGGAGTTTTAGATATTAATCAGAAAACTTGTTCCTTCCTGAAGCAGCAAACAAAACACACTTTCATTTGCAGGTGACACTTTAGATGTAAATGTCTGAGGCCTTTGAAGAATGCTTTTGATAGTAGTCCAAACTGAACAAATACAAAACTCAGAAAAAATTTATAAAGACATCTCCCTCAAAGGAGTAAGTTCAAAATTATTTCAGTGACAGCCTCTCCAGGACATTGTTAACATTTATAAACCACAGAATTGAAACCCTTCTAAATGTTTGTCTTCGAAAGTCATTCTACAGATTGGGTCTATAGTGCTACTGAATTTCTGAAGAGCAGAATTTATTGAATACCAATTTATTTTTCCCAGAAATCCCTTTCCAGTTATATTATATGTGTTTTCATGCAACAATTTCAGTCAATTCAGACATGGAGTAGACCACAGAAAAATACTTAAGTGTGAAAGAAACTGAATATGCATTTGTATTTTATACTGGCAAATCCTCAAGGAAGGATTGTGGGCTGCATAAGAATGCAAGAGAGAAGGTACAGGGTTACTGTTCTGTCTCTGACATCATCTGCCATGATCACTGAACAATTTATAGTTCCTCAGTTTCCCTAATGGTAGCAGTTACCCAAAGGTTGCTTATGAGTTACCTTTTGTCTATATGGTGCAATAAAGAGGAAGGAGTCATCATTACCTTCCTAATTAAGCTGGTCCATCTTCTGCTGGAATCATCAGACCTTGCAGCTATTTAAAATAGCACAAGAGCTTCACCTGAGCAAATACTGTAGATGAGTGTAAAGAAAAGAGCAGCCAAAGTGGAAGAAGAAGATTCCTATATATGTATTTTAGGGGCACATAAACAACTCTGTCTGCAAGGACAAAGCATGAATCTCAACAAGAGAAGCAGTTTATTGGAATTCCCCATGCAAAGAGCCAGAAAACCTAATTACGATTTACTATACATCAGGGCCAATCTGTCCACAGCTCTCAACTGTTTTCAGTGCCCATGACAGAGCTCTGTCTCAATTGCCATGTGGGGCCTTGGAAATCCACCAAAGCAAATAGGCACTTTTCCTTTTGCAGTTCAGTTCTATCAATTATGTTAAACACGAGCCTTCTGAGACAGAAGAATTTTTGTAGTTGTTGCTGTTGTTTTTAAAGAAACCTGAAATAAAGAAAGCTAGGGATTTTCAGAATCTGCTCTCTCAGTTGGGATAGTCCATGTGTTAGAAAATGTTTATAGATTTAAAATTGGAAGCAGTTGAAAACCATTAATATGGCATTGTGGAGGAGAAAGAAGTTGAGCAGCTTGATTTTTCAATGGATAGATACTCCATCCTACAAGCAAAGACATGGGAGTTTAGAGCATTGGCATTTTATAGCTATCCCGAATTCCTTTGGGGATGTGTACCAGCACCTCTCTTCCTGAAAGATACTGAAAACACCTCAGAGTTGCTAATTAGAGATAAGAGACAGAAAAACTTAAATTCTCTGAGGACAAAAGTTATTATGAAGCGTTCTAAAGCAGGGTGGTTTTACCTAAACAAGGATTGTCTGGATTGGCTGCATGTTTCCCCCCAAATCCAAAACCGCAGAAACAACAACCAAAGCACAGTGGGAGTTGATGGGAGCCGGCTGAGAAAGAACAGTGCTCAGTTGTCATCTCTGGTCAGAGAGATGTGAAGAAACAAAAACCAAAGCTATCACCACTGAAGTCGCAGAAGTGATTTTCAAGAATTTTTTTGCCTTACATTCCTTAGATGGGTAACTGCTAGAGGAATGACTTTTAGCACTGTTTTCCACACGCATATGCATTGCAGTTCATGTGAAATATTTAGGAGTGGGATATTTTTCTGATGCAAAGCTGTTGTTCATAAAATAGAACAAGGTTACCCCAGAAATTTGGTGTCTACTTGCTCTTGTTCACTTGCAATAGTGATCCTGAATTTCCCTCTGCCTCACAGGCAAAACTTGCCTGGAGCCATGGGTCAAGACAAGTGCCAGAAAATGAAGATCTGTAGTCTGTTCCGTAGCTATTTCAGAAAGCCACACAAATAGACAAGATTTCAAAGAACCACAGAGCTGGCAAGAAGGTTTCTAGAGAACCTCTAAATATTCTTCATTCCAGCATGGTCTTGCCAATGTCTCTGTCCTTTCTTTCACATTTGTTGAAGCTGGTCTTGAAGACTTACTGTAATGGAAACATGATAGACCAGCTGGCCTGCCTCAGTGCTATTCTTAGTGCTTAGGGAAGTTTTTCTCTTATCTAACCTACTCCTGCTGCAATTTAAGAGCTTTGGCTTCCATTTCTTTTCATTGTGAAACCAAAGAGATGGTTACTTCTTTCCTCTTGCAGCATGTTTTTATGTGAAGTTGATTTTTTCCTTCCTTGGTGTAGTAGTTTACACTTGCCCCTATTGATCATTATCCGGAGTTGTCTTTTCAAGTATCTCATTGGTGAACATCACTGAACAAATTCTCATAATGCTCTCAGTGCCCATGCTATATGTCCCTGGTTAGTGTCATCTCACAGTGTAGGAAGACTTTCCTCTATCATTTTAGTCTATAATGAAAATACAAAATAGACTCATATGGTGCCCCAGTCTAAAGATCCTTCCATTTTTTACTCTCTGAGTATATTTTTCATGCAGTTTGGATCAACTTTGCAGTACACATAATTCCCCTTTTCTCTTCTGGTGTCCTTAGTGATTAACATAACTTTGAACTTTTATACATGTCTTATAGGATCAGAAAGTTAGTTCAAAGGGAGCCATTATGTACACTGAGGTGCTGGACCATGCTATATTCTGGTAATATTTGGAGATCACAGTGCTTTGGTGCCTGACATTAAAAATTGATCCTAGGTGTGTGTTTAGGGGCTTCTTCAGAGATAGAATGCATTGCAAATGTAGTTTCTATCAGTAGATTGTCTTTTTTGTTAAGGAAAAAAGATACTGAGATGTGTTCATTTATATGAACAAGATCTATTTTGATGAAATTAGAATAGAAAATAATAGAACTAACATTTTTATAAATAAAGAATAAACATTTTTATAACATTTAGAGTGATGATTGAAACAAAGGTTTTAAGATTTTATTTCATGTATGTATTGAGTCAAGAAAATACACATGATTGGAGTATTTGTTTTTGCTGGTTTATTTCACTTGATGAGAAAAGTTTTGGGTGCCTTTTATTTTTGTTTGAGTTGGGAAAAGAGAAAAGCAGAATTGTGTTATTTGCTACAAAACGGAAAGCCCATTTTTTCCTAGCTCTGCCTTTCGTGGTGTGCCTCTCTTAGGGATTCCAGGATGCTGCAGTTTTTTCATCATGTATCACTGCAGCAAGATAATATGGGTTACAAATTATTAGTTTAATCAAAGGAAACCAATCTTTATCCTGTACAAGCTGCTCTCAGGACTTTGATGCAGACAGGAACCAGGCTAGTTCCAGGTTTTATCAGATTGACCCCTTCATGATTTATGGTAGAATCCACCAGCTAAACTATTATAATCTCTGGGAAAAAATGAAAAGTATATGACAGAGATATATTAACAACACTGTTATATGATAGAGAATAACTATTCACCTTTTGTAATAGAACCAGAGCATCAGAGCATCAGCACCAGCTTTAAGACGCACTTCTCTGGACAACATATAATTGAATGGAGGAAATCAGCCTCACAAGAGGTTTTGGAAACCAAGATCAAACATAAATTTAATAAGGATGGAATACTTCATGGGAGAAAGGCTGTCCAAAACAGTGATATGAAAGCAAGTTCCTACTCAGATAGTCCTTAATCTTTTGATGGCTGGACAGGTGTACTGAAGGATGAGACCCTTTTCTCCCATTTTTTCTCAAAACACTGGCTTCTACCAGAGAGAGGGAAACAGGCTGGCTGAATCTTTGAGGTTTTCCCCAGTTCATCTGGTTTTCTGTTCTGTGTAGTAGATATAGTCTAAGCACTGCTAAATAATCTGGGTAACCAGGCTGACAATAGACATTACAGTCAGGACCCTTTTAGATGCAGGAATGTTCTGTGAGTTAAAGTGCTAGATCAACTAGTTAAAGTGTTGCATGTAAATTATGATGAAGTCTTTCCTTTGAGCTTTTGTATAATATAAATCAAATGCCCTTGTCCTGCAGCGAGGTCCTGCTTGGCTCAAGCTGAAAGGCAGTGTATGGCAGTTGGGAAGGGAAAAGAGGAAGAGGAAAAGTGAAGTGGCAGGTGTAGAGCTGTGGGAGGTCTTGGACTTTCAGCTTTCCAGAATAACTACTCTTAAACAAAAGCATCTTTTAGTCGATTTTCAAATTTAAGCCAGAGATAAGCAGGACGTATTAATGATACCAGTTAGTGTTATTGACTCCTTGTGTATTATCTCTGTTCTGTGCTTTAAAAGTGCTCACTGAATCTGTGGGCAGATAAGACATTGCAGCAGCAGCCCTTCAGTTCCAAATTACGGAGGCTCTGAGATAAGCTGTATGGGTTTGAAACATATTTTAAAAAATAACACTAGACAGTTGTTAACCAATTGTCTTCACATTGCAGAGCAGAATTAAGGGCTGCTGTATGTGCTACAGGAGTCATTGAAAGAAGTCTGTAGATAAATACTGCTGAAGGCTGGGCAGCTGTGGTTTTTATTGCGCTCAGGCATCGACTGGTGCATCTTGCAGCCTGACCCAGGCCCTTGCATCCATAGCAGCTGCTGGAGAAAGTCTTGTGGGCTGCTCTGTGCACTCACACAGTCTATGCTGGTTCCAAGCAAGTCATACTGCATTCTCATTTTGTTGTCTCTGTTCAAAGGTTGCAGAAATAGATGGTCACTAATAGCCAAAATCCCTCGTTTTGGCAAAGCCTTGATTAGTTCTTGGGGTGGGTGTTTTTCCCCGTGCAGAAGGACTTGGGGGGTTCCTAAGCTATTTGCACAGAACTGCCAGGCTTGAAATTGGTATTAATGTTCCAGCCACCATTACTCTTGGGCTTGGAACGCCAACAACATGAAAGAGATCAGGTCTGACAGGGCAGCTCTCACTCTCTTGCCATGCTGCAGTGTGAGAATCACAGGCTAATCATGTCAGGACTTCAACATCCTGCTGCTGCAGCTTGTTTTCTTGGCCTGAGCAATTTTAGCCTTTCTGACTTCAACTAAGAAACAGATTTCATTGTGCAGCTAGAACTAACTGACAAGTTTTAAACATCTTAATCTTGAAAACAGCCTGAATTATACACATCTTTAATTTTAAATCCCTAAGATATGCTAAATGGGAAGCATTGAGAAAACTTAATTAGTCTGCCTGCCTCTTCCTATAGTTCGTAATTACTATGGGTACTTTTCTTGTCCACCAACACCTGCTGGCTAGATTTTAGGGCAGATGTTCTTGTGTAGTCATCATTAAAAGCACATGCACTGGATGCTGTTGAAGCCTCCAAGTGCTCTGCATTTATGTCTTTTATTTCAGGATGCCTGGGGGGAAGAAGGGATCATCACACAGTTAAAAATGTCATTTGCTTTCTCTATCTTTTCCATGCAGCTTCTCTCTTTCAGTCAGACAAATAGCTACCAGGAAATTTGTTAAGGGTAAAATGGTTTTGAGACATGGTGCTCTGTTTTTGAGAACATTATCCTGGATTAAAAACTTTTTTACTCAGTATACTCAACCCAGTGACAATTTCACTATCTCTTAACCCAAGTAATGACTTCAAGTTTCTGATTAGAGAGCAAGAGGGAAGGGACTGCGTGTGGTTCCTGGAGCCTGAGCTAAGAGAGTGCTAAGAAACACTGTAATAATTTAACAGGTGTGAGAGCTCCTGCCTGCTGAGCCAGCTCTCCTGCCTCTGTGGAAATGGGCAGGATCACTGCTTTGCCCATGGCTTGTGTTAGTCCTCCCCAGCCAGACCTCTTTTGGTTTCACCTCCCTGAGCTCTGTGAGTTGTGGCTTGGCCCTTGGCCCCAGCCCTCATTACAAAACATCTGTCCTCCAGTTTTAGGTGTAGAGCATCATTTTTGCAGAAAAAAAAAAGGTAGGTGTTGAATACATGTCCTTATCATGGATAGCATTATTCCTTGCCTTTTGCTGCTTTTTTTTGGATCATCCTCTTTTTCTTTGTGATTTGTATTGTGTTTTAAAGTCGTTGAGATAGGGAAAAGTGTGTTTGCTCTTCTACTGTTTCAAGGAGTGAATGTTTGGCCACTCCATTTGCTAAAATAGCTAGTGGTAAAGACATTCTGGGTGCCTCATCTAATTCCAGATAAGCCTTGGGCTCTCAATACACAGCACAAGAATCTAATTATTGAAGTAGTTATTGTTGACTTCTCTGCTACACCCCATTTTTCCAAACCCAGAGCCACCTTTGGAGTCACAGCAGTGGACCCTGCTGGCAGTGGTGGGATGTAATGTCAGCCTGGAAACAACTGTACTTACCTGGAATGAGTTACTAATTTAAAATCTCAGTTGTGTATTTTTTGACCCTGAAAGGAATATGTGACAGGAACAGGAGAAATATTCCCTTCTTCACTCAATGCATTCAAATTTCAGTGGCTGCATTTCTGCAAAGCTGGTGCTTTTTCTTCGCCTTTTCTGAAGAACCAGATAATAGCTAAGGCTAAGGTTAGACTGCCCAGGACTAATGAGACCTACCAGTTTTTCTTCTTTGTGTCAGTCTTTGTAGGAGGGGGAAATGGAAACTATTAAACCAATAATGCACAATTATTTTGCAATGATGTGCCTCAAAGCAAGAAAAATCACCCTGTCTTTCTTTTTTACTATCAGATGCCTGTTAGTTTTAAAGTGAGGATGTAAAAGTAAAGTGAGGATGTCAAAGTAAAATGAATATTGGGCGGAGTGTAAAAACTTTTCATTCAGGTTATTTTTAGGCAAGACTTCTAATTCCAGTTTGATTGAGTACTTGTTGCAGTCCTTTGAATTTATAGCATGCCATTCTATTGAGCAAGTGTGCGTTTCTCTCCTGAAAGGTTTTTAATTATGTGTGGGTTGGTGTATATATATATATGTTTATATTTATTTTTATGTATCTGCTGTGTAAAAAAAGTCTTCAATTTATGTATTTGAAAGGAACCAATAGTCTAATGGTATTCTGGTTATGAAAACTGGATTTGGGGAGTATGTCTTTCTCCTGTGAAAGGCAAGCATAGCAATGCAGAGATTAAGGGGTTTTTTAAGGAACATGTTAAATTCTAGCTTCTCTCTATTAAAATAATTCTAATCA
Organism: Corvus kubaryi; assembly: GCF_017639235.1. Classification (NCBI taxonomy): domain Eukaryota; kingdom Metazoa; phylum Chordata; class Aves; order Passeriformes; family Corvidae; genus Corvus; species Corvus kubaryi. Next base: position 14,059,980 of record NW_024581127.1, read on the forward strand.
TTTGATAATAGTCTTGCTCTGGGCCACTAACAGTCATCACCACTGGGTTTTTCTCTCCCTTTGCATTAGTCTATAGGTGGTATTTGAATGTGGCACCATAAACATCTTTACAAAAGTGTGCTTGTGCTTGATTTCTTTGACTAAATCCAAATGGAAATTACTTCAATTTATACGGCTGTAAACATTGCTTTAAGTTTTAGCATGGACACAATATACCAGAAGGATGGTGGGGAGTATTTAAACTAGGAGAGGTTTATTTTCTTTTTATTGTGAAGAGTTTGGTCACTGTTATCAAATTATATGCATTTGTTGCATCATATGTAAAACGTTGTGTCTTTTGGAGTTGCTTAGAAATTTCTGTAAAAGTATATAATTTTGAATGGGCCCCTGCACATTTTTATTCACAAATGGTGAAAAATATATATTGATCCTTGATTTCTGCAAAATGACGATGGAGATAATCAGATTGTTTTTGGAGGAGGATTTGCAAAGCTGCCAACAGCCTGGTACTCATGGCAGCTGGACTTGCTAGTGCCTTGTTCTGTTTCTGTAAACTTTCACCGAGCCAGCCTTTGCTTTCCATATTTTAAATGAGGCCTTCAACCATATAGATTTAATTTGAACAAAACCAAAGTAAAGCTCAACTTTAAAAGAAAACAGTGTAGTAAAACAGAGAATGCACTAAGCCTGTGTTTAAGGGAAATGCTATTTGCACTTACTGATGTGACTGAGGATCTTTCACTGAAAGTAAGCAGGTTAAACTTTCAACTTTAAATTAATTGTCAGTTTCTCTTAATGTTCTTCCTAAGCTTATATGTTTGGGGGTTTTTTTGCTCTTAATATATTAGCATTTTGACAAGTGCATTTGCACTGTGGCAAAATAGCTATCACAGCAACTCAAATTTACAGGTTGGAAGAGTCGTGCTAGTTAGAGACATTTTTTTATTTGCTTTGTCTTCCTCTAGGATTAGTTCTGCTCTGTGGATTAGCCAGAGCCCACACACAAGTAGTGATACACTGGAGAGTCAGACCAGGTGTGAGGAATTTCTCTAGTTCCTTACTTTAAAGGACAGGAATTCTTTAATTTCCCCCTTTCTTTTCCTAATGAAACCCCATATAATTTCATGGAACATTAAAACAGAGACATTCTGAGATTGTGAAGAACAGTGTTGCAGCAGGTGTCTTCACTCTACCTTAATTATTTTTATCCTTTTTTTTTCTTTAAAGTGTGTTGTTCCTTTGTAGTTTTGCTGACAAAAATATGCAATCTGTTGCTTAAAATATTGAATAATATTCATTCCTGCTACTTTGCATTCATCACCCATTGGATAAAATTATTTTTGACTACAGCAGAAATGTTTTGTGATTCTCTAAACCCTAATCCTAATGGTGGCTTGCAGCCGAGGCACTCTGCAGTATGGGTGAGCCAGCTGAGAAAGGTGTGAAGGCAGCAGTATTGGTGCAGTGCTCCCTTCCACATGCCTTTTGCAACCCCAGAAAGTATCCCTGGACTGTAGGCTTTGTGGCTCTCTGAACCCCAACCCTAAAGACTGAAAACTCCCACATTTGGATAGTCCTGAACCTTGCAATAAGCTTTGAACTTTGTTTCAGGAACTTCTTAGCATTTCTGTTACTAATGAACTAGCTAAATATACACTGGTTTGTTTGGAGATCAAATGAAAGAGATATTTCATCACCAATATCTGGAGCATCTGTTATGAAATAACTTACTAGTTTAAAACTCAAGTATGCATTACTCAAAGTAACCACAGATATTTTGAAGGATATTTTATTGTTGTAGGAATAGTATATTCTTCCAGCTTTGTCTAATGGTCCTGCATCTAAAATCCACCAAGAACTTGAAGATTTTTATAGTCTCAGTGGGGTGCAAAAATAGAGGCAGTAAAACCATTGCTTATTCTGTGGGTGTGGCTGAATAAATGCAGTTTTGGTTTCTGTGATGTAAAATACAACAGACTTGTAGTGTTCTTAGGATGTGTTTTACTTAAATTAGGTGACTGGTTTGGTGTTTTGGGATTTTTTTCATAACTAGTTAAGCACCAGAATGCTCATTAACTGGCTCTTTTCACCACCATCTGGGCAGAAGGGAGCTCTGCTTAGTTGGGTCCCATGAATATTGGCATTTCTAGTAATGGACTACTTGGTGGGAAGGCTCCTACAGGAACTTTGTGGTTAAACATCCAGCTGTAATCGTATCGAGGAGGGACGATTAGAGCAAATGGGGACCTGTGTGTTTCCTCTTTGTCTCCAGCATCCTCTGGAAAAGCATACCTATAGGCTTGCTTTAAACTGGTTTGTGAGTTTGGCCTAGGAAATAGCTCCATTTCTTGTAAAATACAAGGAAGCTTCTTGAATGGATTGAAAATGTAAATGAATGCAGACAATTACTGCAAGCAGAAATGCTACTCAGAATCTTGACACGTGGGTCATTTTCATGATTCTCTCTCCCCATGTGTGACTTTCAAACAGTCTAGGGGGTGTCTGTTTCCACAACTTTTCTGGAGTGATTTTGGAAGTTGTTGAAACAGGGTGGAGCAAGGGTCTAGCCTTGGATGTTAGCAGGAGGCTCTTTGGCTAGCAGAGAGCATTGAAGAAAGCACTTCAATAGTTTGGGGTTCTAAGCAACATTATAATGTCAGCTACATGGTGTAGTTACACAGAGAGTACAGAGACGCAGAAATGCATTTGGTCAGGAAAGATGGTTTAAATGGGTCCCAGTATTCACCTGGCCCTTGTGTGTTGACATTTAAAGCTTAATGGCATTAAAATAAATTGCATGCTCAGTATTTAACTGCTTTGCTGAGCTGAGACATAAACAAATACATTAAAAAGAATTCTAAATTAGAGAAACTACTGATTTTGCAATGACTTTCATTCCACTTACAGTGTTAAAAAGAAAATGCAAAATGTAAGGGATTTATACATCCAGCAATCATTTTACAACTATCAACTTTTAAAGTAGTCTCTGTATAACATATGTAGGCATGTACATAATTTTAAAGAAAGCAAAAATTAAGTAAATTATATTAAAATATACACAATATATACAAGCATAAACAGGTATCTAATAGAGGTACATAATCCTTCTAAATTTATATGCCCAAAGTAGGGAATCCCCTAAATAGGGATCTGTGGTTTAGTTAGCCAAGGTGGTCACAGAGCCAAAACAGAAAATACAGAAGTAATTCAAGAGTCCATGTTGCTTTGGAAGAAAGAAGTCATGTCTCACCAGTCTAGCAAGGCATTTTCAGAAGAGTTTGTAATAATTTTTGTAGCTGGATCTGGTCATTAAAGTACAGTTGATTCTTCAAAAGCTCCTGGATCAAAGACTCTAGAGGAAGAAGGTACTGTGAGGTGAGAGGTATTTTCCTCCTTCATGGTAAATACCTGATTTTTAAAAGGTAGAAATCAATTGTCGGTCTTCTTAATGGAGAAAGTCTTTATTAGGTTGCCCAGTCACCTGGTTTTTGTAACTTTGGATGTTTACAAAACTCCATGTTAACTGCAAAGGAAGTGAACAGCAAGAATAGCAAGTTGGCAAAGTTTGTTTCAAAGATTTCATATCGAAACTGAAGCTGACTGTGAAAATGTGACAGTAATCTTATAGTAGAAAATGCCTAAAGAATACAACAGCCAGTGACATTTTTGTGTCAATAAATGCAGAGTGATGCAGTATAGGAGCTATGTGTCCAGAGCAACAGGATCCACGTTATCTTCAAGAAGAATGATTTGGGAAGCACTGTGGATAATTGCCTGAAATTGTCAAGTCAATACCCAGGGAAGGTGAAAAACACAGTGTTTCATGCACTGAGGAAGGAAGGAAGGAAGGAAGAGAGAAAAAGCAGAAAGCATCCACAGGAGATGTGTTATGGTATGCTGCAGTCACATCACGAGTCCATTCCCATGCTGGTGTTTGCAGGATGTATTGGGCTTCTCATCTCAGGAATGGTGAAATACAATTAGAAAAGGGAGAAGAAGAGGCACCAGAAACCTGCATCCTCAGAGATATTGAATAGTTTCTACATGAGGAAGACTGCTCAGCTTGGGAAAAAGCTGGTGAGTTAGGTGTGATAAAAGTATATTAAGCCACCAGTCCTACGAAGATGAATGAGAAAATGGAGGGTGCTGCTACTACAGCTCGTGAAGTGAGAACCATACCGTGCCCACATGAAATGCCCAGGCACACCATGCATTGCCACAGGGAGCTGTGGGCAGAAGTGTAAATAGGTTCAAAAATTAGTGATTAGTGGGCCTATGGAGGATCTCTCCATCTCAGATAGTGAGCCTGCAAGTGGGTCATGTTTAGGCAGCACCAGCTAGGGAGACTTACCCTTTTCTTTTCTCTTTTTTATTAAAAAAAAGAACCTTGATGATGATATAAGACAGAGATTGGGTGAGTGGAAGAAGAACTTCCAGTGCTTTTCACTGCTGAAGATTTATCTAGGGTTTTGTGGGTTTTTTCCCAGCCAGGGGCTGTTTAGGATATTATTTTAGAGTCTGGTCAACCTGGGCTCTATAAACTAGAACTGCCTCCTTCCCTGGCACCTCATTTCACAGGATTTCATGCGAGTTTAGGTTGGATCCCCTACTGTTACTGGTCCTCTAATGCAATAAGTGAAAGGTTAATGCATTGCAAAAGTAACTGTGATAATCCTGATCTGTAATTTAGTCCATTTAGTGTATCCACAGGATTAATTCTGAAATGCATTAAGCAAAACAAGAAGTAATATGGACTTCATATTGTCTCCCTTATACTGTAGTCTCATTTAATTAGTCCCTGAAACAACCAACTGAAAGCTTCCCCTCTGTCCTGTTGTTTGAATCATGAATTTTAAAGACTTTTGAGAGTGACTCAGGAGGTGAAACAGCAGGGCTTCTGATGTTATTTATAAGCTCTGTACTGGAAACTATTTCAGTGTCTGTAGCCATGAAACTCAAGCAACTTAGCCTGTAATTTCATCATTTGAGACTGAGTGACAGGAAAACTAATGTTGTCAGTGCCCCACTAAACAGCATTAACATTCTCCATTGCCTCTGCTTACTTGAAAAATGGACAATGAAATAATTGGCATTAAAGCCAGCTGTCAGCTACAGCTTATCCCACAAAGGAGGAGGTTAATATGAGGACCAAAATACATGGAAGAGATGCCTGCAATAAGTGGGTTTTCATTACAGTAATAGTTCTGCAGACAGCAGTTAGGCAGGGGCAGCACACAAAACATCTGTACAACACCTAAAACAAGCAGGCACTCTACAGGGCTTGCAGCAAGAGATGCTGAGGCACCAACAGAGCATTCCAGCCAGCCCATCCTAAACACAGCTACAATTGCAGCAGATTTATTCCCTGACCACTTGAGATTTGTGATTTTGCTGGGTTTTAGAAAGGCACAAAATGAAAATAAAAATAAAATAAGAAATTGTGTTCCTGTTCCTATCTTTTATCCGGTTTTCCTTTTGTAGGTCTTTGGCACATACCCTTTGAAGGAAAAGCCATGTGTCTTCCTACGTCTGCCCTGAAGTTTTGACCTTTCCAAATGTGTGGGGCAGAAATGTTCCAGCTGTGAGAAGGGAGAGGCTATTGATTCTATTACTGTATGTGAGGAATACTATGCTCTTCTGTGTTTATGTTTTCCTGGTACATACCATTTTTGAACTGCATAGAAGATTGTGATGTGTCTCTTTGCCTCTTTTTCATTATTTTTAAGTATTTGATGTAAAAGAAAAAGATACGTATATTTCATCAGGACTTGCTTTATTTTTAGGGCATTATGGATTTTTAGTACATTTCTGAGTAGTGTCACTGGCATTTAGAAGGTCTGAGATTAGAATAAACTTGAAAATTAAGTAAAAGAGTTTTTCTTGTTTCTTAAATTAAAAACAGGAAACAAAAGCAATATTTAATAGATAGGAAAAAAAGGAACCTGTCTTTTATAGCCAGGGAAAGCACTGCAGAAATAAAAATAAGGTTTCAGATCAGGCACCTGATGTGTTGACATCTTACTACAAGCAGTACCTTTGATAGCATGTAGGTTTGTCTTGACAGGAAGGTGCAGCTCAAACAGGTACTTGGAAGATGCAAGCGAAGCTCGTGTTAAACCCCTTTATATTTGTAAACTTTTGGAAACATTGAGCAAACTATGTCTTGTTAAGTAAGGCATTTCCAACTTTGCTGTTAGGAGGTAGTACAGCTTGCTCAACAGGACACTGGCCTCAGCTCAGATGTCTGGCATCTATTCCTTTCTCAGCTGCTCTGAGAAAATGAATGTGTCATTTCATCTCTACATGCCCCTTTCATCCTTCAGTCCCTCTTGTCTGTTTAGAGTGTATTTTTTTTGAGCTGGAGTCTTTTCTCTTTGGAGAGGTGTACATATACTGTGTAAAATAATGGAGTGGCAATTCTGTCAGGACCTCTAGGGACTACTATAAAATGAGACCTGGAAAAGTTACACGCTTTTTTATAAATCATTAGCCTATCACTTCACTGTATAAGGCAACGTACATGCAGAGGTCAGTGTCCCAGAGATCTAGCTGTAATATTGAAGATCCAGGACACCAAAGCAAGGTTATAGAAACAGTGGGGATTTTCCCATTGTATCTGAAAGAGGCATGGCATAGCTGTGAAGTTTACTTGAAAGCAAAGACAACGGGGAAGCTATTGATAGGGCTCCATAGCAAGCATGTACTGACTCCATGACTCACATTTGACTTCCTTTGGCAATTGAATGCTATTTGGGGTATAAAAAGAAAGGAAAGAAAATGTAAGGAGGAGTGTAATGCAAAATTTTTAAAAATATAAAATTACTCTGAAGTTACTGTGTGTTTTCCCCCTAGAAGATATTTGTGTTTTATGGAAACTGCCTTTATAATCATTCTGATAATCATTATCTGCTTTTCCAGTCATTGTTTGCACAAATGACAAGAATTTGAGTGCTTAAGTATCTGGCAATAGAGTTTAATTCTAATTATGACTTATGACAGCAGCGCTTGTGAAGGCAGTAGACAGAGTGACAAGAAGCAGTGGTCATCGTTGACATGCTCATCATTTGTTTTGTGGTTCATGCATCCTTTTACCTCAATAGCAACATCTTCTTAACCTGGCAATAAAACCTTGTGTCAGTTTTATTAGTGTGTGAAGAATAGGTGTTTGATATGAACACATTGTAAGGCAAGTCAATATCCTTATCATCAGCTAGTGAGTATTTGCATTGGGCATTTCATGCTGAGAGCAGAAGCTAGAAGGGATGGGCTGTTTTTTCAGAATTCCTCAATGTGTGTGTGTGTATTTTCACCAAGGTACTATTACCCAGCTGATCACTAAAAATACATTGTCTGTATGAATTACCAAAGCAGCTGCTTTTACCTGTCTTATGCAGTGCATCAAACCACGTATGAAATAGCAGAGAATCATGAAATGAGTTCAAGACACTAATGAACTTGAATTGAAGAATTTTTTTATGTTGTGTTAATTCTAAGATGTCTGGAAGAGCCAAGGCACCATGGGTTAGAGTGCCACAGAATGGCTGAGCTTGGCAGGCACCCCTTGAGCTTGCCTAGTCCAACCCCCCTGCTCAAGCTGGGTCAGCTGCAGCAGGTGCTGAGGACCATGTTCTGTCAGGTGTAGAATATCTCAAAGGGTGGAGACTCTGCAGCCTCTCTGGGCAGCTTGTCCTAGTGTTTGACCCTGGGGGATCACCAATGGCACTAGATAGCTGCTGATGCAGTAACAACTGCATTAAATTAGGTAACTAAACTGTGCTAAAGAGGGTCTTCTGACACCTTGTAATGGTACTATGAATTATCTTTGTATTATTTTATTGAAATGATTAATTTTCTCCAGTTTTTAATTTCCAGTATTTTTGATGCATTCAAGTAATATGTACAGCATTTTTGGCAGCAATATTTAACATTCCCTGTTTTCATGCCACAGCATCTATTATATCCAGATAGAAGCACTTTCTCACTGATTTCCTTTTTGGCCAGCAGTGTTCCTCATATGACTTGCATCACTGTAAAAGTGAACACACTGAGAAATGACAATTAAAGAGCATTGTTTGACAAACATCCCTTTTTTTTTGCTTTATGACTGCTCTGCAAATGCAGGACAAAAAGCGAAGTGCGTAAAATGTGACAGTGTAACACCTAGCCCATCTCTTGGTTTTTTGTTCAAGTATTGGTTGCACCTGGAAATCAGAATTAGATACATGGTACACACCTACATAACAGGGCCCAGCTGAGGGGTTTTAAGTACTTAATTAAAGCTTACAGACTCTTTTAATTCTGTATGCTGTCCCCTTTCTGGGTGGCTACCATGGACATGGGTGAATAATTTATAGGTCTGTGATCCATGGCTCCTTATCTGTTTTATTTGACTCCCAGCTTATATAGCTGGCAAAAATAACCCCCATTTGTTACTGACTGTTGTTCCTGAGACAAATGTTACATAACAACAACAACAACAAATTACACTCACAGCATTGTTTCTTCTGTTAGATTTTTAGAAAAGGGGCTTTAGGTTCCCATGGTCTTTACTGAGGTAACCTAACATGACTGCAGTCTGCAGGGCCCTGCAGAACTTCCCTCTTCATGGTCATCTGTGAGGGCTGGTCTCAGCCCTGGATGCATTTACTGGTGCAAGGGCACCATTCAGTGTCTCACTGCAGCCTGGCGACCTCTGGCAGCAGAAGTGTCTGCAGGCAGCTGACATCAACATGGAGGCGTCTCAAGTTTGAAGCAGGAGACTTCCTTGCAATGAAAATTGCTTGCAGTCATATCTGTGCCCCAGGGTGCTTCATGTCCAGAGGTTTGCGTGTGGCGCTGAGCTGTAAGCTGTTCTTGTGCTCAAAGACAAGAAGATGGATTTTCACTTTTGTTTCTAATTACATAGGATGAAACTGTTTTCTTAGGGTCTTTTCCATAGTCTCTCAAGAAGCAGGTCACTGGCTTCAGTGCTAGCCCACAACATGAAAGAGACAGCATGGCCAGTCTGAGAACCTTCTGATATTTTCTCTACTCACACATTCTGATTTTCTTGCACAGTAATTGATTGATGTCAAATCTGATAATTTTCTGATTTATAAAATCAATTTAGAGAAAAAAAGTCTTTTCCAGCGTTTCAGAGAGTTAAGTATGACAAAGCAAAGGGTGTTTCTTCTTGTTCCATTCACAAGGATAAAGTGCTATTCTGTAAATCCATAGTTACTCTGATTAGTGAAATTTCTATGACAAAATCTGGGCAATTTTTGTCTTGAGTCTTACAAAAGTGTTCAAAACCAGTAGTGGGTTTGCCTCAACAGCTTGTTATGAGCCTGTAGTGCAGACGTCCATCAGTTAAAGAATGTATCATTGTTCAATCCTTTTATGATTGCATATATTCAAAAGGATTCAGAAGAAAATTTTAAAAATTAATTTGACTTTACATAAATTTAATCTTAAAATTATTGGAACATAATTCAGCACCTGTAACCTGCCCGGTGACTTCTGTGGGACTGCAATGCTTCAAGTCAGGAGCAAACAGGTCATTTAAGAACAAGAAGAGCCTCTTAAAATCACTCACAATACTGTATAACCTTATGCTATAGCATTTGGTCTTTCTGCTTCATCATCTCTGTTATGAAGGGATCTTCACCTTGGGTGGAATTAAAATGCGTTAACTTTCCATTCCTTCTCTCTAAAATAGCAGTAAAGTGAGCCATCCGAGTCAGTCCCCAATACAGCAACAGAAACATGCCTGTTACCCACAGGGAGAGCTGGGCTCTGTTCTGAGTGGCTGTACAAGTGATCAAAAGATATGTATTCTAGGAATGCACAGCTATGCTGTGGGAAATTTTGCTTTCATTCTTTTCAAGGGCTTCAGGCATCTCAGGAAAACCAAGAAAAATCATAACAGTAAGTTTTATGAGCACACATGAGTTTGTCACAGCCCTCATCATCTGATACTGATTTCCATTGCATGTAAATAAATATATGAATAATTTATGTTTTTCATCTTTATAATCAAACAATCCTGGGGTTTTTTCATTCTTACTTGACATGGTACAAGTCTCCTCAGCCTGTGTTTCTGCCTGCAGCCCATAGCTCTTACTCGTGAATTCACACCAGTTCTCTGGGTTTGTTGACCAAGAAAGGAGTGGCTCTTGTTGTGCTAAGTGGGTCCTTCCTTGGGAGCTGTGTACCGCCTAGCCCTGGTCAGGGAACAGGACAAAGAAATCAAGGCAAAGGAATTGTAAGCAGTGAATGAGTGTGGTGGGGGAAATATCAAATTCACTTATTTTCAAAATTTGACATGGAATTCTGTTCATGGTGGAATGATTGGTGACATTACAACAAAGCTGATGGAGGCTGATAAAACTGGAGGAGAGGCAGAGGCAATGAACTGGGAAAGAAGGAAATTCAAGGCAACAGGGGGTTAGAGAGGGTCAGTGGGCACTGGAGCAGAGAATAGCCAGGGTTACAATCCTCTGCCACCATCTCTGCTGTGGCTCCTAGTTGGGTGGCAGCTTCTCCAACTCATCTTGGCTTTGGTCTGCCTTGAGTGATGTCTTGCAAGCATTATTTGTGTTCCCTGAGCCCACCTGCCTTCAGGAAAAGTAGTCCTTTCCCTGCCCATGTGGTCCCAGAGGGAATCAGTTTTTCCTGAAGAGGAAAAAGCATGATCTCACTTAACTTGCTTCTGCCCCAGCTGATGAAGACTCCTGACTGCGAGAGGAATGTAGTCCTGAGCTACCTGGGTTACCCCAGATTATCTGAGAACTTGTTCTGAAACAGCACATCCTTGTGATGTACAGGGGCTCAAAAGCAGAAGCAAATTCTAAAGTGTTCCCCGCCACAAATAACAGCAAGGAAAGGATTCATAACTCTGTTGTAATTCATCATTGGAGAGCAGGGGAAGTGCTGCTGTGGGGTTACTGTAGGGATTTTCCTGCTTGAACTCTGGTAGTTTCAGAAGAAAATGGATGCATACTGTTGCTGAGGAAACGAGTCTCCCAGGGGAAGGTTGGCTTTTCCCCAGTGTGAATTTTTGCTGCCTCATGCTCACTCGAGTCAATTAACCTAAAACTTACAAACTGCACATGGCATGGCTCTGTACAGTTATTATATTTCAAATACATTATGAATTTTGTACAGTTGCATGTGGATTTAATCATAAACAGCCCAGGAACAGATTCAAGTTTATATCCCTCTTTAAATATTTGTATTCCTATAATGGAACTTTGCCCATTTTTCTCTGTAGGTGCCAGTTTGCATAATGACATCAATAAATACTTCTGGTTTCATCATTCTCAAGGGGACACGATGACAGTTCAGGATCCAAACCAGATGAATCTCTGTGCTGCTGTTTGGACTGTTGTCTCCTATGTAATTGCTGACATGGAGGAGATGTTGCCAAGGTAATAAAACAGCAAGAAAGATTTCTGTTCTTCAGTAAAGATTGTAAGTCTACTAATGCATGCAGACTACAGCTGTAGTAAATTCTGTTAACCTTGATTTTGTGCTTTATTATTACATCTGTTTTCCTCAAAACACACTCTTTTACACATTCCTGCTTATTTTTGCTGTTTTAATCTCTTCCATTTGTGATTTTCACTTAAAATGTCTTCCTTTAAGTACTCCTTAAATTTCAGATGAAGATATCTCTGACTATGGTATAATAACCATTTGTATGCACAGTGATCCTGTGCAGCAGGAAAAATTTATCAAATAAATTTTTTGCATCAGGATAATTAGTGTATTGATTTAGTGTACACGTTTACTGGTTTTGTTTCTGTCTTTCATTCTACGCATTGGAATTATGTACCATTAACCAAACAGCCCTTTCTTTTCACTGTTTGAAGGTAATACTATAGTTTCTAGAAGTTTTCAGGTTATGGGACAAATTAATTTTGTCTGTTTTAATGGTAATATATGGTAAAATGGTCAAATAATAGTCAAAATGCTAAAATAGCATAATAGTTTCATTCAGGTCCACTTTTAGATCTTATGAAAGGTTCACCTAAGACTCAGGTAAACCAGGACACAGAGGATAGAAGGCCAATCAGAGGACTTCCAGCTCTCCTGTGTTTTTTTGGGCACCTCCTCATGGAAAGCCATGCGTGTCTTTTTCTGTCTTGTGGAAGACTCACCACAGTGACAGGCAGAGAATTTCACGTGGCAGTTTTTCTATGAAGTGCCATGTTTCAGAAACAACACCCAGCTGTGATTTGTGACCTTCAATACTTGCCAGCTGATTTCCAAACAAAGTGTAAGAGCAGATTTTGATTCAGAATCCTGAAGCCGTTCCTAGCTGCCCCTTGCTTGCAGGGATGGTCTCCCCTGCTGAAGCTAGACTAGAGGATGCTGGTACACATTTACTTTGATGGAAGGATTAACCTGGGAACTTGATTCTTACATAGTTTGTTGGTTTGGGTTTTTTCTTCCTTACTGAGATTATGAATATTCAGATGAGTTTCAGGCATATCTGTAGAGAAAATATAACTGTTCTTGGAGAATATTTTAAGGCGTATGATTTCTGCTCATTTCCTTGTGATGTGATCCTTGTTTGTGATTTTAAATTTTACAACAAGCAAACTTAGTGGTGTGAATAACTGCTGCAATATAATCAGCACCAAACAACTAATGTTACGAACATGGAGTATTAAACCAAATAGCAGGCAGTCCCTAGTGCTGTTAATCAGCTCTGCTGTTGAGCAATAGCTGAATAATGAGCAATTCATTTTTATAGAATTCATAATCATGGTATCTGTTTACTGTGATAATAGCTGTTTTCCATCAAATTTACTAACTATTTCAATATTCCCTCCAAATCATTTCAAGAGCATAAAAGCTGCCTGGAGGTACTCTGCTCTATCTTTTTAAAGAAACAATATTGAAATAAAGTTAGCAAAGGTTTCCTCTGCTTTCAAGGTGTGATGCCTATGTTTCTTTTTTGCTTGACAAGAGCATAGTTGGTGGTGCTCACCACTGACATATCCTCAGCTGTCTCCAAATCCAGCCTTTTGTCCTTTACACAATGTTACTGTTTCCTGAATTGTGTTCCATATTGTTTTCCCTCAAGGTATGAGGCTTTGTACATCAGAGATTCAGAAGGATGTTCTGTGAAGTTATACTGTTGCAAATCTTAACCTATGCTCTCTTGGAAATGGTGTTTATTTGTGTTTTTCTCCACTGCCTCATGTCAAACGGAAAATCTCTGGAGTCAAGAATACTCCTCTGCAGAGGAGAATAACACTACAGGTGTGCACATGGCACCACAGCACATGCCAAGATGTGCTTGTCAGCTCCTAAGTAAGATAATTAACTATTCCCAGGCCAAAAGCAGCACAACAATGTAAGATAGACCATAAAAATTAAGACCATTATGCTCCTGAAGAAAATTTAACCTTCATGTCAACCTCAGATACCCAGTTCTAGAGAGTAACATTGGTTTTAGAAAAAAAATGTTCAAAAATCAGAACTGCCATCTTATTTTTCTAGAAATAATTAAAATGAAAATATTTTATTTCTGACATTGAAAAGCACAGATTTTTTTTTTCTTGTAAAACCAGATATCGTTAAAATTAGATATTGTCTCTGATTCACACTTTTTTTTTTCTGATCTATATTAGTTCTCAGACCTAGAAGTTCATCTGTCCATAGTACTCTTCTGATAATCTGCCTGTTCAGATGTACCTCTCTCAAAAATTTCCATAAATGAGGAGATGCTAATAAATTTCTTTTCTTTCCCAGTGGGATTTTGTACCATCTGTGCAATAGCTTATCTTTACAACTGCTCAGTGTAGCAATTATGCTCTTCCAATTAGTGTCCATTAAACATGTATCAGCTGGTCAATTTTCAATTCAAGAGCACAGGGTAAGCCAACATAACTTTGCCTTCCACTGACATGCCATTATCTTTGAGAGTCTTTCTCAACTTTTAATTGAGAAAGTAGTAGCTTAGGACATTATTTATATTACTATTATTGTGAGGGTCACCTGCCACAAATCTGTGCTTATCATGAGTAATTCAATGATGTTCTAGGTCAAAGGGACCATGGGTAAATTTCCCTCCAATAAACATTTGGGTTTTTGCCTGCTAAGATCTGTGAGCTGAGCGCTGAAAAAATCAGCACTAGCATTTAAATATATGTCAAAAATTTAAATTTCAAATAATCATCTTCCTCAAGGTATTACAAATCTCTTGCATCTGCTGAGAAGGGAGGCCCCTGAGTAGTCTTCCTTTCAGCTACAACTCGAAGGTTTCAGACATAGTTACAGAGGGACGAGGCCAATGCATAATTCATTTACCTGACTAGACTGTAGTACAAATTCTCATGAAAAGTCTGTTTTCAGTACTGCATAATGTCATGTAAGTAACTTTGCCAGTAATAAAAGAAGAATTGCAAGGTAGGTTTGCTTTTGTCTTTCATTGTGCCAAGACCATACTGACGTTTCACTGTCTCTTTGAATGATTCTGTTCTATATGTTCTCACAAGATTTTTAGGTTTCTTAAAATAATTAAAAACAAAGAGAGAGTTGAAGCAGTGCTGATTCTGCTGCTCCATTACCAATCCTTGGCTGCATGTTTAGTTAGTATGCTTCCCCCATAGCAATTTGAGACACTTCCATTTACTATAAGTAAATATCAAACGGATCTTGATATCTATATCTGTCTCATGAAATATACATACCATCTAAATGTGCCCAAATGATTAATTTACTGCTGTATAATGATTAGCATAAAAATCTCATCACAGCACAGAATAGAAATGTTGCCACTAATTGCTGGTTGGAGTGAACAATGTTTTCTGCATAGAAGTTAATGATGCATTGCAGCTCTTGAATGGGAAAACTCAAGACCTTCTGAGAGAGAAGCTTTTTTCCCTTCTTTCTTGCTAAATGATGGAGACACTGATCATATGTAATGAAAAGGAAAAGATATAGTATAATAGATATATATAATATAATAGAAAGGAACTCACACCTTTTGTAATCTTCTGTCTGCTGCAAATGCATGGAAGCACTGTCCACACACACACTGTAGTCTTTCATGGTCATTATTTCTGGAAACTCCAGCCTTTTTGCACAAAGGTATGGCCAGCCATGGGCCTGTGATTTGTAGTTACAAGTGTTTAATAAGTACGATGTGCTAGTCCCTGATTAAGGTTTTAGATGCCTGTTTTCTCAATAATCGTGTTTGCGCTTGGAGGAGGGGCCTTGATGACAGCCTTCTGTCCAGCTCTGTGTCCAGCTTGCAGTTTGATTTCACTTCAGGACAGATCAACCTCCTGTAGTTTGTTAAGTTTATATCTTCTAGAGGGTTTTTTATCTTTCACTTTCTTTCTCAGCACTTGTACTGTGGCATGGATATTAGGAATGACTGACTGAAAAAAATCTGGGTATTTTGTGTATTAGGGCTCAGGAACTGTGAGATGCAATTGAGATGACTCTGAAGAACAGCACATAAGCACATGGTAGAGAGCTCCATCAGGGCCAACACCTGGCATTATCACTGACCTCTGTTACTGGCAGACAGAGCTTTGTGATCAATGCAGTGTATTTTCATCACCAGTCATGGTTTTCTACGTAACTATGTGAAAATCAGGCTTTTGAAAACTAAAGAGGGAAGCTCTGGAGGAGGGACCACAAAAGCCACAAAAAGAGCAAGGTTATATTGGCTCAGGAACTGTGGCTTCAAGTACCAAGGTTTTACTCTGCATTGCTGTTTGAGCTGGGGAACACTGTCTGAACCTCCCTCAATTCCGCTGTTAAATGTTGGTAGTGGTGTTTGGTGCTTGTGTATGGTGTAGCCTGATTTAACAACACTGTGTTAAAAGACATGATGCAAGTAAAATGTAAGTTCATAGCAGAGGCGAGGTCCAGCTGGAGGAGAGGAATAAGAAATTAACGCCTTCCAGCTACATGAGAATTCACCTGTAGAGCATGTCTTTTAGTAATTACTGTTTGCATTTGCAATACTTGCATTATTCACATTATTTGCATTTACTATTTGACATTAAAAGCAAAAAGAAATATTGCTCCTTCAGATACTGCCATTTCAGAATAGACTTTGGACATCAGGCATATGAATTTTAAACTAATGGGACTTTGCATCCGGGAATGATGTGGGATGATTTTGTGTGCAAAATGGTCACACACAGTGCCATCTATATGCATCACTGCACTACATTGAACTGTGACACACATACTAAGTATTTCACAGAATCAGGGGCCACACACTGGAGCAGTTTGGGAAAAGGGAAGAGGTTAAATGGTTTCCCAACAGTCATGCAGCCAGTCAGTCCTAAAGCTAAGAATAGTTTAGTTCCTGCCTCAGCCAAACTGTGCTGCCCATAAATGAGTTACTACTTTCTTTTTATACCACTGAGAAAACTGTGAAGCTGAAGTGCAAAATTTTGTGCAAAAATGACACTTTCAACTGATCATAGGCAATGTATGGAGACTGAACCTTCGGGAAAGTCTTCAAAACTGATTTCACTGAGATTCTTTGTGACTCAAGTTATAATCTCTGGAATACTTCAGCTTTGTGAGTGTGATTATGCAATATGTTGCTTATTCTAAATTGGCTATATATTTTGCTTTTTCCAGAGATATTATGTCAGTGACACAGCTGCAGAGAATTCATATCATTGCCGGTACTTAAAAGAAATTTCCCAGTTCTTTTACACGTCATCATTTTTTATTTGGCTTTAAATTTCTGTCACTAGGACAGCAAGGTATCACAAATTTTAATATGAGACACAATGCAGAGACTAATGATTGTTCAAAAGCAGATAATAAAATATTCATTGTTTTTAATAGAGTGTCATGCTGATCTTTCCATGGCTATTATCAAGCTTTAGCTCATCAGGAAGATGAGTTTAAAAAGAGGAATTGCTAGAAAGTGAGTCATGAGACACTTAACCATGTAAAGTTAAATGTTGATCCTTTACTCCTCCAAACTGTTAATTGTAAAAGCTGAGAAAGCTATAAATACCCACAAGGAAATGTCTGATTGTCTTCAGCAGTGATTCCCAGTGCTGAGTCCTCCGTAGAAGATATTTTAAGCCTTATATATTATAATTATAATGCAGCCTGAACCCTTAACATGAAATGCTGAGATGCAAACACACATTAGTTGTGAATTCTTATATTCCTTTTTCTCGATGTAAACAGGATGCAGCTGTACTGGGAATTCAGCTTAGCTTTGGTATTGCTGTCCCTCCAAGCAGGACTGCCCCCTGGCTATGTGGCAAGCCTATTGGAAGGATAAGTACAAGCAGTAGAAGAAACTACTTAAAAATTTGGTTTTGTTGGGTCTTTCTAAAACAAAAAGTGTGGGGGTGTTAATGCACAAATACCTTTAGTTTGTTAAACAGCTGAACTTACGCTTCAGCATGCGCAGTTGTTGGAACTCTTTTCTTTCCTCTCATAAACATTAGTGTCTTCATAGGTTTGAGAAGATATTAAATTAAATAAATCAGTAGGCTCTGTGTAAGTAACACATGTATTAAACCACAGCCTAAGTTACAAAAAATGTAACTTAGATCAACATTTATCAACAGGAAATAACTTTTAAATATGAAGAGAGGATTAATTTCCAAGTTGTTGGAAGGAAACAGATGTGATAGAAGGAAGTATAGACTTTTTCTTTCAATACAGGAAAATCTCATTTCAGGTGTTCCACATAGTGTGTTTGCTAGAACTCATAGGAGGAATTAGAGGGGATGTGCACAGCCTTGCCTGTTGAGCAAAATCCTAACAGTGCTTGCTGGCATCAGTAGAGGCTGCCCCACCAGAGACCCTCTGGTTAGGGGGCTGTCCATTCCCTGTGTATTTGATAACACTGGGTGTGCTATATTCCCAGAACTATGTAAGATTGAATTTATGGGGTGAGGACCAGAAGCATTTATTGGGAATGTTCTGCAAGAAGTGTGTGACACAGCTGTTTCTGACGCCACATCTTCATATGACAAACAAATAGTGAACCAGCTGTTGGTAGCTCAGCCACCCGCTGAGCCCGTGTGGTTCTGTGGGATGTGTGATCACTCCAGGCTTCACTTGGAGGAAAGAGAACTGATGATCACTGACCAGAGTCCAGGTGTTTGGTTGACCTCTTTCTATACCAAGAATGTGAGATTGCCATAGAGAATCTTTCTGCTGATCCCCTGGATGCAGCGGTCCTTTGCATCCATGCTCCCATAGAACCAGAATAAGAGGAGAGTTTTCATGATCGGTGAACATCTGGAGGTGAGTACTTCTTTTTGCTCTCCAAGTGCTCCAAGTTCAGGAAGAA
Organism: Corvus kubaryi; assembly: GCF_017639235.1. Taxonomy (NCBI): domain Eukaryota; kingdom Metazoa; phylum Chordata; class Aves; order Passeriformes; family Corvidae; genus Corvus; species Corvus kubaryi. Next base: position 14,078,269 of record NW_024581127.1, read on the forward strand.
CTTGGGGTCTCAAGTTCTTTTTTGCCTCCCAAACTGCCATACTTGTATATCTCTTAGACTTGGATTTGCAATGGATTTGTAATATATAGCATTGTCATCACACTGTGAAATCACTGAAGTCTAATACTTTTCATGTTCCATATCTCTGCATTTCAGAGCTGTGTCTAAACAAGCAGGAACAGTAATGGCTGTCAGCAGAGTGCTTGACAATATCTTCAAAGCAGAAGAGCTGAGTAAACATTTGCTGTGTGTGCTCTATTAGGTGTCAACAAAAATTTTATTCCTCCCTCCTTCATCTGTGAAGTGATGGAGGGGGAAAATATTACTGCTCTGTGATTCTGCAACAGCTAGTGTTAGAGTGGCTGCTACAATACTACTAACTCAGCTTCAGGCATAAGATTATATAAGACATCAGCACTTGGCAAACTTCAGGGAAATCACAAATGTAGCAACATTGTTTATTGCATAGTGTTTATTCACACAGTAGTGAGTGATCCTTTAAAACAGAAGTGTTAGTGGCTTGCAGTATTTGCAGAAACATTCTGCTGACAACCTAAAGCTTTGGAAGGCTGCTGTTACCTTATTGTAATAAACTAACAAAAGTGAAATTAATACCTGGGGTTTTTTAACTTACCACTTTTAGATTCCTCTACGGAAAAAAAAACATCAGCTCAGCTTAAAATAAGTATAGGAAGAGTTCCCAGCGGTCCTTCAATTTACACTGGCTTAAAATATGAAGTAAAAAAGATTGAAGCTCCAGGTAAGCATTGGTCAACTCAGTAGGAATTTCTTCAAAAATATTTGCAAATGTGGGCAGATGGTGTTAGGGTTTTCTGCAGTTTAACAGAGCAAGCAGTTATATTAGACATTTTCTTTTTCCCAAAGTTATCCTGATTTTGACAAAAATCCTCCTGTTGCCATTAATCTCAAACATTCTAACAAGCTCTAACTTTACTACCATGCTGTAAAAGTTTACTTTCTGGCCACTTTTTTTCCCCCTTAATAAGCTCAGTTTAGTGGTTTTAACTTAAGACAATAAACCAGGAACTCCCAAGTTCTAATTCTGCTGTGGTAACCACCTTGCTGGGTGGTCTTGGCACACCCTAAAGGTATATCTTCTATGTGGACTTAATTTATTAAACACGAAAAAACAAAAAAATCCATCCATTTCTGAGCCTGCATGCATCCAGAAGTGTGGGCCACTCTTGTGTTCTAATGAGGTGTCTTTTAAATTCACTCACAGCCGAAAACAGCTGAGATTTGGGCATTTTCTAATTTATGCTCCGTAGGTGAATTAACCTTTCTGATGAATAACACTCCAGCTTGGCTGAAATATGAATACAATTGTGGTCCATCTTCACTGTGGCTGATACACAGTTTGGAGTGGAAAAGACATCAAAATTTGGTGGATTTTTGACCTAATACTAATGAAACCTTAGAGTTTTGAGGTATTTTGTTTGTTAAAAAATTAACTCTTCGCATGTGAAATTGCAGATCTTTCCCTTCAAAATTCTGCAAAGAAACTTCTGAAAAATAACATTGAGGGGAAAAGCTAGAAAAAGTTGGTACAAAAACTGTCCTGTATGGTAATACCGTGAGCATGAAAACAGGGAATATATTCCAAACTTGTGGAAGTGTTGAGTTTGTTGGGGTTTTTTATCCAAGAGCAAGAGTTAATAAAACTGCAAAGTAATTTTAGTAAAGTGCCTAATTTATTCTTAATTCAAAGTCATTTTCTTATGGCTACAGGAAATATGCCCTACTGGAGTCAACTCAGACAAAATTCAACAGTAAATGTCTCACCCCTCTTCGTTATCCTGAGCAGAAATCTACACAAATCTCACATATTCTGCGTCTGTAGCTGATGGTTACTGAGCCTTTGGTACAAGTAATTAGGAGTCATCCCTCATAAAACAGTTGGAAGCTAGTGAAATGTCAGAGGATTCCCTCCATATTCAGTTTTATTACAAATTCATGTGCTATACTCTCAATTTTGTTTAGTGGATACAATTAATGACACTGAAGACTTCTCAGGGTATAAATTAGAGTTTAAATTTGAAGTAATGCCAGTGGCTTAAAGAAGACAGTTTACTGATAACTCAGTCTTCAAACTGCACAGTATATCAATTATTCACTTTCTCACCTGTCAACTCTGGCTCTAGATTTGATATGTGGTTTAAGCAGCATCTCTTTGTTAAAGGAAATTGCAACAGAACTTAGTTGTATAAAACAGTTCTTCTTTGTACTTTGAGTGAAAGAACTTTAAAACCCAAACTGTCTTTAAAATACCCATTGCCCCCAAATATTTTTTTCAAATACCTTTTTTTTAAAAATCAGTTTCAGCTTCTGTCCCTAGTAAGCATACATATTCACAATCCACACAGCTGAAAGAAAGCAGAGTAGGGAAGGACTCATTCTTTGCAGGCGCTAATGTTATCAAAAAGTAGTGATAAAAAAAAAGTAGAAACAGCAATTGTATACAGTAAGTCTGAGATGCTGCTCTTCCATGAATGAAAAAGAAATTCTTGTCTTGTATTTAGAATGGAAGAAAACTAAACATCTCTAGGGAAATGGAATGCATAGGACAAAATAGCAAGAAGTGCAAATGGGAAGATGAGAAATTCTTACTATGCCCAAGGAAGGTAATGTAGTGCCAAGATACCTGAGTCACTTAAATATTCTGGTCTGGAAAAAATGAAATGAGAAGCTGAAGATAAAAATACCTGTATTCAGTACAGCTATATAAAAATATTAAATTCATAATCCAGGAAACCCTGCAGTTGCCTCAGATGGTGTTACAGGACCAAGAGGTGGGCCAAACTGATGGCAGGCTTGGAAGTTTAAAGCAGTTTTAAGCAAACCTGAGCCAGCTGGATGGAAGAAATGTATAACTTATGGGTTCATTATCTTTCATCATCCAAGAAGGTGAAAACTGGCTGATCTCAGTGCACTTATATTAGAATTTTGGTTCAAGGGAAATGTAGAACAACAGTCACTGATACAAGAGAATTGTTGGGTGGAGCTGTGGTTGGAAACTGCAGTGTGCATCACTGCTGTAGCAGGGCTTTTCACCTTTCTTTTTCCTTTTGCTGAGCATTGTTTCATGCAGTCAATGCTGTGTCTTTCATCAAGGTTTACTTTAAAGTTTGAAATTGATGGTCATCCCATGATTTCCCCTGAGCAAGTTTTCTTTACGATGAATCTTCTCTGCAAACTTCTTTAGAGCTTGTAACTTACCAGTGTGATAGCACTGGCATTTGATGTGCTTGCACAAATCTCATGCCCAAAAAACTTGCCCTTGAATTTGTCTTCTAGGAGAAAATTATGTTGATGCAACCATAGATGTTGATTATTTCTATTACATACAAGGATTCTTAATTGAAGAAATAAAGAAAACAAACCCAACTGTTTTGCTGCCTCTCCAGCCTTTTGAGGTCGATGCCTCTGTGGAACCTCAGCAGCGGCGTGGGAATAACAGGTGAAAGGAAAACTGCTGTGTGGGGAGTGTAGGCAAGGCTTGTCAGTCAATTGCTGTGCTGTGCTGTTTGCCTTTGGTATGTCACTACAAATTCAGTATCCCAACATCACATTCAGAGAAGCCTTACAAAAGCCCAAGGGCATTCATGTTTCACCTTCCTTTATAAAAGGTGTTCTGAAATGTCCAAACTTGCCTTCCTTCCCCTCAAAGGGCTTTATGTGTGTAATGTTGCTGTCTAATACTGTAGGTTGCTAGCTAATACATTAATGTAAACAGCAGGAATAGAATCCCCCCAAAAATCGGTTTTACACTTTAATCTTTAGAAGAAAATGATTTCATATTTCAGTACAGGATTGAAGCAAAGGTTCTGCACAGATAAAGTGAGACATTGCCTGGCAAAGGAAGGTGTGGTTCCGTGAGATAAAAGGAAGGTGTATGTTTTCTCACTGCTGAATTTGCCTGAAGATACATCTTATAACAAATTTCCCCTTAATGTTGTGAGGATCCATAAATGCAGGTCAATTTAAATAGCCAGCCAATCTGCATTTTAAATAATGGTTTAGTTAATAAATAGAAAAAATCTCAGAGAGCTCTGATGTATCAAGTCCTCTGAAAGTCTCTTAATGGCAGCTAATAAAAAGAACTTCTAAATCAACACATTAATTTCCTGGAAGCCAATGGAAAGTCATTAAATCAGAAGTACTCTAATGCAAACTCGCATGCCTGGAAGTATTCAAGCACTCACATCATGACCACTTTGTGTCTGGGGAAAAAGATGATCAAAACTTCTGTGAAGAAAGGCAATGTGTTACAGCACACTAATTTCTTCAAAACTGGTTTCCACGAGAAATTGAAAGTCATTCCCTCAAAGTAACTATATTATTGGCACCCCTTCACAAAAAGCTGCATTTTCTCCCTAACTGATGGCAGAGGGAAAGATTGTTTCATTTGGCCTTGTGAAAAACCCACTGCTATCTTTCCTTTGTAATATGTGAAATGAAAGGACTGTGCCTGGCACAAAGACAAGCACTCCTGTGAATGCACTGCAGATCGTTTTTCATTGTATTGTTAAAACTCTTTATTTCCAACCTGTCCCCATTTCCTAGACCTGACTACCAAAGCTCAACCTCAAACCAAACAAGGATTTAACACAACAACAACAAAAAAACCACAGCTGTATTTTAAGACTTCAAGACCCTTTTCTTTCCTGTTTCAAACAGCTATTTACTTACCTTCAACCACAGGCAGCCTCTAATGTTGAACCTGTTTATATCAAGAGACTCTTCTCCATCCCCATATTACAGTAAAGCCTTCTGAATGTTTGATATTTACCATAACGTATTTATGCAGCTTTGTGGTGTTTTGTTCTGGTGCTGGTTTCACTAGCACCTGGCAAGGCTCTTGAAGTTTCCTTTTCCAGAGGGTTTTGTATGGTTTTTCTCCACGATGTTGATTCCTTTGGATTTGGATGGTGACAGCCCACAAACATCCCTTTAATCCTGACTGTGTCTTGGGAGAAGAAATTAAATATGAAAAATTTAAAAAAAAAAAGCAGAGAAGAGTCTGCCCCTTGAGATTTCCCTATAAACAAGTGTGCTGTTTCTCTTGGTTCATGCAGAAGATATGGTGGAAAAACCATGAAGTCCCTCAGTGACTGTAGGTTGTTGGACACGTATACCTGGTTTCATGTAAAGGCACAGGAGGGTTAGGAAACCTGGTAATGAAATAGATGTTAAGGCACAAAGTCAGTTACATTCAATATGGTTTCATGTTTTATAGAGAAGACCCTATTTTACCCATAATGTATTTTATGAACTGCATAAACCTGACAATGTAATAAATTCAGACCTTGACCTTGAATGTACACAGGTAGGCTGGCTCCACTCACGACCTAATTCAAACACACTCCCGATTAGATACTTGAAACGCAGGGTCTTGCACCAATGGGGTGCAACACTCAAAGCTCCACTGACTCATAGAAAGTGGTATAAAATTATACTAACTTCTCTGAAATTGAAACCTAAGTGAATTAGATTAGCTTACATCACTGAAAACAGCCGCTCATTACTGAAATCAGGGTTTACCCAAGATTTTGCACTTATTTGCACAGCAAATTTTAAGTTAGTGTGAAACTTGCTATTCCTGATAAGCCCCCTAAGGTTCCCTGCTGCTGCTGTGCTTGTGGTCTGTAGCAGTGGCTGCCCATTTGTGGGCAGGTGTGCTTGTGTTTGATCAGCAAACACTGTTTGGTAAGGATGAAACAACTATACTATGGCAAGAAGTGTTCCAAAACTGCCCCTGGTAGCGCTGAGAAGAGACCACTGGTGGCACATGCCCGTGGCCTGGGTTGTTTCTGAAAAAAGGAAAGTTGCTTCCAACATTATTTCTCTGAGGGGATCATTTCCAAGTGTGTTTTCTAGGCATCCAGGACTTCAACAGCATCCAAGTAACCTGTTGGATGGTACAGCTGTGGTGAAGCAGGGCCTTGGCCTTTGCACTCTCCTACTTGCATTGCTGGAAGTAGAAACTCTCTTGAGAGCCCACAGAAAGTGTGCAGATGTTGTTTGCACTGAGGGCAGACTGCTGTAAGGCACAAGGGCTGCCGAATAGGACTTTTTGTGCTTCTGGCCAGGGAACCTGTCTTCCAGAAGGAAAGCCGCTGCTGCTGCTGCTGCTTTGGCTCCGCACGAGGCTGTAGTGACAGCAGTCGGTCCTTCCCCTAGTCCTGAGATAACCTGTGTCAACACTGTGATGATCAGCTGGTAAAGCATTAGTGTAAAGTGCACTCATGTGAGAGGCCACCCCAATCTGCTCTTTCATAATCTGGAAACTATTCCTTGGCATCGTTTCTTCTCCAGCACTGGTAGCAGACTCTGCTCTGTGCAATTTTGTGCACAGAGAAATGGAAGTGAGTAGAAACACATACTTCAGGTTATCTTTGTTTACTGTTTTGGTTTTTTAATAGGAAAGCAGTTACACGTGATCTTCAGGGACAACTCTTATGATATTAAAACAAATAAAGTTTATTTGCCACTGGAATAAAAGGATCTGGATGTGAAAGTATTTCACAGGTCACACCAGGCTGGGAGAAGGGGCAGTTACTGAGAGCCACATAGAGGGAAACCTATTTAGCTCTGTTAAGCCAACAAAGTGTATAATAAAGTACTCTGTATTTGTAAGATAATGTTGTAAGATGTGGGGTTTTTATATCAAACATATTAAATGGAAAACACAGATTTTGTTTGCAAATGAATATTAGAAAGAATGTAATGTTTTTGATCCTATGATAAAAGTCATTAGATATATAAGGGATATGTCTGGAGGCACGTTCCTGACTTACAGTTACTTAAGGGGGGTTGTGAAGTCTAAAAAGATCAGATCACACAATCCGAGAAATTACTGACTGCTTTTAAATTAAAGTCGAGCCCCAGTGTTTTGTTAGCAAATAAAAAATAAGGTTGTGCTTCTTTCAATGTATAGGAAGAAAGTAGTTGAAAGTATGTAGCAGATGTTTTGATTGAGCTAGCAGACATTTTTCCATGGGTAAAAGGCGGTGTACCAAGCAGACAGAGTAGTTCTTGGAATAAGCAAACTGGTGGGGACAAGTGCTGTGAAAAGGAGTCTAAACAGGGAGACGGAACTGAGTTTATTCATCTGGTTCATTTAGTCCTCCTAGCTACAGATTCCTGTTTTCAGGTAAATAGAGCTGTGATTTAAGAGCATTTCTGTCCTTCTGGCTCCCCATGTGAGCAGGAATGAGCTACAGAGCACGGCAGAGCCTTCAGCAGCAGTCCTGTTCAGCTGGACCACCACCATGTTTAGATGGTTTTTCACATACAAATGAGAAGAGAATTTCCTTTCTACCTTCTGTTTGGCTTTTTCTCATATCAAAGTTATGAGTGGATATAAAAACATCAGCTTGAAGGATAATCAGTCACTGCCAGTGAAAAGAAAACTAGGTTGCAAATGACAGCTGTCACAGTGTTTAATAAAAAAATTCCTTGATTTTTTATTCATATTGTACTGGTTGATAGATGCTGCAAAAATTGCAGAATTTTGACTTCTTTCAAGTTTCTTTTACAGCACTTCAGAAAAGGAACAGAGCACACACCTCCAGGCAGCTTTGTTGCCCTTCGCCAAGAGAGGCCTTTATCTCCCTGCATCATCTAAGAATTATTGCATTGACAGCTACTAATACAATTCTCAAGCAAAGAAGCTTTCCTTAACACAATCTCCTAGAATTCAGGTCTTTTCAAAATGTGTCTCAGTTTTTGGATGGCCTACACATTTGAAAACAATTTGGAGGTTTTGATTCATTCAAGAAGCAACTGAATGTACTGCAGAAATTTGCTTGGCTGTGTAGCAGTTGGAAATATGGGCAGATCCTATTGGAGATATATAAAAATACATGCACCCAAATCTAGGCAGTAACTGCCAAATGAAGGCCATATTCTTCAAAGGAGGAACAAGCAATATTAATTATAATTAAGTAAATAGACCCAGTGTGCATTAATAATGACAAATGTTGAAAATTAGCTGGAATCTGGTGTACAGAGTGAATATTTTTGGTTGACTGGCTATGGCTTATTCCACAGTCAGGAACGCCAAGCAACTGACCTGATAAAGGTTTCTGTCCCCACTCACCTTGTCCAACTTCTGACAACATTGTTTGTTTGTTTGTTTGTTTTCCACAGCTCTAACATATTAATTCAATTCAGGAGGTATTAAAAGTCTTGGCAGAATTAACCCAGTCATGTCTTTTCATAACACTCCTACCAAAATATGTTGAAAATTAAAGTAATTTGAAACAATAAACTTTCGTCCTTTCATCTCCTTCCCACAGCTGCACTCAAAATTAGAGTAGAACTGCAGGTCCTAATTATTGTAATAAGCTATAATTCAGGTAGAAACCTGTGAGTCACCAGTAACTCTATTCCCTGGTACAGCAAGTGTGTGGATATATGTGCATGTAAATGCCATGCAGGAAACCCAGAACTAGCCATATTAAAGTTGTGAAAGCAAGAAAACACAAATTATCATCCTGGACCTGTGTTCTGTGTGCTTGCTCTATCACACAACCCCCGACCCAAACAGGAGCTGCATGTACAATTGTCCAAACCTGTAAGTGAGCAGATCTGATATGAGATTAACTCCCAATTTGCGCCTGACCTCCAGAGCCAGCCTGGCTTTGTGACTTGGACAAACATTTCATTAACTTCAGTGGGACCTTACCCTAACCTTAACATCAGGCCTTGTCCTTTAGAACTGAAACTGAAGCTATAGTTAAACATCCACTAGCTGGTTGTTGTTGGGATTTTTAATTTTTTTTTTTTAACTGACACACAAGAAATACTGACAAGAAATCTAAAACACCATCAATTTAAACACTGTTTTGGAAATGAGTGAAAATAAATTGCAGTGCAAGCTTCACACTGTGTACTTCCTGACTTGCACAGAACATGCCTATAAAGAGAAATTGCTGTGGAATGACTTTCTGCAAAATAGCTCTATTTTCATACATTGTAGAGGTTCATCATCTCCTCTTCCTGGGCTGTGTTGCTTTCCACCCGTATGAATCCTTTTCAATTTGTAATTTCAGCGGGATCCAGTTCTAGTTTTATTTGTCAAGATACTCCCTTTTTTTGAAATGGTCTGTTAGTGAAATATCCCTACAAGATGATGTAAAATTAATTAACCTGATATCAGCTCATATTCTTATATGCAAATGGATAAGTTCAAGGCTGCATACCCTGTATAAAATAAATATCCATAAATGGTTGTAAGACTGTGTGCCATTTGGACAAATTTGGAGGAAAATATCCTCTGATAGAAGGCAGGTTACAACCATCCCTCCCCCACCAGGTTCTGGAAAAAAAAAAATTTTCCTCAGAGGACAATGAAAGAGATAAAAACTATTTCTTTAACAAACACACAGGAAAAGGATAATAATGCTAAATAATAAAACCTCTCGCTGTGGAGAGAAAGCTGGAAATATTTGAGAGTCCTTCTGTAGGTGTGGTCTCTCTCCTCCTCCTCGGAGCTGGGTCGTGGTGGGCCCACCTCCGGGGCCTTGGTGGAAAATTCTCCCGGTGTGTTCTGATGTTGTTGAAACAGTCCAGAAGAGAAGAAGGGAAAAACCAAAGTCCCAGGAAAACAAAGTTCAACTCTCTGTCTCCTTCCGGAGAAAAGGAGCTGAAAACTGGCTGGAAAGCAAGAAGGGTGCTTCCTCTGCTCTTGCTGCTGCAGAGCAGGACGCAGAGGAGTGTGTGTCTGTGTCCTTGAACAACTGCTTTGAAAAGTTCACTCGGTTTTTTTCTCTCCCCCTCTCAGGCTCAGTTTAAAGGCACAGAAAAGGCACAAAGTTAATTTCTGGGCATAGAGCAGCGATAGGGGATACACATCATACAGTCACCCCAAGACAGGGTGCAGTTTGATTACATACCATTTCAAATAGCAAAGATGTTACAACTGGACCCAGTGGAAGTTTTCTGCATGAATCATTTTCTTATTTTCCCCAGAGAAGGATTTGTGAAGAGAATTCATTTTCTTCTAATGTTTGGAAGGGAAGGGGAATGCCCCAAACCAAACATTTATGTATTTCCACATTTGAGACTTAAATGGGGTTTATTCTTTCTTTTTCTTCCCCCCCATATTTCTTCTGACACTGAATATGACAGAGTAAATCTTTAGTCTGTGAGATTCTGCTCTCTTTTATTCCCCTCACTAACTTTTCAAACAATAAGTAGAAGAGAAAGTTAAAAGGTAAAAGTCCTCAATATTATCTATGCTAATTCATTCAGGAGACAACTCACAAATACATTTTCAGACCTCTTTTTTTTATATTTGGTGTGTGGGATTTTCTTTTCAGATGTTAACATTTCTTTGAATTTTTCCATTACATTTTTTTCCTTTATTCATTTCACCCTTTTGACAGTGTCTTGAAATATTGAAAAATAGCCTAGTATTAAATTACATTATGGTAAAATTACAAATATAATAGAGTGCATTACCAGTACATTTAGAATTACAGCAAATCTGTGAATTTTAAACTACATTTCAATCATATTTATAGTTGTGATTTGAGTTACTCCTGACAGGCTATACTTTCCCGTTTGTCATCATGTGCTGCTTGTTTGCAGTCTGTAATTGCCAGGTGTGTTCAGCTGATCTGAGCACAGAGCAGCTGGAGGTCATGGCTAGTTCTCCAGTCCCTGAGCAGCAACAAACTTCAAGCTATTCCTGTTAACTTTGCTCAGTATCCAATTCACTGTCTATTTTAACTGGGTGAAAAATATCCCTAACCGCTGTCAAAACCCTCTGCCCAGCCTCTCTTCCTCTCTCCCTTGGACTCCCTCTCTGGGCAGGCACTGGGGCAGAGAGTGCACCCAGCTGAACTGGGACATGTGCTGGGACTAAACACCTGCACCCTCGAGTCATACTAAGACCATGCTGGCACAAGCTAATTCCTGGGTTTTTACAGGAGTCTGTGCCCTTTGTGCACAGCACGGTGTATTTCCATAGATCCATTGCTGCTGGTGGATTTCAGGTGTAAGTGCAGCAAGGGTTTATAACCCTTTTCAGTTTAGCTCAGGAAAACAACCCACTTTAAAGGCTGTCTAAATTCCTTCAGAAATACCAGTGGATCAAATCAAAAGCCTGAGTATTTATTTATCCTAAAGGTGAAACAGGAAAGGGACACAAGCTTTCTTCCCATCCTCTGCAAAGGTGCTGGGCACAACCTCTGTGCCTCAGAAGGGCTGATCTCACCACCACTGCCATCAGCAGAGGCAAAGCATTCAGCTACGGCTGCTCGGGGAAGTGGATGCCTTGTATCCATGTACTAGAGAACTAAGGAAGAAATTTAGGAGCAGGGATTGTGCCTAGAGGGCTGAGCTAGACCATATTTAGTCGAGGGCATGCAGTGTCCAAACTGCCCCTTCTGGGTACCACCAAGTGCCCAACATCCCTGAAAACCCCTTTTTCTCCTTCCCTCATGTCTCTTGGCACAAGGAGCGGAAGAATGGCCTCAGCAGCATCCCCCTATGCTGGACCTTAAAGGCAGTTTTAGTGCTGTCTTAGGCAACAGCTTCCATCCGTACCCCTCTCCCGTCACTGCCTGAACTTGCACTCATGTTCCTGCAGGTTTGCCCAAATGTCTGCACTGTGCAAAATAATGTCATCCCTCAAACCTTCAGTTTCCACTGACTGACCAAAGACACTGCTGAGGTTTCAGCTCTCACCCCTCTCCAGCCAGCAGCAGGCCAAGAGGAGATGGGAGATGCCTCTCTCTCCTCAGCATGTTGGCTTCACCAGTGCTGAATCACTGGAGGTCTGGAAAAGGAGACCTGTAGAGCAATTATCCAAAACCTACTGCCACCCATAGAGGCCAATCTGTCCACCAGAGAAGAGCAAATTGGTTTTGCAATCAGACAGCTCTTTTTGTTTGTTGTATGTGACCATATACTTAATGCACCACTGCAGTTTATCAGCATTTGAGTTGATCAAAAGAATGGGAAGGGAAGACCAGTCTATCTCAACAGGAGCCAGGGATGCCAGAAGGATTGTCCACATGCAAACTTAGCTGCTGTTGGAATACTTCTGCATTCTGTCTTCTGTTTAATCACAATCAAGACTAGCGGGTGGTGGGCAACCTTGCAGAGCTGGCCATCTCCTACCTTTGTGGTTTGCAGGCATAACTCCACTGAGGTAGTGCACACATTGCTTCTCTGGAGCAAGCATCACCTGGGCCTCCTGTGTCATGGTAGAGCGGACACTTTTCTTGCAGGCGGTAGGCAAAGGGGAGGCCGAAAAGGCAGAGTCTGTCATAATACCCTCAAGAGCATGGTGAAGACAACATACTTGGTTTGGCCCCTGGGGCACTGCAGAGACACTCTTACAGCGCAGCCACAGCAAAGCCGGGCCAGGGTGTGGGATGTGGCTTTGGGGTAGGGTGGTGAACACTTGAAAGGATGGCTGGGACACATCATGGGTTGGAGAGAAGCTGTGCAAGTGAGAAACAAGAGCCCTCTATTTTCTTAGAACTATTACAAGTTCTGCAGAGGGTGAGCTCCTTTGAAAGGCATCTTGCACTGAAATGCTGATGAAGTTTTTTGGAAGCAAGCTAAACCAAAAACTGCTAGGAACTAGTAAATCCTTATTGACAGATCAAATTTTTATTTCACTGCCTATTTTAGCACCCAGATATATTTTCTTGACATATTGATAGGGACATATGGATGAAGCACTGGAGAAAGAGGTAGGTGCAGGTGGGGAGCTCGGCCATGTGGCCAGCAAATCTGTGTTCACTTCTGCTCCATCCTCTCCTGTGCGGCCCCTCCTTCCTTCACTGGAGACACCTCAAAGCAGAGCTACGAGGCTCAAGTCTTTACTACTGGTAGAAAACCACACTGTATTTATTTCAAGTCTGTAGGAGGCCAGGGACCTTCACTGTTCTGTGAACAATACAAATGGTGGCTGTACTGGGCTGCCTGTGGGTTGGTCATTTACAACCAGAAGTGATTACGAGGGATTTGCACCTTTGAGAATAGTTGAGGATTAAGTAAATAATAATTTATCCTTCTAGTTCTTTGGTACAATGCGTAATTGTTGGCTGGCAGGGACATCTCTGAGATGGCCACCTGCCTCTGGCTGAGCCTGGATTCATTTCTGTGGTGTGGCATCATCCCTACTGAGCACACAGGGGCCACTATTAGCAACATAGCAGTTAATCCTCTTTCATAGACAGGAATAGACCTCTGGATGAGGCCAGGAGGCTGCAAAATGCTTTTGAGCTTCTTCAAGACAAAAAATGTTATAGCAGTTGCTGTTATCTGCCGGTAAGCAGTAAGAGGACAGAGAAAGAAAGTAAAACAGGGAAGGTAGGGAAAACTTCTACTGGAGCTAGCTGGAAATGCGTGAGGAAATAAATAGGCGTGGTGTTATTAAACAACAGATGCACCTGGGAGTTCAAAGCCTAAAAATCCCTTCATTATCCAGTTTAAGGCATCAAAAAGCTGTGGCTAAAATGTGATATATCAGCCTTATGGGTCTGTTTATACAGACTTCTCTAAATAGTTCTCCAGTCAGATCTTTTGCTTCTGCAAAATCTTTCTTTTTCCCTTGTGTTTTGATTCCTTTCATCTTAAAGGACACACTGCCATTTTCCAATCTGTAAATAAAACTCACTATGATAAAGGTCACGAGCTCATTCTCCAGGAAGAATTACCCTGCAGTGAAAGGTAAAGCCCATTTGGGGGTTGCCAGTGCTGCTCTTTGCATTTACTGATACCAGGGCCTGATGGATACTGCCCAGCTCCCCACATGGGTTGAACTTGCATCAATATCTGATCTTCCCCCTGCCATTATCCTGTGCCACAAAAAAAAAGGACTTTTGGAGATTTACTATGGGGTCAGGAGAGAGCTTCGTGGTGGGCAAAGCTACTGAGCACCACCAAACCTGGGCATTGGTTGCTGTGGTAGAAATGTCCCTCACAGGCTGGGTGTGGGTTTCACTGGCTGTGCATGGTGCGTGTGTGTGTATACTCAAATGTCTTGGTCCCTCCACTCGAAAGCCAGCTCCATTGGCAACTCCTGCCTGAATTCCACAAGAAAATATTTGGCAAATCACATGCTGACATGTTTATCTTGTTAGCTGTCAGGATGAGTAAGTGTGAATGCTATCATTCAGCTTGAATGGAGCAATAGCTACCACTCATGAAATCTGACAGAATAAATACATTTTCACACGTGATTTTTGTCAGACTCATATTAATCCTTTGTTCAGCTGCTGTCCTAAGTGACTTTAAACAGACCTGTGCTCACTGGCAACCCCAAACTCCAGCTCAGGGCTCACACAGTGACTCTACACAATCAAGAGATGCAAAGTGATTGCCTGCTCACAGATGACAGATTGAGTTCGCTTCTGCCCGGGCATATATACATTTACATGTCTTCTACCATCTAATTTCACTGAAGCATCCCACAGAAAGCTCATATTTGGGCTTTTAATGCTAATCCAATAAAAAAGCAATGCAACCATTTCAAGACAGTTATGGCATCAGCAACCCCCTGCCTGCTTTCAGACAGGCGTTCATGGGAACTCCTCGTGGGAGTTCACACCGTGTGAGAAAATAGTGAGTGCATTGAATCTCATTCTGTGGCACAAATATTTCAGTGTGTTAGAGTGCCTCAGAGCTAAGAAATCTCTGAAACATCAACTTTTAGTTTCCTGCTTGATCTAAGCTGGCCTCACCTGAGTCAGAGGTCAATCACATGGAGCTTTGTTGTTTGCCAGAATTAATTGTCTGATCAGCTCCCTCTCCAGCAATATCAAAGTGCCTCATTCACATTAAAAATCATCAGGCTTTGGCCCATTTGCTCTCTGATATTGGCAGAAGTGCCAGCAGGAAAGGGAAAGGGTAGATTGAAGGTTTCCTCATCCCTAGTTTGTTTTGCTCTTTGCTTGCCCTAGTGGTGCCTGTATACCCCATCCACAGCTGGAGTTTGTAAAGGAATGGCTTGAGCCATTCGGTGAAACACTTGCACATAAAGGAGTAAGGCACTAAAAAGCTCTGGCCAGACTTTCCGTGTTGAGCAGGTAAGGACAGGATTAGTTCAGAGGTCCATGCAATAGGATAAGGTCTGGAAATCAGCACAAGCTCTGGAAAGACAGAGCAGTCCCACAGCTCGGAAATAAAAATGTGGCACACCAATGTGAAATGGCAGAGTGGTGAAACTGGGGCTTTTAGCAGTGCTATGCTCTATTTTAGCAGTGACAAAGACATGCCAGTGAGAACTTTTTTATTATCAGATCACATTCAGAGCACTTTAAGAGTATGAAACAAACATCTGAATCAAGGAAAGGTAGAAGATGGTACTGGGACCTACAGATTCTCTCTTTCTACATCTGCAGTATCCTCTGTGCCTTACTGCCACAACTACAGGCTGCCTCTTCCTGGGTACCTGCCTCCTTTACTGTGCAAGGTGAATGGTGCTTTCTGAAACCACAGCTGTTCAGTATTTATCTGCAGAGTTCAATGTGTGGCCTTGCTGGCTGTTCCACACAGCACTGACACCCTGCATCTCCTGGCTCCTGCAGCACATGGGGCAGCAGGGGGCCAGCAGCTCCCTTTGCTCACTTTGCCTTGGCTCATGCTGGGTGCTGAAGGAGGTGGAAGGGAAGGCTGTCTGTCTTCGTTATTTAAAGATCTTGCCCTTTTGAAATACCATTCAGTGAGAGGAGAGGCATTTGTTTTGGGAGGGGAGCTTTGCTGGTTTTGTTTGGAGTGTTTTTGTACTGAATGATATGTCAGCGAAAGGGGAATGTTCCTCCTGTTCTAAGGAGAGCATTCATGTGAAGCAGAGTGTTACAAGAAGCTCTCAGAGGCTTCCCACGTTCACCCACTTCAGTAAATCCAAGACAGCTCAGTCCCTCACATCACTCTGATTTAAATTAGGGTAAAGTCCTGTGTAACCTTTCTGTGGTAGATGACACCACAATTACCTCTTGTCCCCTTTTTCTCTCTGTTCTTAGAAAAAGGCAGTCAAATTATCCAGCTCAGCTTATGAATTGCAGGACTGAGCAGCACCTGCAATTTCACATCATTCAAACTAGCTTTTATCTCTCTTGACACAAATGCCAGACCCTCGTATGCCCCTGAACCGGCTGCCGGGAAGAGACTGTGGCTGAGTGAGTTATGCCAGTGATCCTGAAGTGTGTTGGCCAGCATGGGCTTCCAGGGAAAGAGCAGGTTATGTTGGGACAGGAGAGGAAATCTGATGTATTTATTTTTTAAGCTGAGGGGGCAATGGTTAATACAGCTGCCTGATCCCAGGCCAATTCTCACTCAAGATTCATGGTTTTACCTGGAATAAACTATAAACAATAAAACCTGTTATTTCACAAAGCACTACTATGACTAATACATTTGTTCTCCTCTTCCAGTGGAATGATCTATATTTGCTTTTGAAATAAAATTTTTCATAGGGAAAGATTTCTCCTCCAGTTGTGTTTTACATGAATTTGTCACATGCATTTTACTGGCAGAAAATTCTTCTTTTTAAACTGCACATCTTCTCTTTCATTCTGTTCTCATTACTTATTCAGAAAGCTCAGAAAATCTTACTAGAAGTACAGCCAGTTCACTGGCATTTGAAGAATGAGTGTCTTCCCAAGCAACCGAACATCTACATTTTCATTAGCAATTTAAGACAGAAGAAACAACCTTCCTCTTTAAATGCAGCTCTGCTTGTTGTTTGACTGCTACATGGTTAAGCCACCCCTGAGCCTTGGCCCAGCAGCTCTTCCATCTATGTACCACAGCTCATTTGACCAGAGGGACCTGGTCTCTGAGTCAGAGCAGCTCTTCAGAGCACACCAGGAAAGGGCAGGTGCTTCCTGGGTGTTTCAGCAAACACCTGGAGAATGTGGCCAGGCTGCCATCGCTTCTCTGGGGTAACTGGGGCATCTTCAAAATCCCACGACGTAGCTATTCCAGCTTGAAGGAAGGGTACAGGGGAACTCCCAACACTTTCAGAAGTTATTTTCCGACTTTACTCCACACTCTGCAGATGTGTGGTTCAGAATTAATCCCAGGGGCAGGTGTGCATTGCCATTTCTTGTTCATAAATACTGTCAGCCAAAGGACTACACAACTGAAAAGCACCATCAGTTCAGAAAGGGGAAAGAGGGTGTTCTGCTGGTGGGGGGGAGACCCACCTCTGTTTTCCACCTTCAAATGGTGTTAAACTGACCTCTTCAGCTGTTTCTTCCTGTGTCTGCCTTTTTGAGGAGAGATTCCTCCAGTCACAGGAGGTTTCTGAAGGACAGAGATGTTGTCTTGGACAGCCAGAGAAGACTTGGAATGCCAGGGCTGTTCATCTTTCCAGCAGCCGAGTGCTTTGCTCTCTACAAGGGAGTAGTCCAAATACTGGCCTGGTATCCTGCATCCTACTGGGATGCACTCACCAGGGGAAGGGCTGTATCTCTATGTGTACTTCCAGCACAAGGGGAGGCAGCCCCAGCAACATCCCGGCAGGCGGGTGGGTTGAAAAAGTCATCTTTGTTTCCTGAGCAATTTGTCCAACCAAAAGAAAAAGCTTCATTTGAAACATGTCAGGCCTTTCAGGAAAAGCTTAACCACGCCAAGCAGAGCTTTTGGAGACACAGAAGGAAGGCTTGCAGGCTGGAGCAGCCAAGCACTGCCATTAATACTCTCAGACAGCCGTGGCTTCGGAGTCACCTCCCACTTCTTTGAACTGTTTTGCTGGTGCTGAATCTGCATCTGCCTAAGATAAACTGTGCAGTCCTGATCTAGCTGTGGGGTCCAGCAAACTTCAGAGAGAAGCCATTGTCATGCTGTCACATTAATCGAGCTAGCAAGTCCATGCTGCTGCCAAAAGTCCTTGTGAAATATACTCTAATTAGACAATTTTACAAAGCTTACAAATTGGGAGGGTGGTTGGGGAGAAGAGGGAGAGCTTGGGTTTTTTTTAAAGCTGCTGGATTATAGCATCTCTTAAAAGAGCAGTTATGATTTGGCATTATGATCTTGCTTAGTTTGCTAAATCTGGCCTTTAGGCTAATCTATCAGCTGCCATGAATTTATGCAAACCATGCAATCAGAAATATGTGGGTCACTTTCATAGAAAGTCCTAAGCAAGAGAAAATTATCCATTTAATTTACATTTGATGCTCCCCAAACTGAACACTGTTTTCACTAGTAGCCTGTGAAGTGCCAAGGCTTGCACAAATATGCTCTTGTACAAATCCAGGAAGAGACCAGACACAATGAAATCCCAGGCCGTGAGTTCAGCCAAGACCCTCAGAGTTTCTGCCCACAGCTCTTGCAAAAACAATGCTCAAGAATATATGTCCTGCTGCCAGGATCATCAGCAACATCATGCAGGCACATCCTCAATCCTTGCCACTGCAGGAATCCTAATGCCTTTACTTTTCATATTCTTTTTTTACAGGCGCTTCTCTTTTAATTTTCTTTCCTATCTTTTTTCTTTTCTCTCTTCCTTTCTTTTTTCTTTCTTTCCTTCTTTTCTTTTTCTTGAACTTCAACCTAAACATAACAGGCAGATCCTCACTCAACTTTCTCCCACTTCGGAAGTATGGGAAGATCATCAGCAGCTGTTGTTGCCAGCTTTAGTCTCCTGAATTTCCTTGTATAAGGCATAAACGGCACATTAGATTTGAGGTTTGGCACTACTGTATTTCCTTTCAGGAAAAAAAAGGAAACACTCAGCTCCCACCATTCCCAAATCTGTGATGTTTTTCTGTGCAAATAAGGGCATTTAGTGAGGGGGAAGGTTTTGAAAAGACAGCTCACCCTTTGAAAGACAGCTGCCACTACTGGTGTTCAAGGGGAAACTCAATAAGGACTTAATAAGAAAGGGAAAGGGAAAGGGAAAGGGAAAGGGAAAGGGAAAGGGAAAG
>NW_024581127.1:14097198-14190875 GCF_017639235.1 Corvus kubaryi
GAAAGGGAAAGGGAAAGGGAAAGGGAAAGGGAAAGGGAAAGGGAAAGAGAAAGGGAAAGGGAAAGAGAAGAGAACTTTCTTTTCCAAATCAGGAGACAGTTGATGATTTACTTAGTCATTGTGGACTTTGAACATATTAGAAACCCCTGATGTTTTGGTGGGACCACCAAGAGAGCAGCTCATGGAGGTGAGCTGAAGGTCACTGCTGGCCCTTTGCTGCCATGGGTGGCAGGAGCAAAGCCATCATGCAGGAGGAGTTGAAAGCTGTCACCTGTTCGCACAACAGGTTCACAGGGTGCCACCTTGAAGGAGCCACCAGGCACTCCCAGAGCACTTTGTGGAACTGTGCAGTAACCTGACTTTGGGATTGTGCTTTTTTTCCTAGTTTTTATTTAGGCAGTTGGTGTACTCTGAAACAAGAGTCTCCCATGCTGTTCACACTGGACTATCACCCACAGCAATGGGCTGGAGTCCTGCTGTGCCTGTAAAGTGTCACAAAAATGCTTCCAGAAATCGCAGCCCAGCCTTAACATGGGTTTATCTCTGTCCTTCTCATTGTGAAGGAAAGATGTTCCCTGAACTGCTGTGGGCTTAACATAACTGTGCTTGTTCTTCTTATCCCTCTGCTGATTAGAATTACCATGTCTGTCTGTCCTCATCTGCATCTTCATCCTGACCTCCCTGCCATCCCAGCACTGCTTGGGTTTCGTTTTGGTGGTGGAAGAGACTGTTCTGCTGGAGGCAGCTCTGGTGTAGGGCTGGGATTTTTCAAAGCAACCCAGTGCCCACTCTTCATCACCATGGTATGGATGGATTTGCTAAGCTGTTTTCTCTCTCCTTGTTGCCCTTCTGTAAAAGTGCAACATCATTAACATGTTAATCATTTTCTAAATTGGAAAGGATGTTTTAATTGAATTTGCTCTCCAAGTGGATATGGAGAAAGAGAACAGCATTACAGCAGCTAGGAATGAAAAGCTATTAGCTCTTGCTTTTCCCCCTAGTACATTCACTAAATATAAAATTGGATTCCATTTGCTGGTGTATTGGTATAGAGAAGAAAGCAATATGTGTTTTCAGCTGCCTTCACAGACCACTGGCTTCATTGCAATGAAGACCTAAGACACCCACTGAACAAACTGGAGGAGAGTCAATAGTGAGTGATATAAATTGATAAAGTGAAATAAAATTATCTTCACAGACAATGGTCCTAGAGCCCTCTGTTTGGGGACCACTGGCCTTTTGTCCTTGGTCCTCCTCAAAAATAAGCAATGGTGATCTCCTGGCAGTCTCCTGGATGTGACGACAAAGCTCAAGTGTGAATTAGGTCTGGTTTGGAGCCAGCAGCTGTCCCTATCACTGCACTACAAGCGTTGGTGCAAGGCTGGACATGGGCTCCTGGCATCGTGGCTTTACAGCATCCCTGTCCCAGGGCTCCCTGTGCAGCTGCCCTGAGCACTGTGCTGATGGGAATGAGCTGTCAGTGTACTTTATTATTTCCATAAGCAACTACTAATCAACCTGTTTCTCTTAATTCTGTTATTTCAGGGGTGCAAACATTAAGCAAATACTAAACTTCTTATGAGTAAGAAGGATTAGAGTCAAATGCTCAAACAAAGGACCGCAGGGATTTAGGGAAAATTATATTTTCCATTTTTCATTCTTCCACACTTAACCCCAGGGCAACAATCTCAGACAGCACATTTTGCAATTTTAAAGGAGCTTCAGCAGTTTTATTTCATCTGAAGTGTGGTACAAGGAAAACTTGTGAACAGGGATCCAGACAAAGACATTGGAATTCAGTTCAACCACCTGCTTTGCAGAAAAACTCTGTGATACAAAAGGAAACATTTTCAAAATCATCTAAAAAATTATGTTGGAGCCCCACGTCATGCTGGGAACCTGCCCTTTACAGCTACTTTGTGGTTTTTGAAAATGTTAACCATTTGTGTGGGTATTTCTCCATCACTCAAGACCAGGAGATATTAAAGGGGAAGTGAGAAGATTGCCCTCACAAAGCTCCTCTGAAGATGGATATAGCAGCAGAGCCGACAGGGGGAAGGTGGGAAAGAGAGAAGGAAACACCTTTTCTTGGAGAGGGACATCTCACCTGAAACCAAAGCTTCCTGACAGCCTACAAACGTGCCCTTTCTGCAAAAGTCAACCTACACTTTAGTCTCAAAGGAATCCAGCTGTATCAGAAAGCTGAGGGAAGACATTCCTAAATAAATAATTTTTAAAATAACTTCCATATTCATCTGGTGGTGGATTGATGTAGAGTTATGCCTCCATAGCTGAGGAGCTTCCAGTAGTCATACATGTGTCAGCAGAAAGAGTAACAACTAGGAATTATACCGGGGGGTATAAATGGAGGATGATCTGGGATAGCCATGAGTTGACAGACTGAGGACTGTGGAAGAGTTTTGAAATGGGCATTCACACACCTTCACTTACTGCTGCCAGGTCTGAGTTGCCATTCCTTCCCCTATCCCAAGTTTTTTCCTTGCATGATCCTGCTCAAGAGGAGATCAAGGGCAACTGCTTAATGGCACAGAAGAAAGTTACAAAAGTGAAGAAAGAGTTAGAGTATGTCCTATCCTGCCAAAAGGATGAGCTGTGTCCTGGAAAAGGAGGTGCAGGATCATCAGCAAAAGAGAAAGCCTTCTTTGTCTTTTGGAGTCTAGGATGCCTTAGTGCTTTTCTTTCTGCCTTTGCATAATGGCACTGGAAGCCTGAAATGCTTTTATTACTGTTGGAAATGCTGAGCCTGAACATGGGGGACATGTGGGACAATGGAGGTACTAGAGAGCAGAAGCTGTGAATGCTGACACCAACTGAGTTGCCAAAGCTTGTCATGAATAATGTAAGAATAGCTCCAGTCCTTTTCCTGCCCATGTGGAGAGATTTGAATGAATTCAGTGCTAATGTGGTCTCTGAGAACATATGCTGCCAACTGTATTTTCATGGGGTGGAGTGGGAAAACTTAAAATCAGCCATCAAAGTTAAACTGCTTCCAGTTTCTCTGTAAGATGGTTAGTGCCCAGCATAAATGAGCATAGGACAAAAAGGTCCCTTTTTCTGGGCAGAGCAACTGCAGGTAACTTATCATCAGTGCAGGATGCTGATGCTGCAGTGAGAACTCCTCTGCATCCCCCCTGCAGGCACCACTCAGGTAGGGACGATATCCACTCCCCCTGTCACAAACGAACCGTGAGCAGCACTGCTGCTGGTGCACAGGAAATGCCGCTGGGGCACAGGGAGTGATGCTGGGGCACAGGGAGTGATGCTGGGGCAGAGAGTGCTGCTGGGGCAGAGGGATTGCTGCTGGGGCACGGGGATTGCTGCTGGGGCACAGGGATTGCTGCTGGGGCACAGGGATATTGCTGCTGGGGCACAGAGTGCTGCTGCTGGGGCACAGAGTACTGCTGGGGCACAGAGTGCTGCTGCTGGGGCACAGGGAGTGCTGCTGGGGCACAGAGTGCTGCTGCTGGGGCACAGGGAGTGCTGCTGCTGGGGCACAGGGAGTGCTGCTGGGGCACAGAGAATGCTGCTGCTGGGGCACAAGGAATGCTGCTGCTGGGGCACAGGGAGTGCTGCTGGGGCACAGGGAGTGCTGCTGGTGCACAGAGAGCTGTTGGCACAGCCACGGCTCTGCTGTGGCACGTGACAGGCACTCTGCCCTGCTCCACTGGACAGGAGAGAATGGACAAGAGAACAAAGTGGAAAAGTCAAGAAAGGCTAAGGAGGGTGGACAAGATGTCATCACAGGTGACTTTGGCAGAACGGTGTTTGGGTTAACTGCTGTCACAGCGACTGGCCAACTGCTCCCAGGCTGAAGTGCCCACGTTCTGGCTGTGCAGAGTATCAACCGAGTTTATGCAGTGAGACCCTGCAGAGCTGCCTCTGTCAGGGCTGTGCTGCTGCTACGGCGCGTGCAGGGAGGACTGAGGCTGGAAGAAACAGGTGGTGCTCTCCCTCATGGTCCCATGGATGCATCAGAAACTTCTCAGTATTCACCAGCCAGGTTATCCCAACAAACTGAGGAGGATTTGACAAAATTCAGCTTGTTATTGCTCTCACTGACTAAACACAGTAGCAAATCCCAATCAATTCACACAGTTTAAGCCAAATCAGGGTTGGAGTGGTGTATTGATTGTTTAATGATGTGTAATGAACTAGCAATCTTGAACAATACATTCAGGATCAATAAAAGCCACAACAGATAACCACAGTCCAGCTACAAGTGGTAACACACAGCTACAAATTTCTAAATTACCTTCTGTAACTGATGCAAACATGCACACACACACAACCCCCTCCCACGCTGTGGGGATCATACATGCCCCTCATCTGGGTGGGTGGGACCGCCTGCCTGCACAGGGAGGTGTGGCTGCCCCAACCCTGTGCAATCCTGCCCTGTCCCATACCCCTGGCACCCCGAATGTGGGTGAATTACCCACCCTGAGAACTGGCCCTGCTGAAAACAGAGTAGGTTCTTGGGGTGAACCCATTCTGAAGGGGACATTTTGGGATCCCCAAGACATCTCCTCTGCCAAAATCCATTTTGCAGTGTGGACTTGTGATGATAAAATTAAGGTCGATTTTTGCATGTCATTGTGCAAAATTATTTCCTAGTTAGCACAACTGCATAACCGCTAAGAAAGCCTAGAACCACCTTGTGTTCAGGCTCTTGAGCATTATAATGGAAGTGGAAGGGTTTATCAAATGATCTACCAAAGAATAACACCAAGGGCTGCTTCGTAGCAACCCCTTCCAGCCTCAGAGGGAACGTTCTCTCCATGCTGTCCAGTATTTGTGATTTCTTTTTCTTCTGTTCTGGTCCTACCCTTGAAGTAGTCTCTATGAGTACACAATGTTACTGCTAAAGTAAAAAATGTATCTCGGTCTGCCAGAACTTCAGCTACTGTTGTTGCAATATGACAAGCGGGAAAGAGTTGCTCATCTAGGACATCGTGTAGGGCAGTGGACAGTCGTGTGTCAGCACTCATTGTGCCTGCTTAGCTGCGTGTTGGTGTAACAGGCTTCTGCAGAAAGTCATCTTTTCAATGCTCTGTAGCAGTCTTAAGTATGAGAGTCTTACTCTGAGGGGGTAAGAAAGCAGAGGCCTCACTGCCCCAGAGGTGAGAACATTGCAGTTTGAGAGATTATGAAAGGATCTGACCCACAAAGATAGAATTCCTTTCGTCATTCATCTGCCATCTTTACAGACCCCTCTTTTCTGCTAATAAGTGTGTTTTCAGATCCTGAGTTATGGATTATCAGCTTTTAAGCTCTGAAACCAAGATATATTTTAAGAGGTTTTAAGATCTGACATCTGATTCTTCAGTGGGCCCAGAGCCAGAAAGTCAAACAAATCAGAGCACAGCCCTTTCTGCAAAGATGTTGGGTTGTGGTTAATGGAAACAGCAGAGCTTGCAGTACATGTGTACTTTCTTGGCCAAGTTCTACATCTTGTTAAAGTCAGTGGTGGGGGAGAAGAAAATCACCTGATCCCTAGAAAGCTTCTGCTCACTGTTCAGAGTTTATTTTAGAAACACTTGCAAAAGTCAACTCAGCACACTTTAGTATCAAGATCTCCATCTTGAATGAGGAATTTAAGGGTAGTGAATATTGGAACAGAATTAAATTTTACAGCATGAGAAATCATGCTGGAATAAAATCTTGAATAAGAACTGCCTTTTCCGTGAGCCTTATCTGACTGGAAAACAACTTTTCCTCTGTTGATTTTAGAGAGAAGACCAATGTCTAAGTGTCTTCTCTAAGCAAACAACATTTTAGAAGAATAGGTAATTAATTAAATTTAATTTTTAAATTAATATAAATTTGTTGTGTATTTAATCATGGGTTTGCTTCCAAGAAGGCAGGGAAGGCAAAACTCATTTTGTTTGTCTTTTTCATTTTGGCTCCTGTGAGCTAATTGCGTTGGAGATTCTGAAGTAATTCAAATAGTACCAGGAGCACAGTGGCTGAAGAGCATCATATTTCACAGACAAGAAGGAAGAAATTCACTCTAGACTTGAGTCTTGAGGGTGGAAAACCAGGAGAAATTTACAGGAGCCACTCCACTATAAACATCTTGACTTGTGTCTATGCAGTAATAGATGTTGAAGTTTTTTAAAAAGTAGATATTAAATTTGAAAATGTCTTTCCTTGTGTTTTGAAGAGAGTACTTGATTCAAATGAGCTAAAGTAAAGGAAACATATCTTAATGAGGAGGTAGATCCAGCAGTGTTATTAAATCATTTAAGATTTGTACCAAGTCCTAGTCTAAGATTTAAGTGAAAAATATATTTTAAAGGAGCTATTAAATTGAAGTCAAAGTCTGTAGAGGAAGCATTGGCTTACTTTTTAAGGGAAACATCCTATATTATAATATATTTGTTGACTCTAAATACTTTTGTAAAGTATTTCGTGAAGGCTGAAAGTGGTTGTCCAAGGAAAACCTGTAGTGTCCTGGTATCCGAGAGTGCCAGAAATACAAAATATTGTTAAAGCATAGTTTTGGTTTCTAAAATATTGCTGGTTTATTTTATTCAATTGGCACTAGCAAAAGAACACATTTAATTAACTGCCTGGAAGTCAGTATCTCTAACTGTCCTGAAAGATAATCCGGTATGATTTAAAATTCCACGCCTTGTTCCTGCACTAAAATTGATCACCTCTCCTTGGTGACGATTTCTGTCAAATCAATGTGTAAATGATTGTCTAACCAGAAATATTTTGCAAAAAAAATTAGTTTAAAAGTTCAGATTACCTTTGGGGTCTCCCTTGCAGTAAATATAGAGACTTTCTGGTGATGTTAAATATACATCATTGCAGCTGAGCTTACTGGGCAGGTGGCAAAATCTTTTGAGTTTCTGTCTGTATGAAATGTGTTATGTGAACCCTTTAGAATGAAGCAGGGCCTGACACCAGACATGATCTGAGCATCTCTGACATCTTTACTTCAGGCTTAAGCTGCTTGCAAATCTTCCTAACATCTGGTTAGGACAGCTAACATGTATTAGTTCTGTACATCTTTCGTAGACTGAAATGCCACCAGCCAAGGAAAACAACTTCGTGCTTTATCACTTGCACTTCACTATGAGACCCTTGAAAGATGCTTGGCTTTTGGCTATGGGTGAAAAGAGAGGTGAAAATTTGTGAGGCACATGAAGGGATACTCTTGTGATTTCTCAGTCTGCTGGCATTCATCTTAGACAACTTGCTACAATAACATCTTGACTGATAAACATGAGCTCTGGAAATTCTTGGGCTTCTATTCATTCCAAAATTCAAACTGGAATTTCTGGCAAAAGGATTTCTAGGATGGACCCTTTTCTAATTTAAACTGAGCAGACTGATCACCATAAATAGTCCAATGGTACATAGGTGAGGAATGACCAAGCAAGTACACTGTGGTTTTTGTATGTATAAAGTAAACTCAGTACTTTGTCTTTTGATCACACAAAGAGCAGCCCTATCCCTCAGCATCGTACTAACTGATCATACACTTAACTGAAAGAAAGAGCTGATAGAAGTCCTCCTCTCTCAATGATCCAAATATCCTATTTCTCAAATGTTCCAAATACTTTACTTCCCCCAGGGCTACAGTAACACTGGAATTCATTTGCAAACAGAATACTAGTAATAAGCCTTGCCACCAAATGCTATTTGCAGCAAAGCAAATATCCATAATAAAGTGTAGAGAACTAACCAAATTCTAAAAGGGAATAAAATTTATTACAGAAGTTAAAAATAGCAATTTTATGGAGTTCAGATTTATCTAGTGATGTAAATCAATTTAATTTAGTAGGATTATGTGTCAGAAATATAGTCTAATACATCTAGGCTTACCAAATGTTGATACTTACCAAAGACCTAATCTTTTGTTAATTTTCCTGATGTGTATTAACAAATTCTGTATTATTTGTATTCTGTGTTATTATAATCTACATTATTTCTATGTAGAATGCTGCATAAATAAAACCTTTATCTTTCTCTTGAGTTTGCTACCTATTTATTTCTGCTTTATTTGTGTGATGGCACAGAATGCTGGAAGCAATAGAGATAAATGGTAAAATATTTCTCTAAATAATGAAAACCAATGTGTATCATTCACAGCAAAGAAAAACCTTTTTTTTATGGTCTTACTTTATTTTAAAAAATTATATGTGTTTACTGACATTTATCTGAGACAGAGGGAACTGTTTGAAAGGACACAGCTAGAGAGCTGAGTGATGTTCAGTGGCAGCAGGTACCCAAGGGGTCCCCTGCAAAGGAGTGGTGTTCATGCTGGAATAATCCTTCTACCAAGTTCCATCCCTTTGCTACAAAACCTACGTGCTGTTTCCAGAACAGTGTTCGTGTCCCAGATCAGTGATTAAAGGCTAGTTGCATGTGCCGGGAAATGAAAATCTTCTGTTATCCTTCTCAGCTCAAGAAGTTTTTTTTGGCATCCATTAAAAGGAATTGGTGAGTTCTGCCCAGGTTGAAAAGCAGCTTACAAAGCAGCTGGATGCAGTGGCTGAGCAGGAGGAGGAATAATGCGCTCCCCGCAAGGGACGTGAGCACCACAGCAACCTGTACAGAAGGCTGTAACAAGGTTTTGGAAAAGTGATGTTTCTTTTGATTAAGAGCTGAATCTGAGGGTTCTGAGACTGGAAAGGAGCTGAATAGACATGATTTTTGTCTGTTCTAGTTATAAGAAACAACTTCATCTAATGTCATGAGTAAAGCTGACAGGACTCCTTCGGCTGTAAATTCAGCTCCATCTCTAAGCTGGTCAAGAGAGGTAGCTTTCTGACTCTGCCACATAATGCTAGGATGGAAGTTGGACCTGCAATATAGACAGAGCTTGGATAAATGTATTCACAGTGACTAAATAGCCCGTAATTTGCAGTCTCCTGGTTGTTCTTTGACAGCTATTTGCTCTGGAGCCTGTCAGCCAAGCTGAAACCCTGGTGAGACCCATTAGTGTCTTCCAGTTGCTATCTGAAATGGTGGGGCCCACCTCTACCCATAACAAGTCAGAGAGTACTCAGGGAGACAGTGTCAGACCCCAGGAACAAGGCTGCACCTCCTTAGGTGGGTGTGAAGCCTGCTCTGCACTCTCCTTCCTTCTCTCTGCCCACGAGCAGAGTGGAGCTTGTGAGGTGAGGTGAAGCCCACAGAGAGGTCCTCTCCTCCTGCACTGGGAATGTTCCAGGGAAGTGATGCCTTTGAGATATCATCCTGGAGCTGCCACACAGGAGAGGGCACTCCCTTGTTGTGTCTGACCATTCTACAGTGCTGTGTCAGTCCTAAATAGCAGCATGGATGGATTGTTATATGGAGCCCACTCCACTCCTGACGCCTCTCCAGAGCTGCCTGCAAGGACTAACTGAAGGGCTGGCAGCCTGGCTCTGTTATCTAACAGTGGTACAAGTAGATACTTGCCTCCTGCATGGGATGTGACAGCCTTGCACCATGCTCACAGCACTGGTTTTTTTCCTTCAATGTCACTTGGGCTGGTGGAATTGCTAATAGCTGCATGGCAAACTTCACCCTACTCATTGGGACTTAAAGGGCTGATGCCTTCTAGGTGGTGAGATACTGTCTGACATGCTACCCTGTGCTACTTGGTTAGATTTTTATTCTGCAGTGATACAGGCAATAATCAGCAGTACAGCTACTTTACAGCTTCAATCTTTCACCACTTATCTTCTCCCAGAAAAACAATTTGCACATCTTCGCTCAGCTGATTTCCCCAAACTTACCTGAGAGTCTTATCTGTGTTAAGTCAATACACAACAATATGAAAATTTAAACAGAAAGACACTTTCCTTGCTATTTAATTTGAGAAAGGGGAAAGGAGGGTTATTAGATAATTTACAGGACTCAGACTGGAGGGCAAATCAATTCTTGATGTAAGTTTATGGTTCAGCAGCAATGGATGAATTCTGCCTAGCAACAGGCAAAACTGTTGAAAAAGCTGAAAAGCCAGTGGGAGGCTAGTGATGGGTTTCAAGGCGTGGGGAGAAATCAGTGTCCAGTTGCTAGATGATGTATACTTAGTAGACCACTCTTCTGAAAAGATGACGGTGTTTTTCTTTTGTTTTAGCAAATTTGATTACATCTACCAAGTCACAAACGTGCCCGTACCCACAGCTTGCTCTCTTCCTCTGTTTCTCCTGAATGAAAGACAGATTATTTTTCTTAGCCAGTCGGCTCTTTCTTGTTACGCTCTACAGTTAATGAAATCTAAGAAAGAACCTCGTAGTGGCTGAAGAGGAAGTTTTGTGTGAGTGATGGAGACTAGAGCATTGCCAGCCAGAGGGGATTGTCCCGCTCTGCTCTGCACTGGGGTGGTCTCACCTCGAGTACTGAGTGAAGTTTTGGGCACCACAATATAAGAGAGACATAAAGCTGTTAGAGAATGTCCTGTGGAAGGCCACAAGGATGGTGGATGAAGGGCCCTGAGGGGAAGCTGAGTGAGGAGTGGCTGAGGTCTCTTGGTCTGGGGAAGAAGACACTGAGGAGAGATCTCATTGCAGTCTGCAACTTCCTTGTTGTTGAAGAGGAGGGGCAGACACTGATCCCTTCTCTGGGGTGCCCAGTGACAGGACCCAAGGGAATGGCCTGAAGTCAGGAGAGGTTTAGGTTGGAAAAAGTTCTTTGCCCAAGGGGTGGTTGAGCACTGAACAGGCTCCCCAGGGAAGTGGTCACAGCACCAAGCCTGACAGAGTTCAAGAAGCATTGGGACAATGCTCTCAGGTACATGGTGTGGCTCTTGGGAATGGTCCTGTGCAAGGCCAGGAGTTGGACTCAATGATCCCTTGTATGTCCCTTACAACTCAGCATATCCTCTGATTCTGTGAAAATAAACAATATTCTTCCCACTGTGCCAGGCATCACAGCCAATCTTCAACACAATGTACATACATTTATACTTCATATATGTGCTTCTACTTCCTTCATTTGCAGGTAGAACCGAACATCAGTCCTGAGTTGTTTGAGCTGCTGCCAATAGTGGGTTAAATCCCTTTTTTTTTTTAACTGAGCAGCCATTTAACTGTTACAGCATCCTGAATCTATTCACTTGTTCATTTATTAAGTAATACCTTAACTGTGGAGCTGTTAAACATTGATCTGATAAATATAGTTGTAACAATTCAAAATTTCTTATAGGGAGAAAGGAGTACAAACACAATCAAGGCATGCGCTCCAATTCCTTATCATCTTGCTTGTCTTTCTCCATGTGGCCATGGGACACAGTGCACTGTATCTGTTTCTTCCCAAGGGTGTGCTTTGGGAGGTAATGCCCGTAAGAGATACTTTTGGCAGAAAACTCCACGTGTCTCCTGGATTCACCTGACATGCTTGTGTCCAGCAACTCATCTGTTTTATCACCAAGGTTAGTGTAGCAGGACGCCCCAGCCCCCTTTCTCCCCCCCAAGAGCTTATCTGTTGTTTGTTAACTGGTCAGATAACTCAAACAGGACAAGCTCTCGTAGTGAGTTATTTTGGTGCCACAGGGCTAACACTGGTCCAACTGCCAATACACATCTTAATGGTGAAGTGAGATCTGGCAAGGTAAGATGGATTTATGACAACATCCACTCACTTTACAACTATAAAAGCCACACCAAACTTTCACGAAGCCAAAATCTTCCATGCATTACCCAGGAAATGTGTGGAATTTCTCCCATGACTAAGGATGCTGATCACGGTTACTCCCCAGGGGTTAAGTGAAGGAATCTCTGTACATTATCATCATTTTGGGGTAAGTTACATTCAACTCTTAATCAGCAATCTTTGTTTTGCTAGCTTTAATATAGGCACTTTGATATAGTGCACTGTTTTATGTTATGCTGTAATCTACTAATAGTTCTTTATTTTTATACTTATAGTAAGTAATTCTGATTAAGATCTTTCATGTTATCTCTTGGCTATCTAATAAACAATTCATTTTTATAAATAGATCTGATTTTTCATTATTAGAACTTGCAGGCCAGAGTGATACCTCAAATTTAAATTGTTGCCAAAAATAGGCTAAGGCAGGGCTTGTCTGAAGCTTCCACTCTTCCCATGACATTTGGCAGAGCTTCCCTGAAACCTGCTTGAGATTTAATCCAAAACCATATTTGACTTTCTAAACTACCAAACATTATTATCTCTTTTAACAAAAAGGCCTATTTCCTGTGCACACTTATAAGTTCAATGTGGAAAATGTAATATGATAAAGAATAGCAATATGCTGATATTACTCCTTAGACAGAACATGGCTTAAAAAATCCTTTTTTATCTTTGAAGGTACAAATGTGCCTTGATATTGCTATACTACCGAACCAGCTTCTGGTTTTTTGTTCTGGAGTTCATCCCCACAAATAGCCTCCTCATGTTTCAGGCTAAGGTTGAAAGCATCACAGGAAACGACCTGCTGATATGGCAGAGCACTATCCATCAGAGCAGGAAAGCAGTGTGTTGCTCCTCATATGGCAGCTGCGGCAAACTGCCTCAGCAATGTGCAGGGCTGCCAATGATATGCAAACATCCCTGCACCGTGGCCCACTGACCCACCCCAAAATGGTTGGTGGTTGCTGAGG
Source organism: Corvus kubaryi (assembly GCF_017639235.1). NCBI lineage: Eukaryota > Metazoa > Chordata > Aves > Passeriformes > Corvidae > Corvus > Corvus kubaryi. Next base: position 14,109,783 of record NW_024581127.1, read on the forward strand.
AGTTTGAGTCAGGATCTCAGATGGACCTGGGTTTTACCTGCTCAGGTGGGTAGTGGGGTCAGCTAAAGGGGAGGAATGAAAGAGGAAGAGGGAGAGCCCTAGGAGGGACCCTCTCCTCATGCCTTACCTATTGCCCTAACCCCTCCCTTGGCAGCCGGAGCAAAATGGCTTTGCAATAGCACATAGGACTGACTTTCTCTGTGTGTGTCTCCTCAGCCACATGCACCACCCCATGCCTCTCCAGCAGCTGCATATTCCTTTGGCCTCTCTCGTCCCTCTCCCCTCTTTGCCCCAGCTCTTTCCACAGGTCAGAAGCTGCTTTAATGACTCCTGCACTACAATAAGGGAAAATCCCACCTAAATAAGGGACACAGCTGCAGAATACATTTATGCTCTGTTTGGAGATTATTCGTTAATATCCAAGGCTCATGGCTCAGCTTTCCCTTTTGCTGTCATTACCATGTGGACAGGTCAGCCATCCGTGTCCCCAGGCTCCACCATAATATCCTGCGTTCCTCACCTCATCTGCACTGGACAGAGAGGTCCTAAAAAGCACTCCAGAGTTGTGTGCTGGGCCCAGGCAGAGCACACACCCCCATAAACAAGCCCGACACCCCACATCCAGGAAGGCGAATGCACAGCCTGACTCATAGTTTTTTGTCCATGCTCCAGAGGATCAGCAGGAAAAATTCTTGTTATAGGAAAAAAATGTGTTAGTGGTTTGCCCTCAAGCACGCTGATGAAAGTCAGCTCACTTAAATGATGTCAATCGAGGAAACCTGCAGATTGGTTTTGTATAATTTCAACATTCAGTATTGTCTGACAACCTCTTCTCTCTCTGCAGTTCTCAGGCTCCATAGGCTGTGCCTGTCCTTCCGAGTTGAGCTGTCTGGATCCACCTGGCAGTCCTGTGGCCAAGGGCCAGGGCACTGCTCGTTGTGTGAGAGAGCTCTACCCGCTCCAGCCCATGGCAAGGGTGTTGTGTCAGTGGTGCTTGGCATGCACTGTCCCCTGAGGCATGGCTGGGCAAGGGCCAGGAGAGGCCCTGTTGGTTGGCATGGCAAAACTGGAGCTGCAGAACATGAGAGTTAAAGAGTATGGACAGCTGGAGGAGAGTGCTCCATGCAAGCCCAGCCCAAGTTCTTCATTTTTACAAATTAGTCCAGATGTCCCTTCTTTGCAGCTACTATGGCTTCCACCTATAGCTGGCTGCAATTTCTTGCTTAGAAAGTTTCCTAATTAAAATTATCTATTATTTTTTCCCACTGGAAGATGCTAATTTGGGTGAAAACACTGAGATTTTCTTCCAAAATTTTTGAAAACCATGGCTTAATTTTAAACATTTACAGAATTAAGCACTTCCAGCTCAGGAAATAAAAAAGGAATACCTGTAGTCAAAATGCTTTTTCCCTGATTTGAATTCATTCTTAATTTTCTGAAGAAAAAGGAGATGCTTCGTTTGCCATTTTTCACTTTACATTTCCACTGAGAGAACATCAGTTTTCCAAATAGCTTTGGTTTTTCTTCTTAGAAATTGTCAGACGTAACTTACAACTTACATTAAACTCTCATCTTCAACAGACATGATATAAGATCCTTTAACCGTGAAAGAGGAATTGGTTTTGCCTGAATTACAGATACATTAGAAACATTTTTATCTTGCTTGTGAATCCACTACTTTATATCTTTTTCAGGAAAAAATATCCAGCTCACATAACAGAGGCAGGGCTGGCATAGTAACATCATTATTTAGGCTTGAGACCACCAAATGGGATCAATTTTAAGCACTCGGTGTCCAGAGCTAATAAATATTGAAAGTGTTTTTAACAACTCATGAATTCAAAATTTTTAGTGCTCTGCATGCAAAACATATGCGACTATGTTTCAGCTCTAAGACTTCTTTCCCTGAATGTTGTGGTTGTAGCAAAACCAAAGACCCTCAGTATGAATTCTGTATGCCTTAGGTCACCCTGTGTCTTTCATGAACACGCCCTAGTCTTGTGACTTCCCTTCATTTACAGCAGAGATTCTTAGAACCCTCTTATTCTCTTTCCACTCCAGCTGAAGCTGTAATCAGTGGTCGCAAAGACCAAGACTTTTATTAGAGTAAATTAGACTGGCGTATTGCTCTGCTTTTTCTTGTCAAGGGATTGACAAACTTTTCCTCAATTCCCTTTTCCACTAATGAGCTCAGAGCAGCAGGAAAAAACCCCGAAGGCACTGAGGCCAGCCACACTCCTGGGAATGCCATTTCCATGCAGATTCACTGGGATCTAGAAATGCCAATCTAACAAACCAGAAATGGTTTTAATTGTCTGACATGCTGGGACCAGTTTCAATCTCCTGTAATTCCCTCTGCTTAAACTGAATTACTCCAGGGTAAATGTGGCTCCCAATAATATGTCAAAAACAAGCTGGCTGGGTTCTAATATCTATAGACTCTGGAAAAAATAATAAAGGAAAAGTATTTAGAGGAAGATGATGTAAATTGTGGCAGCTACTTCTGCTCAGGAAAAATATCCTAATTTATCAAAATTAATGAGTTTATTTAATATTACTGTGTTCTAAAAATCTAGAATGAAAATTGCCCAATCATTTTTTTTAAATAACAAGGCCACTGATTTATGGAAAATTTACATGGCCTATAAGACTACAGTTTCTGGAAGGAGGAGAGAGGAGATATAAGGCCAACAGGCATAATTAAAAAAGAAAAAAATCAATAGCACGTAAAACCATTTCTTCAGGAAAGGGAAGGGGTGCTTCCAAGTATGGGGCATTTTCAGGAGGGGCAATAAAAGGAAAATTAGGACTTTGGTGCAAGAGAGTCATTGCTCTTCTTCTTGCCCAAGAAGAAATGGCAGGTTGCCTCAAACAAGTTTTTGTTTAGACATAAAACAAACTGAAAGGGACCCTGTGAGCAGGCTCTGGTCTACTGGATCATCCTGCCTTGCTGGAAATACACATCTCAGTTGACAGCTCCCTGAGGACATTTCTCCCTAAGAGACCAGGCAGTCCTGACATCCTAGAGGGTCTGTGAAAAGCCAGTGGTTTTCCCTTGAAACCTGGGGTTGGCAGGATCTCTGGTGGAACTTTTAAAGCCATCCCCTTTCGCTGGTGGCACTGGAAAGGGTTGTCCTACAAGGACAGCAATTACACAGGCTCCCTGGTGAGCAAAGGGCATTCAGGAATATATTCCTGGAATTAGGGACACTTTCAACCCACCGTGGTAACAGCTCAAACCCAACCCATCTGCACGCAGGTTTTCCACTGCTGGGGATCTCACGATCACTTATGCCTGCAGCATTACATCACTGAGCTGCATCTGGCTCAGGGCCAAATGCTTGTGGTTTAATGTAATGAGACATTACTCTTTTGGCTGCAGTAGAGTGATGACCTTGAATGGTGGCAGGACTACTAATCTGCAGAGCGTTTATGAGCAGTTCTAAATCAGATTAACATTTGCTGTGTATTTGGATGTTTGGTAATGGCCTATCATTTCACTTCCCAAAAGGGAACTGAAATGGTCAGGGTGATTTTCTAAAGAGCATGCAAAGTTATAAACCCAGAGATGGTGTGGGATACCTGCAGAGAACACACTGTGCCAGAAATACTGGAGTTCTTTTTTGTATCAAATCCTTTGTTTTGAAAGCAGACTTCAGAATTTTTGTTGTATCAGATATATCAGAAAGACAGTGGACAGTCCAAAATAGATACCACTCACAGCATAAAATATTTACCCAATCTGCCATCAATAATACTCTCATCTTGTGAACAGCAGTGGTTGTGCTTAATTGTTTAGGTTACAAAACCTTCAGCTCAGCTCTTGTCTTTTTTAGAATCTTTTTTCTTTTAAATCAAATCTGCTTGGTGATTGTCTGGTCATTGTTGCAGGATTGCCCTTCCCATGGCAAAAACAAAATTATTTTTGCTGAGCATTGCTCAGTTCTCAAGACTTAAAGACCAATAATTGTGTTTTCCTACTGATGATGGGATGTGCTATACAACTGTATGCAGCAATATGTCAGAGTGACAACAGTGTAGCTGTTGTCCTGAACAGTTAAAGGTCAGGTATAGCAATCCCACAAGTGATACTTGCATTTCCCATGAGAATTGGGCAGGCAGTTTGATAAGATGTTTTGCAAAGCATCCTAAAGCTTTCAGGGAAAGATCATGTCTAATTTTTGCAGTAATGTTGTGATCTCAGAAGTTGTAGTCATAGTGAACTGAGGTGACAGGGATCTTTAATCTCACTGCTGTCTGAACAGTTCTGAGAGGTGTTGTTGGGAGCACCAGTAGTCACTGCCCCTGGCTGGCAGCTGGCACCATGGTGCACAACTTGGATTAGTGACCCCACATTTGCATGATGGCAACAGCAGAGATCTACAGGAGGTGGAATGTGGGCTCTTCTAGTTGGTGCAGGAGCACTGTATGAGCCATTGGCTGCCTGTATATGGCACCTCCTGATAGGAAGGGACAAAAAGACACATACTTAGGCTTGAGTCCTCCAGTTACATTGGCTGCAAGCTTTCTACTTTGTATTTATAATGGAAAAGTGCAACACTTGGAAAAAATCAGACTGAACGTGAGACTGGGACTACACACTCCTCCATGCCCTCTGCTACTCATGGCTAGGAAAATGCCTTTCTTCTTGAAAAATTTTAAAAGGGATGGTTACCTCTACTACCTCTACCGTTTCCACTCTTTGCACCTTGCCAATAGACAATCCCAGCACACTGGCTCCCAGCTCAATAGAGAGGGAGAGGACTGCACTTGCCTGATACCAAGCAAGCACCCAGGGAATAGGAACTGGCCTGCCCAGCCTTCAGCTCTACTTAGCAGAAGTATCTGGATTTTCTCCTCTCTGTCTTATGAGTTAGGAACTTTTTAAAAGGTTTTTGATTCAGAAGAATGATTTTTTTTTAAGGTAAAAAAAATCCCAAACCCCTAGATATGGGGAATCAGACAAAATTTTCAGTCTTAGTGCTGCATTTGGACATGTACAACCAGTAGCAGCCCAACCCTTTGTCTTCTTTCTTTGCCTTATACCATCTCTTCTATATGTACCTTTTCAGTGACAGCAATTTTGTCATATGTATTAGTACCAAAATTGCTACCCTCAAATTTTGTAAAAGGTAGATCTGAAGATAAGAATCTCACTGAATAAAATTCTAAAAGCATTTCCTATGAAGTTTTTAGTTACCTTCCAGCAGCTCTTGACAGAACTACTTCACTTCCTGGGAATTTTTTTTCACTGCATATCCTATTGTCTAAATGAATGGTAAACCAGACACAGGAAAGGAAATGACCTGAGGAAGATTAAATTCTATGTTGCAAGAAGGACTTATAGATACTCTTCCTTCACTCACATGCTCTTAAAAGAGTGTGATGGACCATGGAGAGAAGAACAGATCTGGGAGGTACTTTGTCTTGCCATGTGACAGGGGTCACGTACTGCTTTTTTCTAACACACAGGAATGAACATTGTTAGCTTAGAGAAAACAATGCTGTCAACCTTTTTTGCTGCATCCATCCCTTGTTTCCCTGAGAGACTCCTTAAATATTTTTTCCATCTTTTCTACCTGGTCTCCTCCCTCAGTTTTAAAGGGGGATTATATATAACCTACTAGCTCTAAAATGTAAGCAGTAGGCAGGACACAGGACAGCCAAGCTACAGAGGGAGAGAAATCTTTCTGTGTCTGGGTGATCAAATATTTGCATTAAACTCAAACTAGGTAACACATCGCTTTGTGGTTCTTCCTTGCTGCCCTCAACAGCGTTTGGACCTGTTGGGGTTTTAAGAGGTCTAGTTTTTTTTCTGTTAAAGGAATTTTCCCCCATTCTGTTACTAAGATACAAATCGCTGGATGCTTAAGAGAAGACAAAAGACCTGGCTACTCTTTTGTTTCACCTGGGTGTGGGGTCAGTTCGCTCTCGGCGTTCGGAGAGAGAAGCTGCAGAGAGAGAAGCTGCTGGTTCCTTTCGGCCATTTTTCTTTTTGCGGAGAAAGATCCCTGGATCCCCGGTCCACCTTCCCTGCCCCGCTGGAGGCCGGGCTGTGGCCGCCCTGCCCCGCCGCTGATTCGAGCCTTCGCTGCATTGTAGCCGTGCTCGCCCTGCCTGCCCGACCTCTGGGGGTTCCCCACTTGGATACATCGCGTCTGCCATCTGGGATTCGTGCTCATCCCTGCCGCTCCAGCCTGCTGCTCCAGCCGGCCGTTCCAGCCTGCTGTTCCCGAAAGTCCAGCCGGAAACCGGGGCCAGCTGTTCGGGGGGGTTGTGAAGCCTTTGTTCCATCCCTCCCCGGGATCCCAGGGCACCGGTGCCGCGTGCTCCCCGAGCTCGCTCCGGAGCGCCCCCTGCAGCCGCGGGGGAACCATCGCACCTGCCCTGCTCACCGGGAGCCGCCAGCGCCCCTGCCGGCTGCGAGCGGAACTGCACCCGAGGGGAAAGGGCCCGACAGCCGAGAAGGCTGGGGCTGGGTTTGTGATTGTTTGCTGTTACTGCCACAGTTATTGCTGTTTGTTTGACTGGTTATACACATATAGATATATAATAGTAAAGAACTGTTACCCCTATTTCCCATATCTTTGCCTAAAAGCCCCTCGATTTCAAAATTATAATAACTCGGAGGGAAAGGGGTTACATCTGCCATTCCAAGGGAGGCTCCTGCCTTCCTTAGCAGACACCTGTCTTTCAAACCAAGACAGGACCCTTCAGCCTTTCACATGCAACTCTGACTTTATTTATTAAAAAAAAATGCTGACACCTGCTTCAACAACAGGATCTCCTGGGCCACACAATGGCTGAAAGCCCAGTAACCCTAAAGCAAGTTGAGATTCTTGGCTTGAAGGCAGCTAAATGGAAGCTAAAGACCTCAGTCCTAACCAAGGTGCTGCAGTTTAGCGCTTTGTAGTTCTATTGCACTGCAGTCTTGCAGTTTTCATTTCAAAGCAGGCTTGCTTTTCCCCTCACAGTCCAAATTTAAAAACAAAATCAGAGTTTTACTGTTAAAGAAGGATAGCATTGGGGATATTTCTCTCAGGTGTAGAAAATTCTTCTGTTGGCCCCTTCCTGAGCAGGAAAATTTTAAATACCTGTCTCAGTTTATTCTAGGGTCTGTGGTCATTTCAAGGGTCTTTAAGAGGATGCATGAGCTTGCATAAGACCTGCAGCATCACACCTGTGTGGGTGATTCAGGATAGAGGGGGGGGAAATGTAGGTGATTAGGGACAGGCGTTCGGAAGATATCATGTTGTACAGGACAGGTAGAACCCCTCCCCTCTACAGGTAATACGTGAGCAGAAGGAAGTGACGCGGCAAACCCAGGTTATTTAACCTGATGTAATCCATGAATAAACGCCATTTGCCGTCCACCACATTGGTGTCTGTGAGCTGATGGTCCGAACGACCTGAGGTGGTCGTCGTGCCGTTCCTGAACCAGGTCGCTACGCCTCCGAGAGGCAACAAGTGGTGCCGAAACCCGGGAACCGGAATCGGGATTGGGAATTCGCCTGGACGGGTGAACGGCAGCCAGCACGGCAGGACCAGCCCGGCGGGGAGGATGCTCCCGGACCAGCGAGGATGATGGAAGCTCTCGCGAAGGTTGTATCTCAAATTCATAAGCAATGGGGTATTGATTGCAAGCCAAAAAATTTTACACTCGCTGTTGCGAGGCTATTGGAAATTGGGGTCATAGACCGACCGGTGGATATACTCCACCCAGAAGTATGGGACAAATGTACTAAGGCTCTGGCCGATGAAACAATGTCCTCGGGTTTGGGGAAAAACCTTAAATTATGGGGAAAAGTCGTGCAGGCTTTGCGTAAGGCTCTGCAAGAGCAGGAGACCTGGAAAGCCGCACAGAACTGTTTGCTGGCCACACCTCGGTTGGGAGTTGGGGCAACTATGCAAACTACAGATGAAAGCAGCCCTGCCGAGCGCACAGGCTCGCAGGAGCAAGCACCCTCTCCACGGCCCCCCCAGCCCAACCCTACCTACAGAGGGAAAGGAGCGGGCGCAGTCATTCTGGGGTGGGCTGGTGGAGGAGGCCAGGGGGGCTGCCATTAAAGCGGAGTCCGAAACAGCATGGGCGAGACCCCCACCCTATGTGCCAGAGAATGGCGCTGAACCGCAAAAGGATGGGGGGGGCGCACACGCGGCTGGCGGGAGTGGGGGAGGTGCGCCAGATAACACAGACGCGGCCGGCGGGATCAAAGAAGGTCCACTAGATACCGCAGATGCACATGAATGGAAAAGGGGGGGGAATCCCGGAGGGGGAACCAGGGCCAATCAGAGCGCTTGCCCAGAAACATGCCCTTATAAAGCAAGAGCCTCCCTCAGCAGCAGGCGGGGCGAGCCCAGGGGGAAGGAACGGCCCAATCCTAAGAGAAAGGGGCAGGGTAGGAGCCCGGCGAAAAAGCTCCGGAGCCCGGAAGTATCCAGTCAGTCGACTTCCAGCGCCGAGTCGGACTATAGCTGGAGCGAGTGGCCTGATGAATGGTCCATAACCAACTCCGACAAAGATGATTTAAGAATAAATAAAAGCTATAACCACTGCGCTCCTACTCGGGCCAAGGGGAAATTTGAAAAAGAACGTACTCCGCTTACAGACTGGAGAAAGATAAAAACAGCCTGCGCTGAATGGGCCCCTTCAGCCATGCTAGCTTTCCCGGTCCGAGTAGGAGAGCAAGCCGGAAACCAGAGGACTTACTCACCGATAAATCCTAAAGATATACAAGCAATTGTTAAAGCAATTGCAGACAGAGGGATTAATTCGGCTATGGTTTCCACCCTCATCGACAGCCTTTTTGGAGGGGACAACATGCTCCCGTTTGGCCTATCAAATACCTGAGTCAGCTCCTTACTATCCATTTCTCAGCATAGTAAACGCTACCTTTTTGTCATTGAATCAATCAAACCCGAACTTTACAGAATCATGCTGGCTGTGTTATGACGCACAGCCCCCTTGTTATGAGGGCATTGCACTTAATGTTTCTTTTAACTACTCAGCAGCACAAAATCCACACCAGTGCAGGTGGGACGCCCCCCAGAGAGGAGTTACTCTGAGTCAGGTCACAGGCCAAGGCAAGTGCTTTGGCAATGCAGTCTTAGCAAAACGAATAGGCAATGTCTGTACTGAATTTGTCAAACTTGACAAAACGATCAATAAGTGGGTGGTCCCATCCGTGTCAGGAATGTTTGTTTGCCAGCAATCTGGAATAAGCCCCTGTGTGCTTCTTGATAAGTTTGATAACTCCGCTGATTTTTGTGTCCAAGTTTTAATTGTTCCTAGAGTCCTGTATCACCAAGAAGAAGAAATGTACCACCTTTTTGAAGAACCTAGCCGGCTCCACAAGAGAGAAGTAATAACAGGCATAGCCATCGCAATGCTGCTCGGCCTTGGAGCCACCAGCGCGGCCACAGGTGTTTCAGCCCTCGTGACCCAACACCAGGGACTTTCTCAGCTGCAGATGACTATTGATGAGGACTTACAAAGAATTGAAAAATCCATCTCCTTTCTAGAGAAATCTGTCTCCTCTCTCTCAGAAGTCATCCTGCAGAACAGGCGAGGACTAGACCTCTTGCTCATGCAACAAGGAGGCCTGTGTGCCGCCTTGAAAGAGGAATGCTGCTTTTATGCAGACCACACCGGAGTCGTACGGGACTCAATGACCGAACTAAGAGAACGGCTAGCCCAGAGAAAAAGAGAAAGAGAAGCCCAACAAGGATGGTTCGAGTCATGGTTTAACCAGTCTCCATGGCTGACCACCCTTGTTTCCACTCTAACAGGCCCCCTCACTATGTTACTCCTAACGTTGATTTTCGGGCCTTGCATACTAAACAAATTGGTGTCATTTGTTAAAAGCCGGTTAGAAAAGGTTAACATTCTATTTGTTGACCGCCAACAATTGCTCTAGAGCGCATTTATTTTGTAAATGTTATATCACTTTTTATAACTTGTTATGTAGGTTTTTACTAGTTCTTGAAATTTTATACCATTTATACTTTACATGTTTTTTAATCAATCATGGGGGGGGGAAATTTGGGTGATTCAGGATAGAGGGGGGGGGAAATGTAGGTGATTAGGGACAGGCGTTCGGAAGATATCATGTTGTACAGGACAGGTAGAACCCCTCCCCTCTACAGGTAATACGTGAGCAGAAGGAAGTGACGCGGCAAACCCAGGTTATTTAACCCGATGTAATCCATGAATAAACGCCATTTGCTGTCCACCACACTGGTGTCTGTGAGCTGATGGTCCGAACGACCTGAGGTGGTCGTCGTGCCGTTCCTGAACCAGGTCACTACGCCTCCGAGAGGCAACACACCTGAGCTTGAAGCTCTTCACAGGAGCTGGGGAGAAGGTGTCTAAATCTCACAGTCACCAGGTGGTTTCTGTTGAGCTTCAGTGTCTTTAGGGCTCTGTTTACAAAAGAGCAAAATCCTCAGTTTCCAATTTGAGTGCCACTAGTCATTTGTAACCTGAGAAAGCACAGTGTAGCCAAACATGAAATTTGCTCCTTTTTCATTTCCACTCCACCAACCCCCCTCTTCCGCTCTCCTTTGAACTGTTCTCACCACTTGCCAGTGTAATACAGCTTGTTAACTGGCTGCCATTCTGATTTTTCACAAGTTTGCCACGTTGCAGTGACAAGACCATGTCAGGGGCCAGATGCTTCAGAGTAAATAAATAGCACATCTGGGATTCGGAAATGGGCCGGCTCTATATTATGGAAAAAGCTGGTGTGGAAACACATCCAAAGAATACACAGCTGGAAATCGTTAACTCTAGAAAGGGGGAAAAAAAAACCAAAAAGGAGACAAAAACTCAGGCATTACTGCTGCTTGAGATCTTGTGCATTATAATTGCTGAGAAACAGAAACTCAGTTTACACAGCAGTTAAATTAATAGCATTCCTTAAAAATTGATAGTTTATAATAATTGACCTCAAGCAACATAAAGGCAGCACAGGGTGGGAAGCTTGACTCCTCGCTGTCTGGCTTTCTTGGATGTGTTTGGTAACATCCCAGCTATTTCACAGGCAAGCTGGTGGGAGGATGTTGGTGGTAGAGGGATGTGACTGCCCTTCTGGAGCCACGCTGCTGAGAACTGCAGCAGTTTCCCAGGCCCCCGAGCAGCCTGTGTCACTCAGGGTGTGCCGGCCCCAGAAAGGCACAGTGCAAGGAGACTGAAATGGAGGCGGCCATGCTCACAGCATCGCTCCCACAGGCAGAGCACCAGCACCACTGATAGATGATTCAGGAGGGTGAATCAGCAGCAGCCACGGAAGGGGCTGCTCCCACCCACTCTCTGAGCCAAAATCATGTGCTGCGTCCACCGAAGGGTTTCAGCAAGGTAAAACCAGGACAGGGGAGGCAAGAAGGAACCCAATATAGATTGGAATTGTACCTTCGGACTTTTTTGTTTTGTTCTAGGATCTCCTTGTTTAAAAACAAAAAAGGCAAGCCTAAGCAACAAAGCCTTCAGACAGTGAAACTACTGTAATCAATTATTTTAAGCACTGCTCCAAGGAAGGCATGCATCATGCAGGAAAGCTCCTACTTTTCATATGGGCACCAGTCCTCCTGAGAGCTATCAATGCAATGCTAGAGGCTGCCGCAGTCCCCATGCTCAGAGACCACCTCTCCTTCCAGTAACTGTTTAAAAGCTCAGAATGATCCTGTTTTTCCTGGATGAGATAAGCATTGATCGCAGGTCAGAACCAGCAAAGCCAAAACACCAGGTATCCTTGATCTGAAGACAATGTAGCAGCTTGTGCTTCTGCAGTAGGTTCATCACACATCGGAGAGAATAAAGCATTTTTTCACTTACTTTTTTTCCTTTCTTGTTTGCCAGGCTTCCTTTCCCTGGTACACATTAATTTGGATATATCATTGCATAAATGGAAAATGGAGCAAACCCGGATTTCTAGACCAAAATATACCAACTGGGCAATTTTGAATCTATTGTTGCCTGTGTATAAAATAGGGCTAATCTACAGCAGTGTTAGATAATGTTTTACTGTATATTTTCTTGTACGTTTAAGAAGCCCTTTCTTGTGCCAGAACAGATGCCATTTCATTTTCTGCATGCCTCATAGTGATGCCTAAGTATTTCCTAATGTTTATTTTATTTACCCTAACAACACTCTGTTTTCATTTTATGGTTAAGAAATAGGATATTTTGGCAAAATCCTTAAAGGATTTTGGGCAGAAGAACCTAAGGACTGTCTCTAAAAGCTTCCTGAGCTGCAGACATAGGGGTGTGCAGTGAAGAGATGTGTTTGGTGCCTCTGTCCCTTACGCGGACAGACAGCATTCCCCTTGCAGGCAGCCCTGCCCACGTTTCTGCTATGCCCTCATTTACACCTTATTTACCCCTTTGCCCTTAATACCTTAACCCAGGTTAAGCTGAAGGCAAGTGCTCAGTTGATTGCATGGAGAAGAAACCTAAAGCCTGAGGCTAAGAGCATGGTATTTTGAGAGAGTCAGATCAAGAAAACCATGTTGAGTGTGCCCACGTCAGCAAGCCAAGGCTGTTTGCTTGACCTGCCACAGGATGTTCTGTCCTTTGTCTGTGTATTACTAATGATACCAGCAGCAGTTACAGTTTTTACTATGGTCCTTTCTTAAAGCCCCACAAAGAGCAGGCATTAGCTTCTCTACAAACACAGTGGGTCATACACCAGGATATTGGGTTCAGTTGTATAATTAAGAATTAACTGAAAGAAACTGTATGGCATAGGCAATACAGGAAATACATACCATAAAACAAATCTGCTGGAATTTCTGAAGCTGTGTTAATCCAAGCAAAACAAAATAACCCACAGAAGGCTGGAGGCAAGTCCTGGCTTCCCAAACACTCGGCTCCCTCTTCCTCAGAGCTGTTTTCGAACTGACCATACTCATTTTCTCCAAGAAAGATCTGGGGTACTCACCCTCAGGAGAGGACGTAGGAGGAAAGTCCAGAGTGGAGATGCCTCCTTGCAGTGCTATGTCCATTTGCTCTTACTGCAGCATCATAGTTGCTATTTACTTGGCAGCATGGTTTTTATGGATCCTCTTAAAAGAGTCCAGGCCCTCTCTCAGGGAATTCAAACCTGAGTTCCGTGTCACAAATTATGTAAGCTTTATATTACCCAATATTCACTGAAAGAGAGCAGCTGTGACTCTGGCACCAGGAGGACACTCCTGCCCCACCTGCATGTCTGCAGCCACACAGTAGCTCAGTCTGGGGTTAACAGAGGAGCTGGGGGCTGTGTTGGGGAGCAGACAGATGCAGTACATCAACAACTGATTGCACAGCTCATGTTGACTACATGGACTTGTTTTCTACAAATTCTTTGAGAATCAGGGACTTTGAGGGTTAGTCAACAGGCTTCCCAGCCCAATGAGAGCTCTTTAAATGACGAGCAATGTGAAATGAGATGCTAATACCCTACCAGGTGAGGAGGAGATGGACCAACCTGCTGAGCAGAGGATGCAGAGAGGTGTAGACAATGGAGACCTCATAAACACCAAGATAAGGACAGAGGGAGTCTGCCACTGGGTCCTTCCCTCCCATGGCTAGTAGGAGTAGGGTGCTGCTGGAGACATATGGAATGGAATATATGGTCCTGCTGCTGTTATACTAGGCAGTGCAGGACAAGCATTGTCCGTCACACGTGATGGGCCATGGAGAGCTACTCGTTACAGTGGGGATTCTGTAACATGATGTATCACTGGCTCTTAGTCAGTCTTCTAGAGCACCCCCTTACACAGTCAGCTGTTGGCATGCTCAGTCTGCCTTGTCACAGTAGGAAGACATGGAAAAGCTGAAGCACGTGTTAGGAGTCTCAACACATGGTGAGCCAGAGTAATAGGGCATGTGTAGCACCATGCTGGGATTAGGACTTTATGGAAGCTCTAGAATAAGGGCAAGGAGTTACAGAACTAACTGGGAAGTGTGTGTGGCTATTAGGCTAGCCATCCTATCCATGAATGTTTTATGGAGATCAACAAGGGTCATCAGGATGCTGAAGGTGATATAGCCATAAAAGCCATGTGAACACAATGTGGGCTTGTGAATCCTGTCAGTATCACCACTTCCTAGCAAAGGAATTGCCTCTGATCCTCTCAGGGGGTTGGTATTATAGCTATGCCAGGGACCTACAAGATGGCATCACTGCCTGCTACCCCATAGCAAATATTTTGTCAAAAATGGATGGGTGCTGCTGAGTGCAAAGGACCATGAACACCTCTTTCTTGGTGGGAGGAGGTGCCCAGAAGGCAGCACACTGGATGACAGGCTACACCTTGGACCGGTGTGAGTGAACATGAACACCCTCAGTTATTTGCCAGTTGTTCAGCTGCTGGGGCCAAGCTCTGCTCTCTGAGAAGAGGAGCCTGTCCAGGCTGTGTCCTGCTTCAATACCAAAGACCCCAGGTACTTCTCCTGCAGCTCCTGCAGCATTGTCTCCTCCAGACTGGGAAGACCAGCCCAACAGATGTCCTCTCCACAGCCCAGAGAAGGAGGGCAGCTGGTTGCTGGGCACTGTGGGAGCCAGCGAACAGGAAGCAGTGGTGGCAAGGGCACGGTGGAAGGCAGCACATTGTCACAGTGAGTGCCAGGTGTGCTTCACAACTGTATGGAGAATGCATGGGCTGATGAGTGCATGAAATGCCTGTGGTTGCAAAGGCTGCAGAGGACATGTTGCAGATGATGTGCTCTCTGAAGCACTGGGGTACCTGCTCTATGCCAGACAGCTCTAACCTTGACTATTACGTACATGCACAGATCTTGGTGGGATTCTTTGCTGTCAACACAAAAGCCAAGAGTGGATTTGATTTTCCAAACAATTAATTTTAAGGAGTTGAACTTCTTCAGTCAGATATTCAATATTTTTTTGTGTAAATAACTCTTACACAATAACTGACTTGATTTTATTTTCTCTGTGAATCCTCACATAGTGATAATAAAAATAGTTTTGCTTGGTACAGCTAAGTGTAAACAATTAAATAAAAGCCCAAATACAAAAATCTGTGACTTTGGTAGAGCTAGAGTTCAGCTTAGAGCCATCTAGAAACTTCAGGGCTAGTTTTACATTAGTGATGCTTCTTCCAGATGCTGACTGTTTACTGAGGCAGTCTACATTGTACTGGTCTGTGTGTGATTCACAAAATGATCTACAACTCTCTAGTGAAAGCTTGGGGTTTGGAGCAGTTTGCAGCTAGTTAAACCACTGAAGAAAAACAAAAAGCTGAAGTCACAAACCCCATGAGCAACAGGTCAGTGCCTGTCAGTCTGAACTTGTCTGTGCTTATTTGAAAATATGCCTTCAGCCTATCTGGCTTTGCAAGCTTGTTTGTTTGTTTGTTTGTTGGGCTTTTCTTCTTGTTGCAGCACATTTGTTGCTTCTTAAGGATAATGTGACTTTAGAATTAGTACATAATGGAAAATGTTATGTCAAGCATTTCCTTGTACTTACAGTTTAATCTGTTAAAGATGATTTACTGATATACTGATTGTTTTTATTAAAAAGGGAGAGGTCCCTCTTTCTAAGTTTCTCTAGAGCTGTACTTTGTTTATGTACAAAGTCCAGTATGATATTGCTGTCTGAACAGTCTTTTAAAGTATCACATTTTTTTTAGTGTACTGTTTATGGTGCTTGATTTTTTTAATAGGATAGGGTAAAACCTGTGTAAAATATGGACAAAATAATTCTGGATAACAAACCTCAGGTTTTTCCTGAGACTTGTTTCCCTCCTATCCTCTCAAGACATCAGCACAAAACTCTCTACATCCTTAACTTGGCCTCAGAGGGTGCACATTTTCTCCTCAGGCAGGAGGCTGAAAGTCTTGGAAGAGGGATCAGCAGAGAGATGGGACCATCCACTGCACTTGTCTCCAGAGGTTGCCAAGATCAACCCCTGCCCAGGTGGGGAAAAGCTGGTACTTCACAGCTTGAGAGCATCCCACAAAAATGCAAAATCAGAGTGCTTGTCAGAAGCACTGAGCATTCCCAGTTGACTGGAAAATGACTAATCTTGTCCCAGTTTACAAGAAGGACAAGAAGGATGGAAATTACAAGCCTGTCAGTCTCACTTCAGTAGCTGGTAAAATTATGGAGAAGATTCTTTTGGGAGGTAATGAAAAACACCTGAAGGACAATGCAGTCATCGGGCACAGCCAGCACAGCTTCATGAGGGGAAAGTCCTGCTTGTCAAACTTAATTTCCTTTTATGACAAGGTAACCCACCCAGCTGATCAAGAAAAGCCAGTAGATGTAATCCCTTTAGATTTCAGTGAAGCTTTCGATACTGTCTCTCTCAGGATCCTTCTGGACAAAATGTCCAGCACACAGCTAGAAAAACACATCATGCAATGGGTGAGCAACTGGCTCAGGGGCTAGGCACAAAGGGTTACAGTCAATGGGGTGACACTAGGCTGGGGACCTGTCACTAGTGGAGTTCTGCAGGGCCCCATTCTCAGCCCAGTTCTCTTCAACATCTTCATTACCTACTTGGATGCAGGACTTGAAGGTATACTAAGTTTGCCGATGATACTGAATTGGGAGGAGCTGTTGCATCCCTCAAGGGCAGAGAAGCCCTGCAAAGTGACTCTGACAGATTACAGAGATGGTCAGTCACCAACTGTATGAAGTTTGACAAAGCCGTATGCCAGATTCTGCACCTGGGATGGGGAAATCCTGGATGCACAGACAGGCTGGGGAACAAGAGGCTGGAGAGTGGTGCCATGAAGGGGACCTGGGGGTCCTTCCTTTTAGCAGGGGGGTGGTCCCGGGTGCAGGGGAGCCAGCTGGAGACACGACACGAACACCAATATGATTTGAGCATCGTGCTCCAGTTTTACTGTTTACTTACACCAAGTCATACTTTGCAAAGTTCACGCCCCTTTCCCACAAGAAAGCCTCTAAGCAGCGGGGGAGCTGACCAGTGTATACCTTTTCCCAAGGCTGTTCAAGGCTGCCGGCTAGTAGGTGCCTTGCAAGCCTGTCTTCAGCCTGAGGCCCCATCAGGGGTACTTCTGCAACAGCCCTGGGATGCCAAAGCCCTCCTGGGGTATCCTATGCCCCCGTTCCACAAGGAATTCCTCTACACTTCCTGGTCAGTGGAAGGTTGAATGTGAGTCAGCAGTACCCTGGCAGCAAAGAGGGCCAACCCTGTCCTGGGGGGCATCAGGCACAGCATCCCCACCTGGGCAAGGGAGGGGATTTCCCTCTCTGCTCTGCACTGGGGTGGCCTCACCTTGAATATTGTGTGAAGTTTTGGGCAACAAATATAAGAGAGACATAAAGCTACTGGAGAGTGTCCAATGAAGGGCAACAAAGATGGTGAAGGGCCTTGAGGGACACCATACGAGGAGCAGCTGAGCTTACTTGGTCTGTTCAGCCTGGAGAAGAGGACACTGAGGAGAGACCTCATTTCAGTTACAACTTCCTCATGAGGGGAAGAGGAGGGGCAGGTACTGATCTCCTCCCTGTGGTGCCCAGTGACAGGACCTGAGTGAATGGAAGTTGTGTCGGGAGGTTTAGGCTGGATATTAGGAAAATGGGATTTTCACCCAGAGGGTAGTTGGTCACTGGAACAGCTCCCCAGGGAAGTGGTCACAGCACCAAGCCTGACAGAGTTCAAGAAGCGTTTGGACAATGCTCTCAGGTACATGGTGTGGCTCTTGGGAATGGTCCTGTGCAAGGCCAGGAGTTGGACTCAATGATCCTTGTGTGTCCCTTACAACTCAGCATATTCTGTGATTCTCTGATTTTAGACCCATGGCTTTGGGGCAATTTTCGCACGACCATTTGACAGGCTACATCAATCCATCTCTGGCATGCTCGAATGACTGGGATTATGTCTCTCCCCAGAGGCTGACCAGACGCTCTCCTGGCCAAATAAAATGGTCATCCTTGCCAGAGTTTGAATATATTATGTGTCTGTATTTTCCCATCTACAGTCCCCTATTCATTAGCATATGCTGAGTGCCAGTGTTAATTGCTTTCTCATCCCATGCCTGTGAGGTAGGAGAGGTCATCACAAGCTGCATGGTGGTCTGCAGCTCTTGTCTGGGTTTCTACCAGGACGCTTTTTGGATTTCAGGAATGTATATTTCCCAGAGACGATCCGGTAACTTCTTGTGAAGGCTTGCAAGGTTGTGTAGGTCAGAGTAGTTGAGGAGTTTCATCAGTTCTGTAATTAATTTCTGGTTTTAGGATTAAACTTTTCTCTTGTTGCTCTAACATTCACATTTATTAGACATCTGAAAATGTCTTGGATCAACACAAGCCTCTTACAAGAATTGTATGTTAATTCACAGTGTTGTATCTGCACCTGCACCATCTATGAATCTATTATATTTACTTTTCATCTTGTCTTTTGTAGCTTGAGATACAAATTTTCCTCTCTGTTGACAACCTGACCCTACTACTGAATGGCTTTATGAGGATAGTGGTTCAACTTCACAGTGAACTTCCGATTTCACAGGCACGGAGTTATTAGAGATTATATTGACTGGCTATTTTTCTTTAAGTTATATTTATAAAAACCTTGTAGAAACATTCAGGTAAAAGTATAGGATTTTGAGGGTTTTTTAAGTTTCATGGTCTAAATAAGAAAAAGAAAAGAGGACAAATATTATGCTAAATTTGAACTGAAACAGGTTTTGGGGGACTGGTGAAATATTTGCTTATGTTACCAAATTTTCTAATTTTACTCACTTGTTTAATTTAGGTTGGTTTCTTTTAATATTTCATAATACAAGCTGAAAAGTTTCATTAGGCAAACAGTTGTGGGAAACATTATAGCAGTTCCAGATATAAATGCTTCACATCAAAATAGTTCTGCACTGACTGCTTTATTCCCTCCTCAAGTCCTCGACTCAAAAATCTTTCACCAAACTAATTCAAACCGAAGTCAGACTCACTAATATTCCCTTTTTCATATGTTCACTTCTAATTTTTTTATATATAATCTCTCATATATATGTAACACCTCTGTTATAGATATAGCATCCCTCTAACAAGAATCTTGGTACAGAAAGGTCTTGGTTTTCATTAACTATTTTTTTTTTCAATCTGCTACTATTAATTCCTTGGTAGGTGTTAGAAACCATTCTTTCAGTGCTGAAATCTTGCACTGAGCCCATGACGTTTCCCCACAAAACATTCAGTGTACTGCTTTTTGTGTGTATTTCCCAGCATGCTAACCAAAACAAATGGAAACACTAGACAAAACCACTGCCACTAAGGAACAGAAAAATCTGCTCCTACATGTTGTCTGTCCTGCACAGGAATGAAGTTCTATTTTAAGGGGTAACTGGCTTCTGATGTACAAGGCACCTCTCTATCACCACCTCATTGCTGTCACTGGGGCATTGTCAGGCATGTTTTGAACACTAATTCTATTCCTTCTGATGTTCTTTTTCAAAGGGAATACTTGTTTCTGGGGATTTTATTTTATTTACCCAGTCTTAACTCTCTTCTTTTTAATGCTTTTTGGTTCATACTTGCTTAACTTTCTTCTTTCAAAATAGAACACACTCTTTTTGATCTTCTGGGGTGTTTTTCAGTCAGATATTCATATCTAAACTGGAATGGACATCCCTATGTGGTTAAATATTCGTGGTTCACTCTTTTTGCAATCTCCTGACAGCAAAGTAGTTAAGTAAATATTTCTGGAGGCTATAGGATTCCTTTCAACAGGAGAAGAGTTCTTTCTTCTTTATAAAAATAAAGAAGGAAACAGAAAATCCAAGAAGAAAGAGGGAAAATATTTTCTTTCTTGCTAAGCCTAAATATATGTGTGTGTGTGTATTATATACATACACACATATATATGTGACATTTTTCAAGGATTTCTGTGCTCCTGGAAGAGCATCTTACAAAAAGTTTTCAAAGTCCGTGTCCTTTCGGGACATACTGAATTCTCCCCTTATGAAGGACAAACTAACAATGTGTTGAGATGCAAACTCAGTCACCAAGCTCTCATTTCCATATCTGGCAGTGACAATACCTTATTTTCCTTTCCCTGATACACTGATAAACAGTCAAGATAAAGAGAATTATATTCTGAAGAGTCATTCCCTGACAAAACCCAGTGTTTTGGATCCCAAACCACTCCCTATTTAAATCCTTTCTCCCCTTTTAATTTAGCTATATCCTCAAGCCCTGAAAATTTAATTAAAATAGCTTGGCCCTCTGAAATTTCACTGGTCTTCCTGTACCACTAAAGGGTTGCTGGATGTTTAAAGAAATGCTGTTCTGCCTTATCATGTGTAGTGATACTAATGGGAAACTGTGAATAAAATATTTATTGAAAATAATGCTCATTTTTTCTCTGTTGTTAATGTTAATATTAATATCTTTATCTCTGGACCTCATATTAAAATACAGTGTAATATGGCACTACTAGCAGCAGGAATACAACTGAATACCACTTGAGGACAGTTCCAGCCTCCCGCTCTAAAATATGACCAAACTTCCAGAGCCACAGGGTCAGGCTTGCTGGTGTGAACCTCTCTGGTCACCTTATTTATCTCCTTTTCCAAAGACTGGCCCTATGGGCAAGGACAGTTTCATGTGTTTCCACCCTTCCTTCCTCATTACCCATTTTGGCTACCTCCTCTCCTCCAGCAGCTTTTTTCCTTCCAACAGCTCTGTTCCTTTTGGTAAGGAAAAGTAGACACATGCAGATGAAAAGTGATGACATTTGCTATGTTGCCTGTGGACATCTGGAGTAGACAGTGTTTGAGTGTTTGTGCAATATCATCTCAAGACAGTCCAACAGAACAAAGTTACCAATTTCTTCCCTGCCGCCTGCAGCAGACAGGGTCTTTACAGACCCACAACTCCTCTTTTTGTCTCTCCTCTTGTTTGTCCCTTGGGTACCAGTTGTGATGTTTGACACCATTGCAGGGCCAGGTGTCTTCCTGGGATCCTGCTGGGTGTGTGGGGCACCATGGTCAGGCTACCGGGGGGGAGAAGAGTCCCACAATACTTACCTGACATGAAATTAATGGGGGCAGATCTCAGTCTCTAAAGGGCAGGTTCAGTTCAGGATTACAAGCAGAGATTTGAGAGGAGAAGAACATCACACTCAAAACCAGTTTTAAATGCCTTTTTTTTTTTCCTGACTGGTTTGCTTATCCTGCCACTCAGGAACTCAGTAGAACTCAGCCATTCAATGAATGCCAGCAGCCACGTCTCAACCCACAGCTTTGCAGCTCACTGTGAAATCTCCTTTTAGAGGCACATGTTCCCCTGAACACAAGGAGAACTTGTGTTCCCCTGAACTGAAGCTATCAGTTCCAAACCGTACCTTGGACCATTCTGGCTGCAAGAAAAAGTTTCAGAAAAAGTACTGATGCTGGGCAAGGTGCCACACTCCACAAAGATGCTAATACAATAACTTCAGTACTCAGGAACTGCCCTGTAAATGTCATGGGACATTAACCCAAAATTTTTATTCAGATTGCAATACCTATCTTGATGAAAAAGGGAAAGCCAGTGAGAGACAAAAACTAATAAAACAAAAGGAATTCAATGAGTTCTTCCTCCAAGATGATCACACATCCTCATAGATAAGTCTCTGAAAGCTGTGCTTACTATAGCTGGTCTTTCTGAAATCAGTGAAACACACTCCTGCAGATACATCCATGTACAACCTGCTATTTTCTGCTGCATCTTTTTGCAAGGTTGTGAGATAAACATGAAAAAAATATTATGTAATGAGTAAAAAACTATTCCAAATCATTTCCTGTCATTCATGAAGTTGTTTGGACACTTTCAGCAGTAAAAGAAGCTACACCTTGCTCTGCCAGCTCTTAAAGTCTAGAGCTGTCAAGGTAACGGAAAATGGGACTTAGCATATAGGACATTTGATTTCTCACCCCTAAAACACTGTTGGTATTCCTAAATGGAGTGCTCATAAGATTGAAATACAGAAATTTGACATGGTTACTTTCTTACATAGCTTTCTGCCTTTCTGGAGATGGAAGCATAATCAGACTTAATATACATTTGTTCAAAAGGAAACTATTTATTCTTGTCAGAAAAATCAGAGAAAAGAAGACCTGAAGAAATATTAAAGTTGTAAAAGGTTTTGATCAACTGGAATGAGATAAGCTCTTCAGTTTGATGAGAAGTCTGGAAAAACAAGAGACATACTAAAAACTAGGAAATTAAGAGTGAAAGAGGAATTCAGGCACAGCTATTTCAATCAAAAAGTAATAGGTACGTGGAATAAATTATTGCTAGGTGAAGCTATTGAAGCAAATAAGAGGAATGAATTTAAAAGACAGCTAGACATCTTTATGGAGAGAGCAAAAACTTCACATTTTTCCTACTTATATTCTTTGGTTAGATCCAGGACTTAGTGTCTAAGAAAAGGACTTTTAACTGCTTAAATTCAGAAATACATCCCAAAAGTCCCAACTGGCTACTGAAAATGCTAGAAAGACCTGGGTTACATAGTCCCAATCATGCTGAGACCTAGGACTAGGGCTGTGTCAGTCCATCCCAGAGCACAGTGCTGGCTTCCACCCCAGTCCAGATTTGAGCCAGTGTTCCCCATGGGCCTGATGCAGAGCCTGGTTTTGCAGCATGCCAAATGCAAGGTAGGGCACAAGGTCCCACACAAAAAACAGTAGCAGCTGCCACTTGACTTGAAAATGATGAGAGGGTAGTGCTAACCTGTGCTATCTTTGATATAGTGCTTTGATAATAACATCATGGGATGAATGTGGAGGACCCTGATGCTTTTTTTCCTCGATGGCTCTGAAATCTGAACATACTGAATGTAAGGGGAAAGGGTGAATCCCTTTTCTCCAAGGGGGGTTAATCATGCAAAAGAGCATTTCAGACTCACTCAATCAGAGAAATAGTAAGAAGTAGCATGAGTATATCCTACTAGGTGGGCAGATGGGGAAAATTCCTATACAGTGGTTGCTCTTTCTCAGGATTGTTGCTACTTTTTGTATCATACCATCTGGTTACATTCTTTTTATTAGTCTGGGATACTTCTACCCTGGCTGATAAAAATACTCTTATCACACTTACAAGTTTTCAAAAAAGCTCATTTCATTATCTCTTGAGCAGCTTCAAGCTGCCAGTGGAGAACACCACAGGGAGACCGTGAGGTGGCTATGGCTCACTATCTGGAAGATATGAGTGAACTGGGCAGTGTAAGGCTCAGATCATAAATACATGTTGAGCTCTGACTAACATTTACAAGAGCCAAAAAGAGACTGTGGAATTGATTTCAGAAACTTTTAGGACATTTCAAGCTGTCTGCAAGATGTCCCCTTCTGTTCCCCCTACTCCCCACCCACTTAAATTGCAATCATATGTTATCAGAGTGACTCCAAACAGGCTATGACAAAAAACCATCTTGTCTTTCATTTAGGCTGAGTCATCCGCTGCTCAGCTGTTGGGATAGATTTTCATCTGGGTGCTGGGATTGCACACACTGTGCGTCTGAAGCAGAGCTGGAGCCAAACGGAGGCAGGCAGAGGAAGATAGGAGAGACTGTGTGCAGCACTGCAAGGCTGCCCAGGACGGATAGGGGATCCCCAGGGACACCCTCCTGACAGGGAGGGAGCCCCCCAGGGAGGCAGCACCCCATTCCTGACTTCCTGTGACTCAAGTGACACTATGTAATCCCTGAAAGGCCACAAGTGGAAAGCAAAGCGCACAACTGGAGCTGTTTTCCAATGAGACCCAGAAGCTGATGGAGTTAAACCTCTCTAAGGTTTAAACTGATTTACACACCACTTGCCTTAGTGCTGAAAAAAAAAAACACCTTGGCAAGATTTGTAATGATAAGAAAGTATCCTGTTAAATTAGTACTGATAAGCACTCTGCACTCATTTTCTGAATTAACTTTGCATGACCCAAAAAAACGTGCTCAATGAGGTAATTGTATTGTGCTTGAATCTCTCTAGTAAGACTTCCTCCTTTACATCTAGTTCAGGGGTCAAGTGGCCTGCTAATGCTGTGGAAAGCAGAGCAGAGGTAGTGCTGGAACAGGGCTGGCACCTGGCTAGGAAGGCGACTGGGTCATCATCTGGAGGTAGGTCTGGGGATGGCTTGACTGAAGAAAAAGGCAGAGGCTGTTGAGAAACAGAGACTCATCTGGTAAAGCAGGTGGGAAAACATTCCTGCCAAACTGCAAAACACAGCAGGCTGCTATTTTTAAAGCACAGAAGGTAGTTATAATTTGGAGGAAAGGTGAGAAATTACTTCTGAAACACCCAACTTCCGTTTTGTTTCTTTTAAAGAATTTGTAATGCTTCTATATCTGAATTTCTGTTACAGAATGGTGAGTGATTGCTCATATGAAGATCATGGCTTGCATAAAGAATGCAGAGGTGAAAATCCGCTCATATCTAATCCTTGCTCTGAGACTGATACAAGCTGTGACCTTGAGCACATCACTTAACCTCAAAGGAACAACTTGAGGATTCATTAGCTGGTCCTTGAGGAGTGCTTTGAAGATGAAAAAGGCTTTATAAGTGGCAAATATTATTATGTGTTCTGGGACCTGGAAATTTTCCATGTTTGTGTATATAATCATTTACAGAGGATTTACTACATAAAAGAAACCGTAAATTTTGCTGAAAATTGCTGGAGTGAAGATAAGAACAGCCTTTTCCATCTGAGGGGATTTTTCATGGTGGTCTTTCTCTTAATTTCCATGAAGCCTTTACAACATGAGTCAGGGATGACCGTTTCTCTTGTTTCAAAGGGAACAGTTGCATTGGTCACTTGCTGGTCAACAAGTGCAAGGGTGAGGGAGAAGGTTTACAGGGAATGTGCTCCTGAGCTACAAAGTGTAGGTCCACAGTGTGGGCTCATCCCCAGCCAGGAGGTTACATAGGATGTGTGAAGTGTATTCCATAGAGATCCAGTGCAAGAGGATTGCCAATCAGCACTCACCAAAGCACAAAGCCCTGTTGGCAGCAGATATTAAAGTAAGCAAGAGCATGGAAGAGTTGACTGCAAGGAGGTGGTTGGCTCCATAGGCTTCAAAGGAAGATTATGAGTTAGCATCATTATTAGGATTTCTTCTTTGAATCATCTTTCAAAGAAGAAGGCAGCTGCATGAAGCTGGTCTATGCTGTATATTATAAAACAGATTTGTATAAATGTATGAACAGGTTTAGGTAGCATGGTACCTTCAACAAAATGGGACTGAACTCCAATTCAGGAGGTGTCTCACCTTCATAGGTCTTGCCTTTCCCTACATCATTCAAGTCTGTGATAGTGCTATTGACAGCAGCAGCATTAAGTTTGTGTGCTGATAAAAGAGAAGAATTGTCATGAAAGGGGCAATTATTTAGGTGTATCCTAATCCAGCAGTGAGCTGGGTGAGAGCATGGTATCGATTACCTTGCTGAGCCTGCATCCCACCGACAAGAAAGATTGCAATGGTCTCAGAGGCAGAGCTTCCTTGTGCAGCTTTTAAAGATCTATCAAAGACAAATCTGCTTCTGGACCATGTACTCTTAATGAATTTATATTATTGTTGATACAGCATGCATGGTGTCTACAGGCTATGAGTGCCCAAAGGACTTGAACTTGCTGCTTCCATATCAATCAATTTCAGGCATGTTTTCCCCTTAATCTGTGTGAAATTGGCTGGCTCATATCCTGTATTCTCCACTTAATCAAATTGCTTATGGAAATCAATGGAGATTCTGACTGAGTAAGGACCACCTTGTTTGTCCAATCGCCTTTGCAACAGTCACGCGCATTTGGATACATGAAATAAAGAAGGCAGAGTGTAAAGAAATGGAAATTGCACAAGGACACTCAAGCATACAAGGAACAAAAATAAATGAAACTGTATATTGAAAAGGTGAGGACACTAAACGTTGCTTCTCAACGAGACTTTTTCACTTTTTTGCTTGTCTGACAATAGCTGATTTGCTATTAGTTCAAGAAACGGGAAAGAAAAGCGAGAATATTTTACGTACCAGAATAAAATGCTCTCTTGAACGTGTAAGGGTTTTGCTTCTCACAGAGGTGCAAGTCCTGTCTGCCTCCAGAGAATCCACTCAGAAGTGGGCCATCAGGAGCATCCAGTAAACAGTTATTTGGGGATCATGCTGGAAATGCAAAGCTGCAATTAGGACAAGTAGGCATGTTCATGTTTGAATCTAAAGAAAACCTGAATTGCTGGACAGAATGGAAACAATATCTGGAAACTCCTCATGAGGTTCTTCTGTTCTCTCTCATCTCATGGTATTTTCTCACTGACCAGCACCAGGAAAAACATCCTGCTGCAAGTTCATCTTTTTCTGCTCCCCATAATGTCTGGAAGACTTGTTTGTTTCCCATTAGGCACAATTACTGGCACTAGGGTAAGTGTTTGGGCTACATATATCCCTATTCTCATCCCCTCTCTCCAGGCATCCAACAGGTTGTGAAGTGCTTTGCTGAGGAATGCAGGTACCTGCTCTTCACTTGGGCAGCTCCCAGCGCCGTGGGACTCTCAGCTTCTCCAAGGGTTACAACTTATGGAATGAAAAGTACAGAGGTCCATAACAGAGTGAGGTTATCTCAGCTTACCTCATCCCAAATGGGAATTTGTGGGAGAATCATATTGCACACAGCAGGATCTGTGAGTAATCCAGCACCTGGCACAAGCAATACCTGATCTAGTTGGAGAGAGAACCAAAGCATGGAGAGAATTTAATTATCTGCACTATCTTTAGAACATCCAAAGTATTTTTTACTTCCTATTACATCTGTAGCAGAGACTTCATTTTTCCATGTAAAAGATTTTAATTACACAAAATGGTCAATTAGAACCTTAATTTCCATTCTAGAAAATAAATACACCATGCAAATCATTGACTTGCTCTTAATTTCTCTAACAATTCTCTCAAACTTTTCAACAGATGCTCCCAGATCTCTCCCCATTAACAATGTCTATGGGGATCTTGAACACCAGACTTATTATTGCTGCTCTCTGCAGCTTTATTTAAAGGAGAAAAACCTAGGTCCTCTGCCAGGCCTTCCTTCTCTCAGCTTCTCCCTTGAATATCTTTTCTGCAGACATCCTGGAAGACAGCCAGACTGCTGGTTGGAAAGGTCTATGTTATAGGAGCTGCTTTTGGCAGTCAAAAACTGGGTATGTCATAGTGAAATTTGTATTAGAGCAAATCTAGTATAAAAGGAAAGCACCCGCTCTGGACAAAGGTGGGATCATATGAAGTAACCAAGATTACTAAGACTGGGATAAGCAAATCTTGGCTTTATAGAGGCAGGGAAGTGAATGGGGAAAGGAGAGGGGTCAGAAAGGTGGAGGGCTGGGGGAGACCATGATGGGTTTGGGGGCAGAGGGAGGGAGGATGGGGCAGCAGGGGCTCAGGGGACTGCCAGAATGGAGATGAATGCAGCAGGAAAAAGATCCAAGAGGGCTCCCAGGAGCTTGGAGGTGTGAAATATATTTGGAGGCTATAACTACAGCTCCTTTCTGTGGGACAGAGATGTCTCCATTTTACCAAGAGTGGATTGAAGTGTGGGACAGGCTAAATGACTTGGTGTGAGGATCCAGAATCCACTGGCATATTTTTACATAGAAAACCATGGTTTTACCACACAGACACTGCCTTTTTTCAGCAGATCTGGAATGCTGATTTTCAAGATCACACTCACTCTCCAAATCACTTTTGACTGAAAATTTGCAGTGGAATAAAAACCCATAGAAAACTCATCTTTACCCTTCTTCACAAGCCGTTATACTGTAGCTACAGCCACTCTAGAAATCTGTGGCCACACTACATGCCAGCTGAATGCCCGCTTCCTGTGGCTCTCCTCAGAGCTCCAGCATGGGGGAAATCTACCTGTGTCATACCAGTGTACTCTTGCAGAAGAAATCCTTCTAGCACTTCAGCTTGTCCACAGAGCATGATGCAGCAGCATACACAGAAACCTGACCAAGCCTTGGCCCTCTTGCAGAGGCTCTTAAAGGAATGCTGCCATTTTAGCAGCACCTTTTGCTTGGCTCCAGCATCCCACCTCTCTGCAGAGCCATCATCCTGTGCACAGGTTCATCTGTAATTCACTAACATTGCCTGCAGCTGGGTTGCAGGGCAGGTATCTCTGCACAGTGCTGCCTTGGGTGTCCCCTCCCTGCAGACAAAAGGCTGAGCTCAAGCTGCAGAGGCCGGCAGCACTGAGTTGCTGTAAGTGTCTGTGTCCAGCTGCCAGCAGGGGTAGTCACAACAGCTGGGGACATTGATGGAGAAGATGTCAGAGATGACATCAGCACCAGAACACCTGTGATGGTCTCAGCAAGGCCGGGGTGAAGCCTGATGGAGTGGGGAGTCATAAGAGAGAGTGGCTGAAAACAGAAGCCTCTCGTTGTGAATGAATGTGTGGCATCTGTGGAAAAGTTCAAGGAAACATATGAAAAGTAACGAATCCTAGGTAAAGCTCTAGGCATTATTGTAACACCATGTGTTATACTATTGCAAGCCTCTTGCTGTGCAAATCTGAGAGCAGTAGGCATCAATCTGTTCAGGGATGAAATTATAAATAAGCAGATAACCAGTACATGAATAAAACAAATTGAAACCACCCTGCATATCAAAGAAATCTGTGACAAGTGACATACTTTCATATGGGTGATTGGAAAAGGAAAGAAAAAAAAGCCAAAGAAATTTAAAATAACAAGGTGTCAGACAAGCTACAGTTGAATGCAGTAGGATTAAACACTTTCTTGATGTGATATCACTGCCTTCCCAGGATTTACACCTGAGACCTACTTGGCCCTCTTATTTAATTACATGCTGATACACCATCATAAGACCTCATGGGAAATCTTGCAAGATCTTGTGACAGATATTAAATTAGCATTTGCCTTCACCATAAATACAATCTGATCAAAAACATTTCATGTATGCAAAGGACCTAAGTTTGAAAAAGAATGGTTCAGCCTCAGAAAGAAATAAAGTCTATAAAATCAGCCATTATGGAAGAAAAGAGGTAAATGATCAGGTATTTTTTTCTTTGAAAATGCAGAACAGAAGGGGGGATGTGCATGATATGCTGGTAGACTTATCCCCCACATGACACCAGAGTCTTGTTGAAATGCGGATGCAGTTTCTCAGTTATTTTA
The DNA here is from genome assembly GCF_017639235.1 of Corvus kubaryi. Taxonomy (NCBI): domain Eukaryota; kingdom Metazoa; phylum Chordata; class Aves; order Passeriformes; family Corvidae; genus Corvus; species Corvus kubaryi. The sequence goes on from NW_024581127.1 coordinate 14,138,904, forward strand.
ATGTGAGCTACTATCCAAAGAACTGAGTGATGTTGTCTGGTCTTCTACAGCAAGCCAGTTGTTTCCACTTCCTCCCTTCTGCTTGCCCAAGGGTCTGCAGGGCTGGAGCTGATCCAGCCTAAAGCACATCTTCTCTCTGAGGTATCCTCTTAGTGGGAGCCATTCCCACAGCTGAGTCCCTGCATGGAGGCAGGAGAAAAGACATCACACATGCCTTTTTTGGTGAATCTGAGCTTCAGTACTTGTGTCAGGGTCCCATGGTGCAGTACCAGATAATTAAATAGACATTTACCTGGAGAGCTATAAGACACAGAGAATGACTTCAGAGAAAAAAATGTGAAATCAGGACAAATAGGAGTTTCTAGGAGTTCCTCCTCTGCAATCTACCCATTAGGAGCATTTATAGGTCCCTAGACCTGTTCCTTGCAAGCTCCATGCTCCTTCCTTGCAAATCTTGGCAGGGCAAGGCAGCAGGGGCTACTCAAGGCTGTGTGGTTTCAGAGCTGCTGGCAAGCAAATCTGAGTTGAGTCCTGAATCCAACACAGATCCCCCACCTTGCAAAGCACTCTCCTTGGCAGAGGTGAAAAGGACACAGGAGAGGAGCGTGGGCTCTGCAGCAGTGTTACTGGTGAAACCCATGACCAGCAGGGGAAGGACAGAAGGGGTGACCCTTTAGATATTTCTCCTCTTTTTTTTTTTTGTTTTTGGTGAATTTAATATTGGACAAATGCTAAACACTTGAGTCTTTATCCATACTAGACATTCAACCTTTTCAAGCTTTTTCATCAGTTGGGATATAACTCCTAACAATGGGGATATAACACTGAGTTAGCTTCACCAAGAACAAACATATAAAATAAATAAAGGTGCTGTTGGGTTTCTGTTACAACCTGGCTCTAGTAGGAGAGCAGCAAAGATTTTCCACAGAGAACCAAAAGAGCCCTATTTTTTTTCTGATGTGTGATATGATTGCATAAATACATTCAATCTTATTGGAACTGTTTGTAAGCAGAAGAAAAGCAAATTGGGGGGGGGGATGGAATGTTAAAGGACAGTGACTATGGAAAATAAATGGTAATTACTTTTAAAACAGATAAAAAAGGAGTAGACATAGCAAGACTCTTAAACTTGCAGTTTCATGCTCTAGCATCAAGTTCTATTAAGTAATTATTTCTCATATTCTTGTGTTGCTTCTTTATGATTTAGTCATTATGAAATATGTTCAGTTAGACTTCCTAAAGACAAGAAGTGAGGACTCCAAAGGGAAGACGAGTTAAAGTTTGGAAGAAAGCTATGTGTTTCTTTTCTCTCCACACTTACAGCAACCATACAGGTTTGTGTTCAGGATTTATTTCTGTGTAAAATAGAAGGCACCCACAATCCATATTTTCCTATAAACTGGAGAAGAGAGATCAGAAATCTAGGATGGTTTCTGTGTCTGGTAACTGGAGTGCTATAGAGCAGCTCAGGTAGCTCCAATGAAAGTTAAAGAAGGTGTTTTTATTAATCGCACGTGTGCTGCCATAGGGATATAAATCACTGAATAGGGCCTGCTTTGGAATTCTGAAGGCAAGAGTCTCAGCTGCAAGCCCAGAATATCTGATGGGATGGAGAAAACATATTTCCCTTAAATCATCTTAATATCATATTAATACATTTGGCACATTTTAGAGAAACCTCTGGGTTTCTCTAAATGCCAGTCAGTTTTGCATGGTCCCAGAGGTCAGGCCAGGTGATGGCTTTCTGAGGCTTTGGAACATCCAGGTCATGCTTCTTCTCTCCTCTGTGGGAATTTGGAAGGGCACAGTTCAAAGCTCCCAAGCTTTTTCCCCACCTGGAAATCACTCTGTCACAGCTTTGTTTTCAACATGCAGGCCTCATGTCACCTCTTCCAGGATGAAGAACAGCACAAGGACAGACAAAGGGCAGTGAGATACCCAGCATTTGTCCTTCAAGATTACAGAGTTATTTTCTCTGTTATGTGATGTTTTAGGTCTGGCCTAGCTGACTCGACAAACAGTTGCCTTATCTGATTGAGGCTGAATTTGCTTGCAGGAGTTGTATCAATCTTTTCTTGAGCTGTGCTGCATGGTGTATCTCCTGGAGAATGACAAAAGAGCTGTGTTCAGCTCCTCTCCTCCGCAAGGAGGAACTCCTCGAAGGGAAGATGAACCAGGGAATGGTTTTCCTTGAAGGAAGTGAAGACTTAATGAGTAATTTCAGTTTTTAGACTTGATCAAGTACCTAGGAAATTATCAACAATTGCTCCCTCTAGATTTCAGGACAAGGTGATGGGACAGCAAAACAGGACTTCTGGGAAAGAAAATGAAGTATTTGTAAAAAGACCTGAGTTGGCCTGATCACAGTGGATATCACATATTCCCTCTTCCTTAGCATGAGTCTGCATGATCTCTCCCTGAGATACATTTTCGGGGTGTTAGACACCATGATTGCAGATTCAGAGGGGAATGAGAAAGTGAAAAGTACATTAATGATTTCTTATGTGTCTCACTGTTCCATTAAGAGCAGAGAAATTTGGCAAAAAATAAATGAAGCTTTTATCTCCTCATATTCCAGCTGGTCCTCAGAGATCAGAGGGACTGGGTACAGCTGGATTAAATTCTTATTAGAGGCAACTGGGCACTGTAAGTCTGGTCACACTCAGTAAAGTCCCAGATGCACAAACTCTTTGTGTTACACTGTAAGTCTGGTCTCATTCACAGTCACTGATTCATAGATATCAGACCTCAGTTTATCAGATCAACAGATTATAGATTCTTGTTAGATTAGCAGTGATAAATTCACAAGGCTTACAAAATATAAGCATGTACAAGTATTCCTGGGCATATTCTTATGCTCTTGGAGAAGCAAATCTTACCAAAGAGGCATCCCTACTTTGGGAAGGAGAGAGGAGGAAGCCCATTGCCCCATCTGCAAGGTGGTCATATTCTCATCCTCTGCCAGGAAGGATTTCAAATGCTGAATTTATACTTTCGGGAGAAGTGGAGGTGAGACTATAGTCAAATATTCTGTTACTGCTGTCATACTGGGGGGGGGAAGCCACTTTATATGTAATTGAAGGAAATCAAGAGTTACAAATAGAGAGATTATAGAGGTTGTTGGGTTTGTTTAAGGACGGAACAGAACCGTGACACCTCCACATCACTTTCCCTGCTGCCTGGCCAATTGCAGTGATAAGGCACCCTAAGATATCATCCCCATCACAGACCATCATGCCCATGGGAACCCCTTTACCACATATCTCATGGCTGTAGGTCTCATTCCTACACTCCCATAGGTATTTTATTGGCTGTAGGTGTGAGGAAAGATACGTCAAATAAGATGGTGTTCAGGGAACTTTTGCTGTTCCTGGGAAAAAAATCACGTTCTAATAGTCTTTTTGCATAGTCTTTTATCCTTCTTTCCTGCACTTTGCATTTGAAGTGAATTTTCCTGATACATTTCTCATTGTCATGATTTGTATACTCACTTGTGGTTTTGCCAGTTGCAAAAGATTTTACTGTGCAAAGTTTCGTACACCTTTTTGTCACACATATTCTTATTATATAAGTAGTAAATTGCACTATCCTTTTAAACCCTTAATCTGTTATTAAGAGGTTTTTTTATAAATGTAATTTAAAAACCAGAACATCCTTTGTGCACATACTCACCATACAGGCTCATAGTCCCCAAGTCTTTACACAGGAGAAATGCCAGAGTGTTTAAAAGAGTAATTTTCTTTAAGAAAACATACAGAATGATCTTTCAGTATTTCTGCTTCAAGAAGGGTTTTCTTTGAAATCCTGAATACATACTAACAAAATTGGTGTCTACCACACTGTTTTGAACTTCTGCAGGAAGTATATAAAGACAGAACATTAAGTGGTTTAGATCTAATTTTAAACCCATATTTACAGAAGGAAAATTTTAAAATGACAAAGAAATTTCAAGGTTAATCAGTCATTATGAATTGTGTGTGTAAGCATTAGCACTGACGTGTTGCTGACAGTGTGAAACATGTGCATCCTTTCCTCATGCCATGAGCCAGATCAGGGCTGCACCCTCTCTCCTGGGTTCATGTTAAGTGTTACCTTTAAGAATAAAAATCTATCTAAGCCAATTGAAAAAGCAGCAAGGTGATTAATGACCAATGACATCCATCAAAAGGGAGAATATTCTCTTGAATAATTAAATTTAGAGTCTCCACGATATCATTAATTATAAAACTCATTGAGCAAATTCAGCTTTGAAAAATTGCTTTGACAAATGGCATGATTACTTTTTGTAATAATATATGCTACAGAAACTGTATATTCTAGAAACATTGCTATCAAGCATAGTGATACACATACTGTAAGAATTTCACTCCCATCCAGAGGAACTCCCAAAGGTCAGTGTGCCTATGACTGAAAATGTAGCCCCTTTGCAGATACAGGAATTTCAACATTGACTTCAGTGGAAATATGCTTTCCCTCATATATTTTCAGAGGTAATTGAGCCTAACATGATGAATAGACCATCTGTACAGTCATGAATCTTAGCCACAGAAAACATTTAGAACTAATAGAAAAGGAAGTTGTAGGACCTTTTTGAACTGAGCTCCAAAGGGCTGGTATTTCACTGTCACAGGTAATAGGAGAGAACTTGTGATATCTAGAAAGAACTGGTATGTTTAATAAAGGAAGTTGAAAAATACTCAGTTCCTCCTAGAAAGATTCAACACACTGGTAAAAAAAGAGCATGATTCAATCCCAATAAAGTGCTTTCAATCTACATGTGTGTGTCTCTGTAGTTTGGCATGAGTTATTGCATGTCTTTTCAAAAAAAATACTCCAGATCTGGAAAAGAATCCCCATTTATTTACAATCTAAATCAACAGATTATTTATCAACCATATAAAAAAAGATGATTCCACAGAATACCATGATGCAAATATCTGTGGTTTTTTACTTCTGTCATTAACTTTTTAATTCTATTTTCTTAATTATAAACATAATATTCAAACTTTTTTTGACTTATGGTAGTATCCTCCTCCTATGAGGTGCTTATATTTCTACAGGTTTTACTTTAGAATGTAATTTGGCTTTTGTCCATTTTTGTGAGGAACTTTTAATAGGACGATACTATTTTTACAGACATGTTAAATATTAATCCAACCAGCACATAGTTTATGTTATCCCAAAATAGAACTTCCTGAAGGGAACTACTACAGTTTCTTCCGAGAACATATTTTTTTCTGACTTCCCCCTGTATGAAAGAAAATTTCACGTGAGCATATTCTAAGAAAACTGCCCATATTCATAATCTTTTCTTTTCCTTGTCTTGCCTTCTGGTTTTTGTCCATCCTGAATAGTTATTGAGTTATTGACTAATATCACTACCATTTTTTTAATTCCTCCACGCAGGAAGGCAAGCTGGTTGTAGTTAGGAAAAAATTATCTGCTTCTCTTTCGTGTCAGTTGTGGTGGGGCAGTGGGCTCTTGGCTGCATCTCTAGAAGAAAGCAGGGCAGTACCCAAGAGGCTGCAGAAGAGCCCTCTGGAGCAGAGGTAGTGCACAGGCAGTTCTGGGCTTTATAAAACCCCATGACAAACAGGGGTTTATCTCAGACTGCAGTTGGAGAACACCTGCTAGAGAAAGCAGCCGTAGAAGACAAAAAAGGCTGACATGCCAGCAGGAAGGAATTGGTAACATCACTGAATATTGCATGAAGAAGCATCAAGGGGAGCACAGAAGAGCAGCAAAGTGTCAAATATCAGAAACATCCTAAAAGTGGCTGAAGGACCACTGAGGTGTGGGAGATGAGGGTCTGGAGTTTGGAAGCAGCAGGAGGAAAGGAGGGCACTTGATGCCTCCTTTTGCAGCTGGGGAAGAGGCCCAACACTGCCTTCACCATCCATGAAGGGAGGGGACGCCACAGGCAGTGCTGGCTCTGTGCTGTGTCACACCAAGTGCTGGGGCTGGTCATGGCACCCAGCACCCTTACAGGTGCTGTCCTTTTATGTGATGCTGCTGCTTGCCCTCCACTCACAGATCCTGATTGAGGGATTGCTGCAGGGTCATCTCAAAGCAGAGAATGCACCTGCACTGAGATGTTCGACCTTTTTCTCCTGGTCTGTGTCAGGCAGTGGTAGAGCTGGGTGCTGTAGGTTGCTACTACCTGGGAGCAATGCTAGGGTTGGGACTCAGCAGCTGCTCCATCCCCTTCTGCTGCCAAACCTCCGGTCCATCCAACCATGGCTGTACACAGTGTTGTGCTGTACTGTGGGGAGCTCTAAATGTGTGGCTTCTGCTCCTCATGTGTTCCACAAGAAACCAAAATAAAATCACCATAAACCCCATCCTACAATAAGGCATCCCTTCCTCCCTGTAGGGTCCATGTCTCCTGCTGGAGAAGGTAGTTAAAATATGTGTAGTAGTGGATGATATTAAAGGTGTATTATACCCTATAGCTTTGCAACCTTAGTTTTGTAGATGAAACCTGGATGTTATCAGTTGTGGTGTATTTTTTGTGAACGTGTTACATTTAAATATGGACCTAGTAGTTTAGGGAGCAGAGTAGATGTTTAGCAGTGCAGGGAAACACACATAACTGACACCTGCTTTATACAAACCTCACACTCTGTGTACAGGCAAAGTTACGAAGGAGGCATCTGTTGAGATCTTTGTTTTTATTACATAAACACTTGGACAAGAGAAAAACCTGCCTTGATAGACTGATTTGGAAATATTTTTAAATATCCTGCAGGCATGTAAATTTTGGAAACTCCACAGCAAACAGTGGCTTCCATATTAAACATACAGGAATGGCTGTGTTTAAAAAATACGAAGGCTGTGATACAAATCAGCACGTGTCAGGAAGCTAAAAGTTAGGATGGTGCTAAAGCCTCCATCTCAGCTTAGGTCCTGGTTGCTCAACACAATGCAGAGCACAACCCTCACTACGTCAGTCATCTAACAATGGATTTCCCCTCAAGTGTTTCTTGCTACCATGAGGGTCTGTGCCCCAACTTCAAAATTATATAAGCAGCTATTTCTGTGTTTACGTCTGTAAAATTTACCCCAGTATTAAAGTGAAAGTACAATTTGGTGGTAGTATGTATGGAGACCTGTCCAAATAAGGCGGTATGTCAGTCATTTCTTGGAGTAACCAATTCAACCTCTTTGAACTTTTTGTAAACAGATGCTTGAATGCGCCATGGAGCTGCTGTGGCTGAAATCCTACTGTAAATATTGTTTTCTCACTGGAGAACATTGCTAGGTTTGCAGTCACAGCTAAGATGTTACTTGGCAGGAAAATCATGATCTGAATTACAATCCAATGTCATTATATCATCTGCAACATCTGTAGTCAGGATATATTTGGCATTTCAAGGTTGGGAGGAGGGAGAAAGCATCCTCAATAACACAGCAGTGCTGGTGCTTGGGAAGAGCCACAGGGGAATTAGGTTGCCTCCAAACACAATGCTGCTTTCAAATGCTTATTGTGTGGTGGGGAATGGCCTCTGGAAACTATTATTTTAGAAACAACAACACAAAACATCCCTGTTTTGGGGAAACTTAGGACAGTAATTGCAGGATCCATAGAGGAACACAAATAGCAAATCATAGTGATACTGCTGAACGCAAGGGAGCAACAGTTCCAGGTCATGCACAGCAAGTAGACAAGGCTTCAGAGGCCCTTCAGGACAGAACTGGGATCATCTGTGCAGGAGGATAATTGTAGAAGAGGATGTCCCTATATTAGGCTAAAACAAAAAGCCCCATTCATCTTTTGGTATTCTGCTGCTGCACAGGCTGCCTGCTCCGGTCCTATGTCCGAATCAAAGGAACTAAAAGCCCAGTCCTGTTCCTTTGGATTTATTGCTACAGTGGGATTTCTTCCTCCTGCAGTCAGAGATAAGATTTTATTTTTGCTTGAGGCTCTTAGATCATAAGGCTGGCTTTGTGCTCATCATTCTGTGTCATTCATGCCTGTTGCTCACTCCATCCTGATGAATAACAAGGAAAGGAGAATGACTTGTAAGCCTAAACCCACCACCGTGACCATTCCTCATTAGTGACTGCCATTAAGGTATATTGAGTTTCTCTCCTAACTAGAGGAAAATAGTTATTATCGTGCTGTTTACTTCATTTTCCCAATGTCTATTTTGAGTGGCAGCTGCAATATATATTTTATAAGGCTCACTTCATTTCTGACCACTATTAGCAAAAGCAGAATAGCAGAGCATGTACAAAGAAGAAGGGAAAGAAATGAGCTGTCAGAGAGTGAAGATGAGAGGCTCTCCCTGATCCTCAGCCACGCAGCTGTCAAGCAAGACCTGATATATTGCAGATTTTTTAAGAAATTCCTCTATAACCCTTGTGGTAGAACATCCCTGCAAGCAGCTTGAGTCACCTAATCCACATATGTTATGCTCTTGGTTTTCCAGGCATACCAGAATTAAAAGCATATTTTATACGTATTTTCTACTGAGCCTATTTGTTTTTCCTTACGATGTTGCTTGGAAGATGCAAGCCTCCAAAGCTGAGAGAGCTGGCAAAACATACCTACAGAGGTGCAAGGATGTTACAGCATGAAGCAGAGAAAATGAGGATCTGGCATAATGGATAAGGGGGAAAATGAAGATGCTCCTTTCAATTAAGCATGTTTTTCAAATAATATTTAATGTTTTGCTTCTGGGTAAAATATCTTAATTATTTCTGATGCTTGTTGACAGCTGCAGAAGTGTACAAATGGAGAACAATCTGCTTTCTCAACGGTGCCCAGGTAAAAAGAAGATAAGAAACAGTGATAACTCTGTTCTTCACAACTATATTTTTTTAGCTGAAACACCAGGCTCTGGAGGATAAAGCAAAAGCGAGTTTGTTAGTCATAAAAGGATTACTAGGAAAGTTTTGTCACAAATGTTTTTAATGAACAGCCATAAAGATTACCACCCTAGCCATGAAACTTCTAGGACCTTGCCAATCCCAGCTATTTACAACAGTCTCCTTCTCCCAGTGGTCAGCTGCACAATGTTGCTAGCCTTACCTAGCAAATAAAAGTTAGAGCAAAACTCACAATTAAAATATTAAATGGGAAAAATAGCATAGGAGGTCTGTAGGAGGTAATACACTTAATCCCGTCCTAAAGTGTAACCATCTTTATCTGTACTACTTTGAGTAAGTGCTTCTCCAGACCCTGTGCAGGAGAGGTCAAGGTGGATCACAGCTGGCTTGCTGCAAAGCAGATTTTTGTAAGTCACCTCTGTGGTAACTCAGTCACATTGCTTCCTTTCCACCCCCAATTAATTCTCTTACTCTTCAAATAAACTTCTTATGTACCTAGAGAATATTAGCAACCTCCCCTCATGCTTCTTATTTTGGACTAAATTTTACCAAGTCAATCCTGAAGCAAACACCTGGTCCTTCATGTTGGTCTCTGCCAGCTTTTTCTGTCTGAGGGTCTCTTGCACGGTGGTATCTGACAGCCCTCCTGGTAATGAATTCAGCAAAGAGACATGCTTATCTAAGAACTGACATGCTGATCTGTTACTTACTGTTCTGCAAAGAGGAAAGTGGCTGTTTGGTATCTGTGTCCGGCATCTCTCCTTTCATCCAGACTGTAGAGTACTTGGCCATGCTCTTGTTACTTTCCCTGAAGTCAGGGCTGAGGCAACTCATATGGCACAAAGGGAGCACCCCCAGAGAAGGTGGTCTGGTTGCTGCATTTGGGGACTCCATCACACACCCCTGCCACCTGCACTGACAGCCTCGTAGAGAGGGATCCTTCTCTGCAAGTGCTTTGTGACAGTGCTGTGAGGGACAGAGCTGCCTCGTGGGGAGGTGCCAGCAGCAGAGCATTGCTGGGCAGCCCTGCTGTCTGTGAGCAATTGTGGCTCTCAGGGGGGAAGATCCAGCGTGAAGTTGCTGCCAGCCATCCACCACAAGAGGGTCTTGACAGCTCTGCTCACAGAGATGCAGCTGGATGCAGAGACCTGCATTGTTTCCTTTATAATGGTGTTCTGCAGTCTCGATGGCTGTCGGCATGTTGGAGGTCACAGTAACCAGGAAACTGAGATAGTCGTGGATATTGTTCTATATATGCATGTGTGTACATGGCATTTGCATATTTCTTTCAATTTAGGGAGCTTAGTATCTTTAATGAGACCAACTTTACTACAAACTAGTGGTGTTCTTAATCAGACAGTAACTGTGTTTTTTAACCTGAAGCTCCTTTATACTTATCACATTCCCTTGTTCTGACACCACAGTAAATGAAAAATAAGAAGGAAAGATGGAAGTAGATATTTGAAATTCATTACCTTGAGTGTATCTTTTTCTCTGGGCAATTTTTCAAAAGTATTACTGTGAAGGTACACAGGGTAGCCAATAAGCTGCGTGGCTGCTTACAGTAGGATTTAATGTTTGTGGGATTGTCAGAAACAGGCAGTGGCTCATAACAAAAAGACTCAGATTTTGAACTGCATTGCAATCAGATGAATGGCTTCAAATGAAAAACAGGGCTGTGAAGCTGTGCAGTGTTGAAGGTGGCCTAAGTTCTGTGTTGCTATAGTTCTATAATTACCGTGTACTCTTAAGACCAGCCCTAGTAACATCAGTAACGATCTTCTACCTTTTCTGAATCAAATATCCAGTACAACTGAAATAAAGCTAGATTTTTATCTTCTATGTGTATTATATATTTTTTAAAGAATTGTATTGATGAGAGCTCAATAATTTCTTAATTATTATCTCTGGTGAACATAATGTTTCTGTTAATAGGATTTCATTTTCTCAGATTCATTCAATGTCTTCAACTATTCAGTGTGTGTCTTTCTCATATTTTAATTCTATAAATGGACTGCTAATCTCTCAGCATGCTCAATATTTTGAATTTTCAAATAAAGCCCAATAGATTATATTGTACTGAGCCTCTTTCCTGCTAATATAAGTGTGTAAGTATTTCTGCACGAAGACTTGTTTGAGAGATTTGGTGTTTGGTATATACTCTCAGATGGGCCTTTGAAATCCTTTTCCTTCATGCACATACCAAAACACAAATGTAATATTACAGTTATACACACATATAAAAGTGAGCAGTATAAGTAGGAAATACTGCACACTCAAAGGTATGTTGAGCTTCAGTGTTATTTGAAGCAACTTTTTCAATTGTCACCCCATCTTGAGAGTATTTGCTGATGGAGAGCAGGCAGGAAGCAGAGAAGCAGCATGTTCTTCTCTTTAGGGTGCTTTGGGGCGTCACTGACTGGCTGGACGTTGGCAAATTTGGGGTCAGGGCCAGGCAGTGCCAGCCCAAGGCTGGGACAGGGAAAAGGCTCCCCTCAGCCTCTGACCTGTGGCTGTGCCAAAGGGGCCAGGACAGGAGGTACCAGTGGGTGACAAGAAAAACTAGTGGGTCTCAAGAGTCAGCAGCACCACACACTCCAGCAGAGCACATTTTTCTCTAACTCAGTAAGTTTTCCCCATCTGGAGGATTCACTATTATGATGCAATTTCATTAACAGTCCTTTTTTTCTCTAGTCATTTATTTTACTGGCGGAAGGATTTTTTCCCTCTGCCAGCAGAAGGTGAATTATATCAGAGATATGGCAACAGGACTTGCATTAAGGAAGTTTTTGAGCAACCCCCTTCATAACAATCATTTTCATTCATGAGCTCTTATCACTCCTAAAATTCACCTGCACTTTCACTACTATCTATTTTGCCAGTGGATCTGAGTTAGGACTCGAGCTCTTTGAGCTGCCTCTGCCAAGAGGAGAGCAGCAGGAGGTCCTGCACACCTCAGGGCTGAACGTTATTGTGCAGCCACCTGTGTGCAGCAGCTGCAGAGGCAAGCCCGGGAGCTCAGCTCTGAAATCAGTTAAGTCTTCAAGTGAAGCTCTCTAATTTGGGCCTATGGATCTAAGTGCTTGCTTTGTTAGGATGGACAGTGTTACAAATTGCTGGGACCCCAGCACTGAAGGTGCTCTGGCTGAAAGACGGAGTCTATTATTTAAGGTTTATTGCTTAATATACAGCTATACTGCTTTGGAGAGCTGAAATCACATTTTCTTCACGGTCTTGTGCTTTGGTGGGCTTCATGTCTGTTCAAGGTTTGGTCAGTGCAGTGTTGGGGTTCTGTGAGGTTACACTTGTAGATAAGTCTAAAGAAGTAAGTGTGCATTCTTCCCTTTGCACATACCTTTTTCAACCTTTCTCCTTTCAGCCCGTCAGACAGGGTAATCAAGAATCCAGCTTTACCATCTCATTTGATTGTATTCAGCTTGCAAAGGTGTCTGTGCATTCACAGCAGCAGTCAGTGAAGGCCAGTATATAATGAAAAACTGCTGTCTCTGGATCAGCCCCCTCCAGGTCTCCAAGGTAGGCAAACACCCACTGGTGTCTTTCTGGAGGTAGCCTGAAGAGCCAAGAGAAGGCAGTATGTGTTTCAGGGTGGCATTTGTTTCTGTTCTCCAGGACTTGCAGCCCTTGTTGTCTCCCCCAGGGCAGAAGGCTCATATCAGTACAGACAGTGCATAAAAGGATGCAGAACTGATAGCATCAGCAGCAGTGTGCAGGAACAAGCAAGCCATGCGAGCACAGCAACTTCACTGCACATATATATACTCTTTGGAGGCTCCTGCTCTGGCAGACACTGCCACGGCTCTTCAGGAGCTCCTTAGGGGTACAAAGACAGTAAGGAGTAGCACTGCTCCATTTCCAAAGTTCCTTGCCTAGTGTGTCTATGATGGCTGTATTCCTTGGCATGTGGAATCACTTGGGAAATGGTGGGAGCTGAAGGCAGAAGCCTACGTTACCAAAGACCTGCTGAGTCTAACGAGGAGTGTAATCAAGCATCTGGAATCCCATGTTCAGTGTGTAATTTCAAACAGAAGTTAGTATGCTGTAGGAAAATGTAACAGAAAACTCCTCCCTTGAAGAAAGAGACACATGGATGATCCCCCTTTCCCCTCTCCTTGGGACAAGGCCCAGAGTCAAATCCCAGTTCTCCACCCTAGAGAATATCACAGCTCCTCCCTGCATGGCTATTCACCTTCTTGATTGCTCTTCATGGACATGTCATCTCCCTTCACCAAATTCCCAGTATTTCTGTGGGCATCTTTCCATTCCAGTACCCTCTTTCCAGGCATCAGTTTTGGGTATATGCTCCTGACATGGGATTTTCTGTGGAAGTAGTGAGCCCATCTGTGCTCATTGGGTATCTCTGTTCTTTGCCTAGTGGCTCTGTGGTGTGAACTGGCACTGTCGACCGTGCTGGAGCTGGGACCAGCAGCCTTGCTAAGTTTAAACCTTTATTCCAGAGTGCTCCTGTAGCTTATTTTGCAATGTCAGACTGCAGTTTCAGCTGTGTCCAACTCCAAAGTGCTTTTTTTACAATAGTCAGTCCCAACAGTAGCAGATGACACTGCAAAGTGTCAGCACACTGAGCAGAAAAGCAAAGTACAGCCATGGCTGTGCACACAGTACCTTGCTGCTTTCACATCTCTCCTGCTTGCTCTCTGAGTCACAGCACTCTGCCTAAATGCAAATAAAAAGCACTAACAGGAGTCAAGCCAGCAGAGGCAGGTTGGCTGCAGCACGGCGCCTGTCCTCAGCACTGCCTCATGGATCAACGAAAGAACCAGGCAAGCTCCAGCTGCAGATGCTTCACCCTTATCAGTGAAGTGCAAAGCAAGAAGCACTTTATTTAATTTTCCAGATGCAGGGATTAATTAGAATTTTGCAAAGCACTTTGCCTGGTCCAATGGAGTACTCCACAGGTGGACAGCACGGAAGTGGAATAAATAAAAAAACATCAAGTCATTTTTCTTAAACAGGGTTACTTCTCTGATCACAACCACACTACTCCTTTACACTGATTGTCAGATTGGCAAGGCAAACACATTCCTCTCTCACATTGTCCCTCCTGCTAAGCATCTGGTGCAGACAGCAAACCATAAACCATTCTGTGTCTGCTGGAATTCAGATGCCTCAGCCTAATGACTGGTGCAGAAAATGGAATGAGCACCTTGTAGCTCACAGGCATTCAGGGTCAGCAAGCTGCAGATTTGCTGTCTTTGGAAAGCAGAACACTGTGGCTGCCTGGTGGGGAAGAGCAGGCATAATTGCAGGAAGTCAACTAATTCATGCAAAATGAAGCTAATCACTAATGGTGGAGTACACAGCCATTCTTCTGCAGTGCTGAACAATTACTTCTAAGTCATGTTTCAAGGCTAACATGAAACAAGATGTGTGGTTGAGTAGCTGGAGCAGAAAGCATCTCACTGGGTGAGCTGATTTCCATTCCCTGCCTTGCGCCTCCTCCTTCAGCTGAAGCAAGTCTCCCCTCTCAGGCTGTCAGGATAGTGTCACTGGTTACTGGTAAGTATGTTGATATTAAAAGCAGAAATTCAAAGGATCAAATCTGGCTGGGGTTCCTGCTCACTAGATATTACTGCAGTTCAACTCCTCTGTGCCTGTGTTTGTCCCGGAGAGTGAGGAAACCCCCTGACTCTAAACAGGGACACTACCACCCTGTTCAATCTCAATTGCAGTCAATATCTGTTCTTGTTACAAGTGATAAAGATGTGGGAAAAGGGTATACCTGAAAGGTGAGAGATCCAGGGTACGATCTAGCTTTGCCCTAACACATTTCAGTTCTGCTTTACCTCCTACTTCACTTCTTCATTTGTTGCAAGCACAGTTCAGCATAGGGTGCTGCTGTATGGGAGAGGTGTGTCCTTCTGACTAATTCCTGTTTCCCAGCAATAGTGTTCAGAAGACAAAATTGGCAAAAGAAGACAGCAAAGAACAAAACAATCCTGGGTGTAGCAGGTTCTCGGTGAGGGAGCAGCAAATGACAGGGAGAATCACAAACATAAAGAGAGAGGAGGTTTGGACACTCACGCAAAGACGAAAACCTTGTATCTTGTCTCAGTGTCTCAACATCCTATATGCTATTATAAGCAGCTCAGCTCTCCATATGTGTTTGTGCCTGTGTATGATTACATTCAGTTTAGGTTTTAAGGGGTTTTCTGTCTTCTCTTATGGGAAAGAAATCCTAAAATCAAATCTTCACTTGACACTTGCATTAGCAAGCACCTGGCACTAACACAACAAATATGCTGAAAGACACAGACATTTAACTCACAAACAGGTAGGACATGACAGGGTCTTTCTACTGGGTGCCTTGCTTATAAAACCACATAAATACTTCCTGGAGAATAAATTATCTAGCCTATTTCCTCTGTTTTCCTGTTTGTAAATTGCTTCTAAGTAGCTCATGTTTCTCTTGAATGCACTTTTAGTAAATACATCAGGCTACGGACAAGCATTTTATTGTGACTGCTTGGTGTTTAAGACTCAAGCTGGTTTCAATCATTTTAATTTTATACAAAAGCTATTTCTGTTTTCTGGATGGATAAAAGTACCACAGAGTCTGGTTTCTGGTGTGAAAACTCATTCCTATTTGTGTGTGACTATTTAATAATTTTAATTTAAAATAATTTCTTCCATAAAAAAATTCTGTCTTAAGGAGCTCAGTGACCCCAGTTTGAAGGCTGTTCAAGCTCCAGTAAACAGTAGATGAAACTCCCTGGAAGATTCAGGAATGGCTGTTTATCACCACATCTGTATGTTGATCGTCATGGCCTCTTTGGAGCCACTTCAGTTCTCCATGTAGCTCTCCGGAGCCTCAGTCCAAAGCATGAACAATGCCAGGCCAGAACAAACTGAAGGCTGGGACACAGGCCACACATCTCTGTGTGTGGAAAGAGAGCAGGGAACATATGATTCCCATGAAGACAGCTAAACCAGACCTTTCACATTCACAGACTATCCCAGCCCACTGCAAACCTTTGCTGTGCTATTTGGAAAGGATCTTGCAAAGCAGCCACTGCTTTCAGTAAGACCTGACCCATGCAGGCACACAGCAGAGCCTCTCCTGTGTTTCTGTCCCAAGTGTTTACAGAATAGATCAATAAGGGTATATCCTCAGCTCTCTCCTGTAGAGTTTGTTTTTTCTCTTCCTTACCTTTCTAAGCAGACAAAGCAACAGCTTCAGCTGCGCCAAGGTGCCTGTGGACACTCTGCTCTCACAGAAGATATTGAATAAGGCTCCTTCAGGCAGACCATGGCTGGACGGGAAGACCACAAATGATCCCTTTAAAATGTATCATGTGTGGTGTAGATGCCCTTTTCCCACACAGCTCAACCTCCTCCACAAACATCAGACAGGCATTACAGCACAAGAAGAGCCTGCTAATTAGTAGACACTGCAGATGCAAGTGCTCCTGTAGTTGCCCTTGCTGACCTGGCCCATTTACACACAGAGCATGTTTAACATCACAGATCTGAGCTGCCCCAGCAAGCAGTGCCAGGTCCTGATCCACTGGAGCATGTTATCCAGTGATGCTCCTGCTCCCTTATCCTACAGGGTACTTGTGACAGTGCTGCAATGTGGAGCTTGGGACTTTAAACCAGCCACATGGGATAGGGCAAGATTTTCTCTGGTGCTTATATGAGAGGAGGTGTAACTATAGCAGTTGGATATAAACTGATCTGCAGCTTCAGATTCTCACCAGAGGCACCCAGAGGTTTTTGAGCTATTTCAGCAATAAGCATCTGAAATGTTGAAATTTTTGCTATTTCATGTAGCTCTTTGGAAAGCAAATTTTTATAGTGTTGAAAAACTTACAAGTTCTAACAATGTCTAATCCAGTCATCTCCAAAGCTTGTTAAACACAGCAACCAATGTCCAAGAATATTTTAACTAGAATGTAAGACTATTCCTTTGAATAAATACTGAAGTGGCTTTATTGATATCCGTTAAGCCACTCAGCTGCATTCCACAAACATTTGTGTTTACCAGAATGCTTGTAAAAAGGAAAAAATGTTGTAAACATTCAAATGAATGTGGATTTATACAAAAACTTTTGCCTTCTGAATATTAAAGTAGCTGCCTTAAAATGTCCCCCTTGATTTAGAAGGGATCCACTGAGGGAATAAAAATACTGTATAACACTAATCATCAGTGGTAAAAAAAAATCTAAATAGCCCCATTGCCTTTGGTGTATTTATTCGGGATTTATAGACATCTGCTGAAACCAGATCTGAGCTTTTCTTTTTACAAGCCTCTATTTTTTTATCTAAAATGGCTTTCAGAGAAAACATTTTGAATCCAGTTCTGTCATATTTGTTTGTTCTATGCTTTATAAAACTGTTAAGAATGATTTAATCTCTGCATGATCATGGGACTGAAGATAATGTAATAATAAGACTCCCTAAAATCACATCAAAGAAAATTATGTTGTTCTGTAAAGTCAGGAAAAAATGCTACTCTATCTCAGAAAATGTCTCATTTTCAGTGAAGTTTGCCAGAATGACAAGTACAGACTGATGTCATGAGTGGACTTGCATTATCTGCAGCCTCAGCACTTGTCCCTGCACTTTTTCTATGGATCCTTGGGTCACCCTAAAGCCACTGGCCTCTGGGTCACCCTACTTTCACCCTAATGTGATCCCTTCCAGACTGGGTCAACTGTCTAGAAACCTTACATCATCCAGGAGCCGCAGCTGCAGGACAGCTCAGCATTGCTGACTTCCTCAAAAACTGGAGACATATTTTCCAGCCTTTAAGATATGAAACCAAGATGTCAAAATCTCTGCCAGCCATAGTTCCTCCAGTGGAAAAAAACCTACCCAAGACAGCAGGGAGCCACAGAAAATATCGCACTCCTAGTGTGGTATCTCGTCACCCTTGTGGCAAGGAATCAGCAGTCCATAAAGCTCTGGGAGAATGAACCCAAGCTGTCAGTGACTGACCTGATGAGGCTCCCTCAACTGACTCAAACTCCTGCAAACAGCAGAAGAGCTTTTGGAAAAGGACCAGGAATCCTTAGGAGAAAGTTGTTTCCATTTCCTAATGAAATACGGGCCAAATGTTTCCAGCACAATGAGCATCTGAAACGCTTGTTCCATAGGAAATTTAAAAATTTCTTAGGATGGATTTTCTCAATTTGCAATAAAGTTTTTCATTCTGGCAGAATTTCTTCTTGAATGTGGGTATCTCAGTTTGAATCAAACTATTCCTTTAACAAGCAATTTTGAAAAACAACACCTATCCTTTCTTCCCTTTCCCAAATTTCCTTACTCCTGTCTATGATCACAGACAAAATGGTCAATGTTATGCCTCTGCTCCACTACTAATTTTGTTGTGTCTCTTCGTGAGCCTGACTGCAATGAGCAGGTTTTCTTCAGGTGGCAGACTACAGATTCTGGCTTCCTTCATGAGAATTGAGAGCCATGAAGGCCATGAAGAGTAACAGAATTTCCACAAGTGTTAAATTTTCTTAACTTTACAGGCCAGGATACTTGACTGTACACCGAGGTGTAACATTTAACCCAGGCTCCTTTTCTGGAAAAGCAGGAAAAGAGGAACTGTGGAGGGAAATCTGAAAGAATTTTCTTGTTTGAACACTGGGAGGAGAATAATTGCTAAAATCAGTCATCTTTAGAGAGCTGCAGCATGTGCATAGGTTGTTGCTGGTCAGATGTACCCTCTGGTCCATGAAGATGTCAAATCCAGAGCTCATCTTCTACATTTCAGGTGTGTTGATCACCAAGGGAGATGCTGAAGAAATGGATTCTCTGATCCTGAAGACCAGGAACTGGATTAATTCACTCCACTATGTTTTCGACCTGTCCACTAGAAAAACAACCTGGATTGAATTGGAACTAAATTATCTACCTGTCTTTCCTGCACTGGTCATTGACCTTGCTTTTGAAAAGACAATAAGTGTAGAGAGCCAGTCACCACAGAAAGAGAAAGCTACAAAACAGAATTCTGCAATAATTCTTTTCCTTGAGTTAGAGACTTTCAATCCCTTTATCAAAGTACTTGCAATTCTCATTTCAAAGTCATGGAAATAATAACGAATACTGAGTAAAAATAATTAGCTATATTTAATCAAAAGTTAGAAAATGTGGTAAATAGCCACCGGCAATGATATTTCTGATTGCCTAACTGTGCCAGAACAGGCAGTTAACAAAGCACAGTTACTATTCCACAGATTCCACATTCCCAAGTGATAGCTAGCAAATACAAAATGGGTCAATGAATAGTATATTATGAAGTTTCTTTGGAGAACTTTTAAATCAGATCCTGTGTCATGTGACTGCATCTATGTGTTCTTTAGTGGCCAGGACTTGCAGACAGTCAGGAGGTTAAGAAAAAAACCCTGCTCTTAACCTCAAGCCATTAACACTTGGTTGATGAAATGAATCATGAGGGCTGGTTGTGCTCTGGTGAGCTGTAAACAAAATCCCTTGTGTAAATATTCACTCAGATAAGAAATAAATTCACTGTGACTGCACTTCTGCCATTTCCACCCACTCACACGGGTGCTATAGCTACTGCATTTCAGAGTCACCTAAAATTAATATTAAACTTGAAAATGTGTCATTCTACAGACAACAAGCAGTCACCTTTGTCAAGGTATTGTTCTATCTGACCAAAGATTTGATGACAACTAGTCAAATTATATGGTATGTCACAATATGGAAACCAGTAAACTTTGATTAGGACAAGTTACAAAGACTTTTCTGTCTGGAAACAGTGCTCAGCAAACCAATCCTATCTGTACTTATCACCACAGTGTCTGTGCACATGGCCTCCATGGGAGAATCATGCTGGGAAGTCTGAGCAAGGCAACAAATGAAGCAACAAAAGATGTTTCTCATGAGAGAATAGAAATTACCTGTTTTGCTAGCAGTCAGCCATTTCAGATAGAAATCCTGGTAGGACTAAATCTGTGAAAAAGATTTGGCTACAGAGAGGGGAAGAGATGCTTTTCAGCGTCTCTGGGAAGAAGTCACCATGGAAGGAACCACAAAGATGAGTATAAGACTGTTCTTACAGATTTAAACCATTGTCCCAAGCACCTCAATACCTTTTCTACACTTGTTAAATAATGCATAAGAATTACCAACAGCATTGGGAAGAGGAGAGCATCCCATCCTACAGCTGCACACTGTACATGTTAGGAGAAACAGTTTGGGATCAAGAGCTGTTGATCTGCCCTCCACACTTCAAATGCCCTGCTCCTTCTACACATTAAATGCTTTGATTTTCTAATTGGTTTAGGAATGACATGGCTGTCAGCTAAGGCATGGGGCTTTGTCTGAATTTCCCATCTACTCATTTTTAACTGTATCTTGAACTACTCTTGATTTCAATGAGAAAAATAACTTACTGGCAAATTTAAGGAAGCTGAAAGTTAAAAATAAAAACAAAACAACCACGTACATTTATCTATTTCTGCTAGTTATTTGCATTACTGTAATATAAAAGGATAGGAAAAAAAGGAAGAAATGGCTGATTTATGCTAAGCTCCCCACTTACATCATATCAAGGTTAATCAAAAGATCTCAGTAGGGATTCCTTCTGCAGTCCACCCTTACTACCATTTTAGGGTTACTCTGCAGGAGTTCTGCTGTGTTTTTCATCCTTATTCAGAAGCAGCAGTTTTTTCTGTCTCTATGTACAGTACCACTTAATAGATTGAGGATGTATGGAATTTCCTGGCCTGTAAACAGAATAACGTAGTAGAGAGAGTAGATTATTACTTTTAATACATTTCCATTAAATGCATCTCAATTCTTACACCATTTTGATTTCACTCACAATTTTCTGTCTGCTAATTCCTGATTATGTCCTTTTCCATTTCATTACTTTCTCCTATTTCTTTCACTTTTCTTTTGACCCTTCATTCCCCCTTGACTCCTTTGTATGTCAAGTGTATGCCATGACTTTCTTCTGCCCCGAGTTCCTTTCATTCCACTCTCTTTTATTAGCTTTTTTCCTCTGTTTCTTTCTTCATGTTGTTCTCTTCTTTGTCCTCACATCCTTCACTTTTCAGCGAATTGCCACATTGGCGTGATTTACTGGGGAAGATTAGAGATGTATGTCCTTTGGGGATAGTGGAATTTATCAACAGTCAGGTCTACGAATGAAAGCCAGTTTCTATTCAGAAGAAGAAAAAGCTGAAATGTTAAAAAAGAGAGAATTATTTGAAGCCTGGAAGTCAGCTTAGGAGTCAAGGTAATAGGCTCTACTTTGGCTATACTGCAGGCTTGATGGGTGACCTTGAGTAACTTACCCAATATTCATGTGCCAGGATGAGCAATTTACCTACCTGCTAAAATTACCATAACAATATTTCTGTCTTAGGAGTGCTGCAAAGTTTAATTAAGCTTGGTAAGCGCTCAAACATTCTTCATTTAGTAAAATTACCATCATTATGCATTAACCCACCACGACATTTTTCAGGCAGTAGGTGTCTTAACTTCTCTATTCTAGACTTGAATATGACAGTATCCTTCAGCTACATTTAGCCAATAATTAAACAGTTTTGGAAAATATATTAATTAGAGCTGGAATTATAGCAATTGCTTGAAATCTCTAAAATACCTCTGAATATCACAAAATACCTCTGAATATGACAAAACAGACATGCAGCTGCAGAACTCACCCATTTCTTCTCCGTAACACAAATTCCTCAGCTGACTGCATACATCTGCCTTCAACCCACCTTTCCTTAGCATAGGACATGCTTCTCCAAGAGGCTCAGATGCTAATTAATTGCTGACACCAACACATTCAGCCACTCCATGTGGAAAAAGCTGCTCTGAAACAACTCTGTCCCATGTAACCTCTCCAAAAATTCCTTCGAACATGATGGGATGTTGGGATGGGATGCCTCAGCCTCCATGGCACATCCGTGCCACTTTTTTCATGATGGAGTTTCCCACCAGGAGCAAGAGGGCAGCCAGCAGCCTGCCATGCTCGCTATAGAGGGCATGAGAGCAGGTCATGGGGCTGTTTCACCCAGGCTGAGGTGGCCAGGAGTCCCCAGCTCTGTCTGTGTAGCTGTTTTGTCAGTAGTATTATAACATGCAATATAATAAGCAAAATTATAATAAACTTCAGTTTCATGCGAGAATCAGGATAGTGGCAGCACTTTGAAATCAGGCATGATTTCCACATTTTGTCTTGTATGAGTACCTACTCACAGTAATTCAACTACACACATCAGAGAGAGGACTGCATTTTAACACAGCTTTGCACAAGGATTTTGCACAAATGACATCCAGTAAATTCTTTTTATCAGAAGTGGATGCACCTCTTTTGATTTATTTCTGATACAAATGCAGACTGACATTTTTTTCATAACTAAACCACACCCCTCAAGATACTTCCAAGTTACTTCTTTCTGAAAAGATCCAGATAAAATCTAATTTCTGAGACTCTCAGCTGACATGGCTTTCTCACAAATCCCTCCTCCCTGAAAAGGGAAGCTAAAGCCTACTTCTCCTATGCATCTCAAAGGGAAATTCAGTACCTTTTTGTCTGACTGTTTATCATTTCTTGCAAATACTCAAATCCATTTCCTTTGGAAAAGGTTTGTCTTCATATGACAGGCATACAAATAGGTTTTATTACACTGCTCTATTCACTGGTGCAGCTTAGCCTGGAGATAAAAAAGAATTCATTTTCTAGATTTTTCCCAAATTTCAGCTCTATATTATCAGAGTTCTTAACTAAAAAAGAATGGGCAAATGAAAAAAAATATGAACCAATATATTATACCTGACTTCATGTTAGTGACCAAGAGCCCAAATTTATCCCCAGTGAACTGAATCAAAGCAGAATCAGGATTCCAAGATTAGGCAGAAAAGCACCAAGTCATCTGAATTTCAATAATGGTATCTTAGACCCTGCAATCTTTAAAACATTAATGGTGAACTCCACTCACTGACTTAACCATACTGCTGTGTATGCCCTAAAGGTCAGAAAAATTGGATTTTCCTTTCCCTCATATTTTTCCCTTCGGCAGTCTTCAACATATATATCCAAGATTTTTTTAAAAAAACAAAACCAAACCAAAAAATTACCTGTATCACACTAGGATACTTCTACCCCTGTAAAGGGGAGCAGCTTCTCATGACAGTAAAGAATCAGTAGATAATAATCTCCTGATTGCTCTCTTTCCTATTGTTTTTTGCTGAGACTTGAAGGAAACCAGTCAGTGCAGGAGCCTCTTCAGACATGATTGCTGTAACTGCTCTTGCCACCCTGGCCATTACCTGTCAACGTGTGATTTGGTTCTGTAGGACTATTATTCAGCCCTACACGCTTAGGACCAGATCCCAACTGATGGCTTCTTTCATGAAGGGTAACCATGACAGCCTCTCCCATCTCCCAGTGGGTATTCCCACCATGGGAAACTTATCCCCACTTTCTAAATTTCTCTTCGTAGGAGTTTGCCCACAGTTCAAGACACTTCTTCAAATTGTGCTGACTGGGAGGTATTCCAACAGTATGATTTGTGGCACCAGAGAGGTTTAGATGTGTCAGCAAGTGCAGAGGTTGTGCTGATTATCAGAGATAGATAGAAGATGGGTAGAAACCTTCACTTAGGCAATCAAAGTCAAGGTAAATACGTTTAGAAACAGAGTAGCAAAAGTAAGGCAAAAACCCGCTCCCTGAGGATTCGTACTGCCTGCTTCTTCCCTCCCAGTGTCTCGTCTTCAAGAGCTGGACTGAGGAAGTTAGAAGTGACTCCCACCACAGTGAAGGCACACCATGTAGCTCATGGCTCCAGGAGTGTGTTGATCCACGCATGGATCGGATGATTATGCAGGCTGGACGGTTATGCTCTCGAAAGGAGGCATAACTCTTACCTTGTTAAACAACTGTATGCATTGCTGTTTTTCAGCACAAGGCAGACATAAAATGGCACTCCCAGGAACACCTTCTTTCATCTCACTGAGCTCCAGACAAATTGCTTGGCCTACAAGTGCAAGTTTAGTGTAAGTTTAATTGACTGCAATGGATATGATGTACACAAGCCCTGATCCTCATGGAGGACTTCAACCACCCCAACACCTGTTGAAAGGACAACGCAGCAAGGCACAGGCAAGCCAGGGTGTTCTTGGAATGCACTGATGATAACCTCCTTCTCCAAGTGGTAGAGAAGCTGATGAGGAGAGGTGCTATGCTGGGCCTTGTTCTCACCAACCAGGAGGTGCTAGTGGAGAACGTGAAGCTCAAGCACAGCCTTGGCTGCAGTAACCATGAAATGGGGGATCCTTAGATCCTTAGGGCTGTGAGGAGGGTGCACAGCAATCTCACTACCCTGGACTTCAGGAGAGCAGACTAGATCTTCAGAGATCTACTTGTTAGTGGGATAAAGCCCTGGAGGGAAGAGGGACCCAAAAAAGATGGTTAATATTCAAGGATCACCTGCTCTAAGCCCAGGAGTGAGCTTCCTAACAAAGAGGAAGGCAAAAATAACAGGAGGCCTATGTGGATGAGCAAGGGGTTCCTGGACAAAGCTCAAACAGAGAAACAAAGCCTACAGAGGGTGGAAGTAAGAACAGGTAACTTGGAAGGAATATAAAGAAATTGTCTGAGAAGTCAGGGATCAGGTTAGGAAAACTAAATAGCTGATAGAATTAAAATCAGCCAGGGATGTCAAACTTCTTTAGGTATGTTGGCAATAAAATAAAAACTTGGGGAAATGTCTGTCTTTTTCTCATGTTCAGTGAGCTAGAAGAAGTTTTATCAAATACTCTATATTTTCTGACAAAGAATACACAGAAATTTGCATTAAAAATGCATTTTGTAGAGTTGTTTCTGTTGCCTTTGTTACTATATAATTTGATTTTGTTGTGAGGATGCAATGGAATTCTTACATGATCTTCAAGCTATTTGTGTTCTTTAGCTTCTCTTTCCTCTAAAGATCAGAAATTAGGAAGCACTGCTCTCAGAGGCTCACAGGTATAGGTGGAAGCTGTCCCACACAGGCACTGTCCTGTTTTGCAAGATTCTGATGACAAGGTGGCCCTGGAAAGAGGGCAAGAGATGCCTCCACATGCTTGGAGAGACAGTCTGAAAGTCTGACTAAACAGTCTGAAAGAACCTGAGAACATCTCTCAGGCCTGCCCCCAAGAAACATGAAATCCAGGCAACCTGAGACTGAGTCACACTGAGGATCTTTGTTTTCTTTTAACTGTACTGATTGTGGTGGATAAGACAGTGTTGCTGGCTAAGAGTAGCATTTTCTAATGAGTCCCTTTCTTTTATAAACATCACCATTTGAGTCTGAAAAAAGCAAATGCTTCAGACATGTGGCAATACTCCAGTAGAAGACTTTTATGCAAGCCTTTGGGTATAGCTGTGTGTGTGCATACACATGGAGAAATGGGAGGGAGAGAAAGAGGCTTTTAAATATATTCTCTATCATTCTCACTTTATATAAAGTCTAATTTGTAAAGGATCATTGAACTATAAGTCATTGCTATAACAAAGTTATGAGATTTAGGTCTAGAGGAAGCCATCCCTGAACAGCTTCAAGACTAATTTGTGGCTTTTAAAATTTTACTGACCATTAAAAAACAGGTTAAACTTTTTTCCCCAGAAAGTTTCACCATTTTTATCAGTTCTACTTCTGAGTAAAGTAAATGTCTCCACTATTTATTCTTAAGGCAGTGTTTGTGATGAAAACATAAACATATGGACTTAGATTCTGCATTAAATGTAAAACTCCAGAAGTTAGGCATGATTTTGAAAGCTCAATGAACCCTATTAGGCATTTTATTCTGCCCTGAGCTGTGCACAAAACCCAAGTACTAACCTGAATTTTGCATTTCAGTAGATGCCAGTATCTAAAAGTGTCTAACTCCCTGTTGTGAATCCATCCAGCTAAGGACAGAAAATTTATAAATAGCCCCTCATTGCATATGATAGAATCTATTTGCCTCGTAATTGTAATCCTGGTTCTATAAAGAGACCCCCAGCAGTTGCTAATTGCGTCTAGAAACCTCATTACATTACACCAATTGGATTTTTAATTAGAAATGCAGATGGTAACTCATTTATTACTGTTGTAAGATCCAACTGGGAAAGAAATTTCAATTCGTTTTGGATGCATTCACCTTTTGGATGCTGGAAGAGAATGAGGAAAGAGAATGGTAAAACTGTCTTTCAATAAAGATGTATTATTGCACCAAGGCTGAAGGTCACAAGAAGTAAAAAGAAGCAGCATCTATGAAGCCAGTTTCAGAAAAATAAAGAGCCCTACAAAGAGTTCTGCCAGGATAGTCAGCTGGGAAGTTGAAAAGTGAAAAGCTAGCCAAAATGATTTTGTGGAGTTATTAATATCCCCTTCTCCATTCTTTTGAATGGAGAGAATGAAGGTGAGCATCTCAGCCTACAGCTGAAATTCACTTGTGCCTATATTCCTTTTCTCACTGTACAGAAAAGAAGTCCCTAATGTCATTCTTTACAGTGACAGCACTACAGAGACTGCTAAGCTTCTAGTGCTGTGAGCTGATGTGCCCAGTGCCAATCCAATCCTGCTCCAGATCAAGGCCATGGCAGGACCCAGCAGTCTCTTAATTACACAACAGACGAGGTTACAGTGTTGCACCTTCAGGGACTGGTGATGACAACCCAGATCATCAATTTTCTGCTTTTCTTGTCCTTTCAGACTATAAATTCTTCAGGAAAGTGGCTTTTACTTTCTATGTGTTTCCTCAGCCTGGAAAAAAGCAGACCTTGACGCAGAGCAAACAGACAGCAAGATCAACCACTACAGCATAGCTCTTCCCTCTGAAGGTGTAAGTGCTTCTCACCTTTTTTTTGTTCAGCTGAGGCTTCTCATTTCATTTTTTTTTGCTTAGAATCATTTGCTCTGTTTCTCCCACTCATATGCCGTCAGGAAAAAGAAAAATGTTGTTCTTTCACTGTAATGAAATCACTTGAAAATGAAATGCCATTAGCTGGTGTCAACCTGAAGAGGCAGGAGCTATCAGCATTTTGGATACTTGATACAGCAGCTGAACTGCTTCCGCTGCAGACACGTTTGTGCATGTGAATCTCTGTCAAGTGGTCCTAATAATATGTCTTCTTGCCTGAAAATTGTGTGAACACAAAGCTAGTCTCAGATCAGAAAAGTGTAACACAGCAACAAATACGCAGATTCTCTTAAAGTCTTCTGTTACCCTTCAGGAAAGTAAAACCTTTCCTCTTCTCACTTTTTTTTCACAGTAATGTTACAATTTCTACTGAGAGTTTGGGTGTTTAAAAATAATTACAAGCTTTTACTTCAATTTATAATGTGAATTATTAGAATTACAGTCGTGCTTTCAGAAATACTTTTAATCTTTTACAAGTAAATGTCAGAGCCTGCTACACATTATTCTGGATAAATGGATGGTTGTTGTGCTTTCTTTCTATGAAACCAGAAAATTAAATACAGGCTCCAGATAAGGAGCTAATCCTGCTACAGCTGGAGAGAGAGCTTTTTCTTTTCTCTCTGAGTAAGACAGGAGCAGGAATAGCCTCGCTGGCTTCCAAAGAGCCATATCCTTTCGTTCTTAGTTAGGAATGCTACTTCACATCAGGAAAAGCTGAAAATGCCATATATAATTTAGCTCATTTGATGAATCCTGTTTTAAGGTCCTGATGATAGTTGCTTTAATGTGAGCAAATTTAAACCATCCAGCCTGCCTTTCTGTATTGTATTTTTCCTGTTTTCTTCCCCTAGTAATAAATAAATAAAATAATAAATTAATCACCACTCCACTTGGTGTAAAGTCTCACTCCAGCACACATACGTGAGGTTTACTGAAAGCAGGCCTACTGCTAAGATACTATTTTGCTGTTCAGATAGAAAAAAAATTGCTAAAAAAGGCCAAATTATGAACTTCAAATTATGAACTGTTAGCATGAGCATGGTAGTCATGCTAAATTTTGACAGCTGTATTCACCACAGTATTTGTCAGGTGTACTTGAGGTGCTGCAGATCAAGGAGACTCTCTCTCTCCTATGTCCTTGGAGCTCAGAGGTAATCAAGGTAGTATCAAAGAGTATCAATTGCCATCTAGACCAGCTTCCCAAGGGGAAGAAAGAGAGGTGAATGAAAAGCGGAAAGAAAGGCAACCGCAGCAAATGGAAGATTGCTCTTTTTTTCTATTGTATTTTCCATTTCTTTTGTAGTGCAGAGGGAGGACAGGGTACAGTGGGATGATCAGGGCTGTGCATAGAAACAGGGTCTTCTCTGTAGGATCCCCACTCCTCTTTGCAGAAGTCACCAGGCAGTGAATAGCTCAGGAGAGCTCCGGGAGAAGCGACTGCTGGAGGGTGCATAAAGCTGAATGCTGCCTTAGAGAACTGGGCTGGTGCAGCATTCTACTTACGGGCTTACAGGTTGCATGATCCTCATTTTTGGATACCCAGCATGAAACTTCAGGAGGTGCAACGAAACAAAACCAAGATAAATTATTTCACATCTAAAGAAATACATTTCAGAATCCTAAAAAACATTGAGTTACATTTTTCTAAAGCTTCCGCCACTTGAAAAACAAGCATGGTTACTAGCCTCTCTTGTGGAAGCTATGCACCTTGGACCTAGGGGCTGCATTTGCCAGTAAAGAGGAAAGCTATGGAGTGCAGATAAGTCAGTATTTTTACAGATTTGTCATGCCTGTTGCCTTGGTTTTCCAAAAAGGCACCATTACAAAATACAGTCTTCCTCTATGTGCTTGTCACAAATATCATCCTGCATCAATGAAGTCAATCCATCAGCTAATATCTCTTTCTCTCTGAATAGCTCAGCAAAAGCAAGAAAATATTAAGCACAGAAATTGCTATTGAGTACATACATATTGAGTATTAATCATTAACACGTTGCTTTGGGACTGTGTATCAGGGTAATTCGTGAGATGTAACAAATTGTAGGGTAGTTTAAAACTCACTGATGCACACTGACTTGAGTTACTTGCAATAAGTGGGCAAAGGGGCTTATCTCAGTTGCTACTGTACTATCCAGCTATAAAACCTAGAAAAAACATGAATGAATACCCTTTTGGTGTACCTTCCTTCATATATACAAGGCACATAACTGCAGGTAGGCAATTATATATGGTCTTTTTATTTACAAGTTTCAGCATCAGAACAATTATTTTTAACTCTAAAGGCAAGGATCACCATGGAAACTTAATGAGGTATGAGAGTGATCTGACTGATTGACAATGTTATAGCAAAAGGAGATTGACATGAAAGGCAAAGATAAAATTCATGCTTTTCTAAGGCACGGTTTCTCTAGTAGCTGAATCATTTGGTTTCATTTTCCAGACACTAATATTACACGAGATTTTCTTGTCCTTATTCAAGAGGAATACATTGCAGAGGTCACATTTTCTCTCTGACATGTTGTCAGTCACAGGGATGATAAAAGCACTGAGGAATTTTCTGTCTAGTTAACAGGAGGATGAGACCCAAAAGAAAAGATTTATGTCTTTGTTAAGCGCAATCCAGCTACAAATCTGTGTACTAGTTTGATCTTCTAGAATCATAGAATCACTAAGGTTGGAAAAGATCTCCAAGGTCATCAAGTCCAGACTTTGACTGAACACCACCATGCCAACAAAACCATAGTAGTAAGTGCCAATTCCAGTCATTTCTTGAACATTTCCAGAAATGGTGACTCCACCACCGCCTTTTACAGTCTTATGTATTGGAGCTTACGTATGTAGGTTCCAATGCTTAACTACCCTTTCAGTGAAGAAATTCTTCCTGATGTCCAACCTGAATCTCCCCAGCACTGCTTGACACCACTTCCTCTTGTCCTGTCATGTTACCTGGCAGAAGAGACCAACCCAACCCCCTCCTGGCTACAGCCTCCTTTCAGGGATTTGTAGAGAGTGATAAAGTCCCCCCCAGGCCTGCTCCAAGCTAAACAATGAGAGCTCCCTCAGCCGTTCCTCACAGGACTTGTGCTCCAGACCCTTCACCAGCTCCACTGCCCTCCTCTGGACACGCTCCAGCGCCTCAGTGTCTTTCCTGTACTGATGGGTGCAGAACTGGACACAGCACTCAAGGTGTGGCCTCACCAGTGCCCAGTACAGGAGAACAATCACTGCCCTGGTCCTGGTGGCCACACTATTTCTGATCCAGGCCTGGATTCCTTCCTGGCCACCTGGGCTCACTGCTGGCTAATCTTCTCAATACTAAAGCTAGATGAAGTGTTGCCCACATTTCTCTATGGAAAAACAGAGGGTACTTGTAACCTTCAAATGTTTTGCAAATGCATTCTGGTTTTGTCAAATTTTTCAGTGCATGGGAAGCTCAAGAATGGAGAAAAGTCCTGGCAGAATAGTTATTTCAGCTGCTCATTTGGAAATTGACGTCTGTTTTGGAATGTCAAACCATTTCGTTTTTACTTATAATATACTCATAGCATTTAAAGAAAATATTCTCATCCATAGAAAATAAAATACTTCATTCCATCTGAAATTGTGTTTTTCATTCTCTTGTCCACATTAAAAAATACAGCAACCTTTGACTACTTTAAGTTTAGCCTGATCTGACTGCCTTGAACTAGAAATGTAAAGGAAAGAAGTAACTGTTTCCATTTATTGAATTCATCATTTCAAGTGCAAACCTTCATTTTCTGCCCTTGTTGTAAGGTAAATTTATACATGTCATGAGAGAAAATTCTTCCGGTCTCACATAAGAGTTGTAACTTAAGAAGATGCCTTAATTTCTGCGAACAATTAAACAGGGGACTAATGCTATTAACCTGTCTGTGATCTGAAATCTTGTAAAGAGGGTTGGTTTTGCCTGTTTGTTCTAAGCTGCCAGCTCAGCCCTGGCTCACTTTGTCCCATGGCTCCCTCTGTCCCATGGCTCCCTCTAGCTCATGCCCTTTTGTTCAGCCACTGACCCCCTCATTCACTGGCACTTAAAAAAAAAGTCTCAAGCGTATGAGCATATTTTTCTTCATTCCACAGTGTTTCCTTTTCTATTTATTTGTTGACCTATTTTTACTCAATCTACTCATTATTTTCAGCTCCCAAAGCAGTGGGTGCATGCTCAGTCTTCAAACTGGCTGAGAGCTACAG
The DNA here is from genome assembly GCF_017639235.1 of Corvus kubaryi. Lineage (NCBI taxonomy): Eukaryota > Metazoa > Chordata > Aves > Passeriformes > Corvidae > Corvus > Corvus kubaryi. The sequence goes on from NW_024581127.1 coordinate 14,169,858, forward strand.
TTGGCATAGGCAGAAACAAAGGACAGGAATTGAATTTTCAGTCCTTGCTCTATGACTTTAGGCCAAAGAGTCTGATGTAAAGTGGTCACAGGACAACAAAATAATCACTTTTAAGGCAGTTCAAGTATGACAGTGATGCAGATGTTAAAATAAGCACTGACCACAAGGGTCCTTCATGACCTTTTCTGTTTTTCTCTTTAACACCAAGCAAAGAATAAACTCCCATTACCTCACTAAAATGCCCATAGGGAGCCAAGCCTGATGTTTTATCAACTGTGGATATTTGGTGGCTTATTTCTGTGGCATGGAGACCTATGGGATAGTGCACATTCTTCCTGTAACAGCGCCTTCATCTCATTCCTGGTGCCAAGTCCATCATCATGGGACTAACAGTGGAACGCCTCGGAGGGGAAAGGCCCGTGGCTGCTCTGTGTCTGGTCCATGTCCGTTCTGTGAGGAAAGCCAGACAGAGTGCACCCTATGGACTTTGCAGTGTGGCTTCTTGGGAGCACAAGTGGCTTTTCTGCTCTCTTAGTAATTGCTGTACCAAAGAAGAACCTAGACTGGGAAACCTGGGGTAAATCTCTGCCATGGTTCAATGGGAGCACAGCAGAAGGAGCTGCAGGGCTTCTAAAAGGCACTCACAGGACAATGGGGAAAGGAGAGAAAAAATAAAAATAGGGGAAATAGAAATACCAAGACAAAAAAACAACTGTATAGTCAAAAAGTATTCTGTGGGAAATACTTATTTACAGAAACTGGGGGAGAAGATTGGTCATAACCAGTAATGACTGGTCTGATCATCAGGAAACACTGCAAGCTGCCAAATACTGCAGTAAAAATATGTGGAGCAGCTTTGGGTGGGAAAGTCTCCTGGACATGTTGCCACTCATGGGTCTCATGTCTCTTCTTCCCTAGACTTTCTACAAGGAAGTTTTTAATGAACAGATTTTAAAATGCATAGGTACCTGTTACCCAAGAGCTTGGTGTTTAAACACACTTAGAGACCTGAGCTTTAGAGGCAGCTATTTAAAGCTTTTCTGGCACCTAAAGACTTTCAACAGCACCAAGTTACTTAGTTTCCATTGAAATCAATGGGAGTTCTTGGCTTTTATCCTTAAAATGAGGAAAATAATAGTTTAATGAACACGGTTGCTAGGGTAGCTAGAGATGCTGAGTTCTCCCTTTTTTGCATAGAAGCAGGCACACTCGATTACGTGTCTGTCCTGTTAATGCTCTCTGCCCTGCTAATAGCTGGCAGCTTTTTCTTTGCCCTCGGGGGCTAGTGACCTCGTTGCTGGGGCAGAGGGTGCCAGGCACACACTCCTCCCCCTTCAGCAGCTCAGAGAGGCCAGATGTGCAATGCAGCAACCAGCCAGTAGTGAGTACCTGAGGTTACGTCAGAAACAGTGATGCCCCAGTTTATTCATATTTATGACTCATATTGGAAACTACTATCATTATAACAACATTCAGGGACTTGAGATTGCATTAGCTTTTTGTGTTCCCACTGGCTGGTGTCACCCACATTGATGCACAAATTAAAAGTAACTGATGGTTATTGAAAAGTCTCTCGGGATACATTTGGTGAATTGCTTAAATAGGGATTTTGAGGGGTATTTGCTTGACATGTCCTCTAGGCATGAAATTTCCTTGCATTCTCAATGGTAAAAAGTCATGAAGAAATTTCTTGCCACAGCTGTGTGCTGTGGCCCTGTAGGCTGGCATCTTCTCATATTCTGAACAGTGATGCTACAGCTTGGTGAATTAAAATCACACATAAGGTGTTTCCAACTGACATTTATGAACAACAGTGTTTTACAGACTTATGGGAAAAAATGAAAATTATTAGTATGAAGTTTGGTAGGAACTTGGCAATTTATGTAGATAAACCTGGCTCTTTCAGGAGCTTCCCTGCTGCCAGAATGAAAGAAGAAATGTGTGTTAGAGCTTCTAACACTCATTGATCACCCAAATCACGATTTCTCCCCAGGGAATATTTTCAGCCTGAAAAGAGAATATCTACAGAAAGTGCCACACTGATATTAGCTCAGTACAGCACTGATTTATTCAGTAGGGTACTACAGAAAGCAAACAGCTATTATATTATGAGTTAATTGTATATCCTAAAGTGGATTATTGTTATCATTGTGGTGGGCAAGAGTAATTACACAACTACTGACTGGGTGTTTATGTGTAATAGGCTACATATTTATTCTGTCTCAAAAGTCCTAGTATTTTAGTGGAAATATCTAGTAACACCTCTAATGTCGAATGAGCAAGGGTTTTCACCTGAAGGAGGGTAGATTTAGATTGGACACAAGGAAGAAAGCTTTAACAATGAGGGTGGAGGAACACTGGAGCACATTGCCCAGAGAAGTGCTCAAAGCCAGGCTGGATGGGGCTTTAAGCAACCTGGTCTAGTGAAAGGTGTCCCTGCCCATGGCAGGGGGTTGAAACTTGATGATCTTTAAAGGTCCTTTCAAACCCAAAACATTCTACCCCTCTATGATTGTAATGGATGAAGTTTCATGTATAATAGAAATAAGAGGAAAAGCAAAGGAGCACTGACACTAGAAGTTAACTAAGAAAACAAGAGTGGAGCATGTGGAAGCCAGAAGTATCACTGGGACAATATTCTTAGCAGGATATACATGACATAAGGTGATGCAAAAAGGTTTTGAATGTTTTCTCTTGCCATGGATATCAGAGTATTTAATTAAGTGACAATTAATAAAACACATGGAACTATCTAGATTGTCATTTCATTAATCAGTATCAACAGAGGAAATGTTTGCTGATTGTCAGGCAAATTCATCCTGCTTTAATGTACCTGGCTATACACAGCAGAAGCATATTAACAAAAGAAGCCTCAGAGATGAATACTCGGATGAAACACCCAAACAGCTCATACAATAAACAGTAATCACTTTGTCCTGATACAAGTACAATGACTTTAGCTCAATTCTGTCCTTAAGCTTATGTAAGAGGACAAATTAGATTGTGATCCTGTACCTGAATTAGCAACACCGTGGCTTCAATTTGTCCTGGGAGAAAGGGAAGTATTGCAAAGTTGACTTCCCTCCAGTCCCTCACTGCTTTCACTGGGAAGGAGTTAAGTTGAAAGTCCAGTGATCCAGCACACCTTTCAAAGAGTTTGGTACTGGCTTTACAAATATTCTCCACATCTGGCACTTGACACCAAAAGATGTCAAAGAACTCTGGTGGGTCATCCTGCTCTCTGAGCTACATCTCACTGGTCACCTAATTTGGAAAATTTTCTATGGAGGAGTAGTGAGAGGCTTTTTCTTGATCTGACTGATGTTCCTTCTGCAGCAGCAGAGAAACAGTTCTGCTGGGATATAGCAAGTGTACCAAACTACAGCTCCTGATTGTTTCTCCTGTATCTCTTAGTTCTGAGTACAGCTTTTCTCTTACTTTTTTATTCATACCCATCCCACCAAGACCTCACTGTGTGGCATTGCCTCTTTATTTTCCTCCCTTTGGCCCTGGCCAAACTATTCTTTCTCAAAATGTTCATGGGAGATCCTGGTGAATTAGTTGGAAATAGGCCCTCATACTGCTGCATCACTTGTCAGAGCTTCTTGGGCACCTCCTGGGAATGGCTGGCATTGTTCAAAGTACTCTTCTTGCTGTCCCATCTTCTGTGCTTTTGACCCTTAGATCCTTGCTCCTTTTATCTCTTAATGTCATTATTCATTCTTAGAATAATTTGGTGGTTTCCCTGCTCTCTTTTTCTCTAGCCTCTCCCTCATGAAGAAAAGCTTGCATTTTGTTAGCAACATTGTAATATTTTTCTGTAAAACGAAAAATCAGAAGAAACACCACTCATAAACAAATGCTTAGATAAGAGTGAGAGCAGAGCAAACATATACAGTACCTTCCCACTAACACTCTCCTCATTGACAACACTTTTCAGCTCAGGGGACCTTCCTAACTTGTTTTTATTTCAATATTTAGAAGCATACAGCTGGTGTTGCTATCTTTCAAATATTTTTCAAGTCTTCCCTTGCACATAAAAAGACTTCTTGCATCCACAACATCCCTAGCAAGGAGTTCCACAGATTCGCATCTAGTTTTTGTGGGAGCAGTCAGGTCCTATTGCTTACTGTGAACCTGGCTCCCACTAACTGCATTTTTTAGCCCCGTTTCTAGCACGTAGAGACAGTGAATAGTTAAAACTTTTTCCTTGTGGTGATTTGGTAAAGCTTATTTATATTTTTCCTGAAAACTGTTATTTCTTCATCATGAAGTTTCAACAAAGTCAGTTGTTGCTTTTATGGGAGTTTTCTGTACCTTTGATTATATTTGTTGCCCTCCTCTTACCTTCTGCAGCCCTTTTAAGTCCTTTCTTTTGACGTGAAAGTTTGATTTATATTTTCTTAACTACCATAAAGCACTGAACAGATGTTTACATGGAACTGTCAATCATAATGCCAAAATCTAGTTGCTCCTAAAAGCAATGGTCAGCCTAGAGGCCTTGTATGAAGTTAGAATTGCTTTCTTCTCCACACAAATCACATTACACTTATGCATGCTGAATTTCATCTGGTCCTTTATTGCCCCGGTCCCTTGGGTTGTCATCTTTTTGCAGCTCACCAGGCTGTGCTCATCCTTAATATTTTGAAAAACTGTGCATCATCAGCAACTTTTGTCACTTTGGTGTTGAATCCTTTTTCCAAATCGTGTATGAACAAGTTGAACAGCACAGATTCCAGTAGAGATCTCTCCACTGATGACATCACTCTATCACAAGTGATGGCCATTTATTAATCTCTTCCATCTCCTGTGTCTTGGAAAATTATCCATTCCATGACCTTTCCATTTATGCAAATGATCACAAAGTAGAGAGAAGGATTGGTGGAGTTAATTGAAAAAATATGTAACTCCTGCAGAAAAATACAAGAGAAAATAATACATGTACTTTTAGTCCAGAAAGCTGACTGTATCCTGGGCTGTGTCAGAAGAAGAGTGACCAGAAAGTTGAGGGAGGTTATTCTTCCCCTCTACTCCCCTCTGGTGAGACCCTACCTGGAATTCTGGGTCCAGCTCTGGGGTCCCCAGCACAGAAAGAACATGGATCTGTCTGAGTGAGTCCAGAGAAGGGCCAAAAAAATTATTGAAAGGCTGAGAGAGTTGTGGTTGTTCAGCCTGGAGAAGAGAAGGCTCCAGGGAGACCTTATTGCAGCCCTTCAATACTTAAAGGGGGCTTATATGAAAGATAGGGACAGACCTGTTAATAGGGCCTGTAGCAATAGAACAAGGGGAAACGGCTTCAGACCATAAGAGGGTGGATTTAGACTAGCTGTAAGGCAGAATTCTTTTATAATGAGGGTGATTGTACATTGGCATTTGTTGCCTGGAGAGGTTGTGGATGCCCCGTCCCTGGAAACATTCAAGAACAAAGCTCTGAGCAATCTGATCTGGTTGAAGATGTCCTTGTTCATTGCAGGGGGGTTGTACTAGAGGACCTTTAAAGATACCGTCTGAACCAATCTATTATTTTACAGGAAAGAAGTGGCTTTGAAAATTGCTGTTTGTCTTCTTTCACTTGACTATTTGAACACATAAACCAAAAACTCGTTCCTTTTTCTAAATTGTTTGTATCAAATCCAGTTCAATTGGGAATAAAATGTTATAGTTTTGACGATGTGGAGAGAAATTGAGTGCAACAGAGGACAAGTTCTTTTCTATGAAGACTGTCTTAATCAACACTTACCTGAAAAAAAAAAAGGAAAATAAACAAGTAGACGAGAAAAGTCTCTACGTATTAAAAAACAAGTACTTCTCAAAAGGTTCTTCCAATATCAAAATCTCTCCTCACAAGAGACATTTGGAGGCATTCATTTCCAAGACTGACACTGATGCACAGTGAGCAGCTAATACACAACAAAACGTGAAAAGACACATTTACCAGAAACTGACATCAAGGACAGTGTTTTTAAATCATAGTCCATAGAACCTGAAATTCAAGCAGCAATTTAAGTTGCTCTTAAGTTGTTCTAGGACTACAGAAAGTCTCTCCTTGACTTCTATCACTACTATAGATACATATACTTGAATGAACTTGAGACAGTCCAAACATAACAAATGGGGTCAACAACAGCTGTTGGCAACAACAACAACGTGAGTATAGCAAACCCATTTCAAACTGCTTCAGAACCACATGACAAAATGAGGTTTTTTTAAAAAAATCTAAAAGTGTCCAAAAATGATAGGTGGAAATAGGTGTTTGGAATATTTGTGGCATGGTGAGTTACACATATTTGCAGAGGTAAAATGATCCCCTCTGACTGACAAGTTGTGTCTATACGGTCAAGCCTATTGCAATTATGTGTCCAGATTTTTGTGAGTATTTAAGTACACTCATACTTCCTTCCTTTTCTGAATGAGATATAATGGATACTTCTGCTAAGGTTTTTCTCAGATCCTCAAGATAGTCTGATAAGGCTGTGGCTATTTGAGACCTCCACTTTGTCTCTCACTGGGATAAGGAGCTGTGACATCTGTTACAGAGAACTGCAACTCACACTGCGAGTCAAACACTAAAGATGTGCAACCAAGCTTAGGCCAATAAACCCATGCTCTCATGACTTGTTAAAAATCTGTAGTCTAGTGGCTCTCCACCCAATCTTGGTATACTCATAGATTGACTAAATATCAGTCCACTCTCTGTTAGCAACAGATATTTGAAGGTGAGAATAAAATAAGAAATTATTGTTCAAAATCTCCCCAGCCCAAAGTTAAAGAAACTCAAGTCACAGAAATTCAATTAAAAATGTATACAGAGGTTTGCATTCACAGGCATCTCTAAAAAAAGTAACCATTTCCCAAGTTTGATGTCTACATTAATTTCTCTGTATGCAGTCTAAACTTGATACATACCAGACATTTTGTAGAACGAGTTTACAATCAATTATTTATATACTTAGGGGCAGTGTATTTAGGGTTGTGAGCTTCCAGGCTATTAATAGTACTACAAAGCAGGTTTTGTGTCTGCCTTTAGGAGGAGAGAACAATCTCACCTATCACCAGGATAAGCAAGAGAGAAGGAGTTTGATAAGTTCCCACAGTGTCTCTGCCTGAAATCATCAGGAACATTTGTATCTGAATCCCAAAACCTGCTCCTAAAAGTATCAAGATGAGGGCAGCAAAGAAAACAGGATTCAGAAGGTGGTGGGGCTTCCTAGGAAAGAACAGCCCCATCCTGGTGGATAGGATAGCAGGCAAGGCTTACATTTCAAACTGAGGGTAACCCTAAGGGTACGCAGATGTCACTCTCAACACTAAAGGCTCCCAACACTACACAACAGCAGGCCAAAATCTCAGGAACCTAGATAAGAGATGATGAGTAAAGAGTATTTAATACAATTAAATTACATTGTTTTCTGCTTTCTGACCTTTGTTTCCAATCTAAAGTCTAGCTAGCATGTGTCATCTTTGCTGTACTGTTGAGCTTGTCTAGTGCTCAAAGCAAGATGAATGAAAGAAATGCATCTCCCAGAAGGCAGTGGACCCAAAGAAGTGCAGATACACAGACTCCGTAGCTCATAACCAGAGAAATTCTGAGGAAAGAGGTTGTACTGAGAGTGCTTTCTGCCAGGTTGCACCGCCACAAGCCAAGCTGTGGGAAGGTAGAAATGGGTGATGGTTATACATGGAAGAGACGCTGAGGGATGCTCCATGACTCACGGGTATCTCTAGCTGCAGACTAGCACAAAAACTGAAAGTTGCCCCTAATCAACAAAATTGGAAATCCCTCTGGTACTGTTGGTCACAGAGCTTGCAAGGCAGTCAGGAAAAACCCCTTAGAGGCGCTTCTGGAAAGCAATATTGAGAAAAAATAAAGAAACTGGTGCTCAGCCAAGAAAAATAATTGCTCTACATCACAGAAACATAATTCAAAGCATGCTGTGAAAGAAATTCTGTCTAGAAGGCAAGTAAATATTAAGTTATGTATTAGAACAGTGTTATTACAGACTAAATAGAAAAGCTGATGTTTGAAAATTGAAAGAAGCTACAACCCCCTCCCATTTGTTTGCTTTAAAATCAGAGATAGATTTGATAGAATCTGATGGTATCAAAGAACTGTTTAACAATAGGAAATCTTTTCTTATCTACCTGCAAAGATGCACATCTTAAAACAGAAATTGAATATTCTAGGCATGCCCATGCTAATGAACAGATATGCAGACTCAGAAAGCTGAGATATGGTTTTCTAGTTTAATCTTGCTGACTTGGAACAGCTCAGAGAAGGAAAAAGTTTTCTTTCATAACCATTACTTTGTATTTTCACAGAATAAACAGGTGCAATATTGACATGACAAACTAGAAAGCAGGTGTTTTAATTAAAACAGCCATAGGAAGGATCATTTGCAATGTCTCGACAACCACAATTAACTGAACTCTGTGTCTCAGTCTTGATGGAGCTCATTTAGAAGGTATCAGAACATTTAGAAAATGCTGTGAGTCAATTGTTTTATATCTCCTGCCTTGTAGGCTTGCTGCAGAATATTCATTCTGCCTCCAACATAGCTTAAGTCAACATTAGAAAGTCCCCTGCACTGTAGCCATAGAGTTAATTGTCTTGATTCACATTCAGGAGTTATTTATTATGCAAAGATCTGAACATTAAGAAGACCCCCCTGTGGCAGGTAGGTAGTGTATAGCTTTGTGAAGGCCCCCTAACCACAGAGGAAAATCATCCTCAAGGTGTGCATCCACTGAGGCATTCTACCCCCATATCTAGGATGCAGTCCACAAACTAGTGTGATCTTCACAGCCTGTGGGTCTGGAAGGTCCCTCAAGGATGGTTCTGTGTTGGGTTGTTTAGGATTTCTCCATGGCTTCAGCAAAAGGGGGAGAGAATTTTTAGTTGTGAGGACCTCACAGAGAAGTGTGGCTCCTCCTTACACTCCAAGCGTGGCTGATAGTGGTGTGGGAACATGGACTTCTGCCTGCCAAGAAACACAAGCAAAGAAGATATTTTAGAAAGACCTACAATAAAAAGAAAAATTATCATTATTCTAATGCTTTTTTACAAAGAGTTTCTCCAACTCTATTTTTGCTCAAAGTATTCACTGTTTCAGTTGGTCCCAATTCAACTTGTAGTAAACAGGATTCCATGTCACAAAACCACCATCACAAATACAATTCCAGTACGGACAAATTACCATGAAGACTGAAATAGTAACACTTTCTGAACATTGCAGTTCTATTAAATAGCTAATTCTGACAACACTGTGTGACAGCAAAATGGTCATGGAAAGACAGCCTGTAAGATTATACAGCTATCCCTGATGAGAATTGAGGCTATGAGTTCACATTGATGAATGGGGACACTTTGCTGACACTTTGTTAGAGATGCTGTGGTGGTTCAGCCATGAACTCTCCTACTATGCCATGTCTTAGGGACTCTCATATCTGATGCAAGGACAGGTCAGCTCTCAGTGATGCAGCAGATGTACTCCAGTTGTTTACAAGATGATGTGTAATAAATATGATGTCAATAAACATTCAATTTTTTACTTTACTGAATGTCTCAGGGTAGTAGTGGTAGCAACCAGCAGCTATTACCCAGGCTGGAGATTCATGTAGGGAGTGAGGTGCTATGGGTAGCTGGAGACAGCACCATTGTAGCTGCCCCAAAGGCAGTCACCCTTACTGCAAAGCAAACTCTGTAAGCCAGGCTTTCATAACCGGCTCTATTGCTCATCAGGTGAGAATTAATACTAGGGAAAGTTATCATCTGCCAGCTTAGCAATTTTGGTGGGTTGAGGAGTGTCATTGCATGGGAGGTCATTCTTGTAAGGTGACAATCAGGGTTTCTACTTTCCCCACACTTCCAGCAGGAGCCCGACTGGGAACAGAAACCTCGTGATCACCATGCCAGGCTCTGCAGCCCTTTTTGTGAATTAAAGCTTCTAGCAATCATGTAGTATGCTGTAGCCAATTAGGATCTGATTTTTCTGACATAGTTATCACCTGCATTTCCCAACGGTTTCAGCTGTCCTTTAGGCTGATTACATATTCTTCCTACAAGAGAGGAATATTACAACTAAATTAAAATATTTGGACATGGAACCCTTTTATTTTAAAAATAAAAAACACACCATATTTTTTTCTGTTGAAAAACATTCAGCTCTAAGCCTTTTTATCCAGACTATTTGATTTTTTCACAAAAAAAAATGAAGCTTTCTGTGGGGTAAGTTCTCTGCATTTTATAACCAGATCTGATTATCTGGTGCCTGCCTTTTTGTAAAATGTGGTATATTCTTTAAATCCTTTTTTCCCATAAGTACTTCTGTTGTACTTTATATTATTTTCCTTTTGACTGCTTTTTTACTATCAAGTTCTCAGCACCATGATGCTCATCTTGTTCTCATTCTGGTACTGAGGTCCTTGTCAGAAACTCCCATAAGAAGAGCCTTTTATGTAGCTCAAACATTTGTTACCCTCTGAATCCCACTTTTCTGCTTTTTTTCAAGCAGTGCTGCCTCATTATCCCTTTCAGCTGTACAGTCTCCAAGGCTCTCCCTCCTTGGAACAGCACCTCCTGGATTACTCCACCCTCCTGAACTAAATTGTGTCGTTTCCCTCATGTTTTTCCATCATGGATATTTGTTAACAATCACCAGCCTGTGAAGTGACATACAAACCAGAAATAAGCACACTGTCAGTGTAAGGCTGTCATCTTCTAGAGATGTCAGTATTTACCATTTGTGTCTTGAATTGAATGGGACCACTCATGTGTATAAATTGCTTCCCCATGCAAGAGTTTGCAAGATTCTGGCCTAAATAAAGGAAATAAATATTCAGATTATTTGCAGCAGAACCACAACGTGACCATTTGCTTAAGCCAGCTCTTTCTCCTTCCATATTTCTTCCTGCCCCATCTGCCAGCATCTCATTGCACCTACTCTGAACTCCTTTCTTCCTGTGCAGGTTGGCTTACAAGTTCTGTGGGACTTCTATGAGTTATTCAGCTGCATATCCACGACGCAGGGAAACACATTCAGCAGCTTGGAGGCACCTTCCCTTTTTTGTCCTCCAACATGCTTGAGAACTTTCTGAACACTGTATAGATACTGAAAAAGAAACAAGACCAGGGCACAGACCATATGAGCTCCATATATTTTCAAACCATATACGCATCAGCTCAGTATATTCTAATGTAACACACATTAAGGCTATGCATACGCTGTATCTTTTGAGTGTATCTGTTTTTCATTTTGTCTGTTTCTCTGAAATTTTCCACCCAAAAATGCTGCTCAGGAAGGTGAAATAAGATCTTATTTATTCCCCATTAATATTGGAGAAATTTAATTTGAAATTGCAGATCTGTGAGATACACCAACGAGCATTTATATGATCAAGCTGCACCTTATGATGCCAACTCACTTAGCCTTTAGATATTTACTTTGTTTCATCTGCATATCTGACATTATTAGAAGACACTTCTTTGTTTAAGAATTGTGCATTAAATGACAGTGTCCAGATAGCAAGCACAGTGTGTAATGTATATTGCTAACACCATCCAGTGAAAGATCAACTACGTGCAGAAAAAATTTTCAATGAGGACAGCCTGAAAGGGTTGGGGTTATTCATCCCGTAGAAGAGAAAACCCAGGGAAAACTTATTGCAGCCTTCAATACTTGAGGGAGGCTTATAAGAGAGATGGGGACAAGCTGTTAAATGGGGCCCATAGTGATAGGACAAAGGGTCATGATGTTAAACTAAAAGAGGTTAGATTCAGACTAGATACATAGAAGAAATTTTTTACAAAAGGGTGGTGAGACACTGGCACAGGTTGCCCAGGAAGGTGGTAGATGCCCCATCCCTGACAACATTCAAGGCCATTGATCTAATCCCTGCTCATTGCAGGGGGTTGGACTGCATTACCTTTAGAGGTTCCTCCTAACCAAAACCATGTAATGCTTCTATTTTATGAAAACGAGAGAGGGAAACAGACAGTATTGTGTTCATGTGCATGTATGTGTACTTCAGAACTTCAAATAAATAATATGATTCAAAAGGTAAATCATTAAATAAAATATCTTCAAGTGCACCATTTTTTTTAAATGTAGACTAAGCGTTCTCTCACTGAGAAGAGAAGAGCTCAGTACAGGATCTTTTAAAGCACCCTTGACACAGCTGTCCTTGTCACAGTGTTTCTTTTATCCTGAACTTCCCTGCATGTAAAGGAAAACATCTGCTTATGGGTGTTTCATCAGTGATGACACCTATAACTATTGGCAATTACTCTTTTTCCAGTCCATAACTGTTTGGCATTTATTTTAAAGGTGACAACCTTAGAAAAGACAAGACTGATCTTTCGAGCAGGCTCCAAATGTCACATTGTGAAAGATGTTGTTTTATCATCAACATATGGCATCTGTCTGGGCTCCTTAAGGAAGTTTGTATCTGGAAAATAAATGTTCTCTAAGCAGGATCTTTGTGTCTCCAGCTTTTAGGCAACCTTGACAGAAACACCATTCTGAACATTATTTACCTTCAACTTAATTTGATCCTCAGGAATTTACACATAGTTTAAAGTTTCAGAATAAATTCCTCAACCAACTCCTCATTAAATTTACTTGAAGGGTTCTCTTATGATTAAAACAAGCTGGTTCCCAGAAGACTGTATCTGCGCAAATGTACACATTAGTCTTTAAGACTACCCACATCCTGGTACTGTGGTTGCTTGTGCTTTTTAATGAAGAGTGAACTCCACAATATATTTGCTGTGCCAGGAATTAGGTATTTTCAGTATGCTACCAGATAAGGAATTTATTTGAGCCTTTATTAGGGCCATCTTAATTTGAACTCTACATTTTGTCAAGAAAACAATTTTTTCTTGAAGAAATTATAATTTTAGTTGTTAATGAAACAGGGGCAGAAGAGTAGCTGAACTGTGCAGAGATGGATGCTATGGCAACTAGAGCAGGTATGAAAAATGCTTTCAAGCAGAGTATTTAAGTTAGAAAAATTATAACAATAGAAATATAATTAGCAATTTAAGTAGACACCTTTGACTCCAGAAGTGAAGGGCTCTGGAATGCTAGCAGCTGATATTGCTACAGTTTATGCAAAAGTGCTTTCAATTTGTTGTTGGTTGGTTCACTGCAACTCAAGGTATACAAAATTAAATTCATGCAAGTTTTTGCCAGTTTCTTCCAGGGTAAATTCAGGCTTCTGTAGCAAAAACGTCTACCAGGAAAAGAGGCTGTGGCAATGGAAAGAAGGAACCAGCTGGCCATAGCCACACCATCCTTGGTGATCCAACTAGTGAATAAAACTGGCACTGCTTTCTGGGAAGAGCCATGGGCATGAAAGTTGAGAAATGGTGACTTGAATGTGTTCATCTAGTGAATGCAGCCTCGACATTTTCTAGCTTAAAAATACCTCTCTAGCTTTGGAACATCAAATTTAGTGTAGCAATTTAGCTCATTCACCTTCTATGTCTTCTCGCAAGTGACAAGTTAAACTGGGGGAAACTAGGCCTCTTGTGGTTTTTTCAGAAGCATTTGCTTTCTTCTGAAGAAACATATAACCCCCCTATACCTTCTATGACACACATGCATTTGAGTTTTTGGATTCCTTTGGTGCATGATTTTCAACATCTGTTGGGCAGTTATCCTGAGCTGATGTCCAGTTCACGCTTCTTCCAAAAAATTCAAATCTTTCTTCTCCTCTAGAGAATAAGGGTATACGAGTCAGTATTATTATCATCGTTTTTTCATATTCCTGTGAAAGAAAGTGAAGATCAAAAAACAAAAGACAAGGCAAAAGTAAATTCTATTGTTCTATGGCAGAAACCCACCACATTACTTTCTAGGCCATAAGTGTCACATCTACAGGCACACTGTACTTTTGATCTGTGCACGTCCATCACAGCCTCACACACTGAGTGTGGCATAGAGACAGCAGCTCCTCTTTGCATAGGCACTGCCACTAGCACACACACACACACTTCTAGATTTCTTAGAATAGTGCTCTTGATAGATTTTTAATGCCTTGGTTCAGCTACTACAAATGCTCCAGCAGGGCCGAGGTTTTTTTGCATGATGACACACTCCATTCTCATTGCAGTTCAAGGTATGACTTGCACAGCTGCTTAGCAATTTGCAGAATCAGGCTGCTTTGGCATTTGAGAAGCTGGAGGTTGGCTACAGATTATGAAAGTGCCCAGAAAACAAAGGGCTAGTCAGGGAAACATCTGAGAAACAGCTCCACCGATGCAGTGGGAATGCAGGGTCCAGTGCTGTCTCTGAGATGAAAAGTTGCCCTGGAGCCTGTCATGAGAGAAAGCCTGGGGAAGAGCCACCTGGGTGACTCCAGGCATTGCCAGGTCCAGCACAGCTCACTGTGCCCAGGCTGCTCAACCTGAACGGGCTTCAGTGTCTGTAGCACACCCAGCAGCACCCACAAAAGCAGGCATGTGAGATAGATGCTGCCGTCCCGAATGCCCCTAGGGCTTCACACGGCAAGGGGCCAGCCAAGTACTCCCAGCATGTGTAGCCTATAGATGCAGATAACTATGGAGACAACTCACATAAAAGGGAGAGCTGGTTGCTATCCCCTAGACTATGTAATCTGCATCTACAGTGAAATGGGAGGAATCGATCAGCAAATCATGGAATGTCTTTTTACCTTTGCTATAAGGCTCTAAGACCACTCTTATCACGCCTAGATTACAGTGAGCTGGTTCTCAGTGGTCCTGCAATTTTATAGTAATCACATCCCATAACATGCAGAAGCACAACCCAGAGCAGATCAGCCTTACACAGACATTTGCTATGCTAGCTGAAATATTTTCTTGTTCACATCAAAGTCACAAGGAACTGTTCTATAGTCAACATCTCAACAACAAATCACTGGAGTGTTTTTGCAGAGTCCATGTAACTGCATCAAATTTGGCCTAATATAAAAGACCGTGGAACAGAGACAGGTTTCTACATACATCACAAGCCCCTATAAATTAGACATTGACCTTTTGCTTTCACAACTTCAGAGGCTATTTTTTTAAGGCAGCCTCAGCAGCTACTTTCTTTCTGAATAAAATAAGTGCTGTTTTAGTTCTGCTCCCAGGGGCTGCACACTGTGAAGGTGGTAACAGCTAGTTCACATGACAGTGAATGAAGTGGAATAATTAAAATGGCCTCCCCAGTAAGAAAATGTAGGTGAAAGATGAAAAAACAACTCTTGATCATGTCCTGCACAGAAAATACATAAGAATTCAGTAAATTGATCCTGGTTTCTTAAAACAGCAACTTGATTTTTAACAGCAAATGGTTTTAAACCAGCCTTTCAATTTGTGTTTTCAGTGGCTAAAGAGCATGGAATGAAGGCCAACTGAGAATCTTTGCTTTTCTCTTGCCTCATTGCTGTTTTACCACTGCAGCTGTACAGAGAAGTCTGTCACACGGTGCTGAGAAAATGCTGCTTGATAGTTTTGGTTTGCTTGGGAACTGTCCTGATGATCTGACTTCTTTTGCAGTTCAGGCTGAAGCAGAAGACCCTGAGTATATTGCACTGGTTCTCAGAAGAACAGTAGAGCATGCATGGGCTGACAGACCACTACACAGACACATGCCTCCAGCTAGATTGAATGAGAACCTAAACAAAACCAGAAGCATACATAGGAGGTCAGACTCGGGCTGGCACACATCACCAGTGATGGTTAGGGAGAGCATTAGGCAAATTCAGCTTACAGAGTGGGTGGTCCCTTTCCAGCTGCAGAAAACTGAATCCCACCTTTCTGTCCTTCTCCCCACATGCTGAAGTTTGTGGTCACAAGTTGATGCTACCCTGGAGTATCTGTGAACCTACTACCATGCTCCAGCACTTAAAGGGACAGAAATGATGACTTACTTCCAAGAGCTGTGAGGCCATAAAAAACCAGACTGGTGCACCTTTATAGCCAGATGACCACTTCCTTCCTCCTGAAAACAGATATTGACATGGAGGACAGCATAGTCTCTCACAAGTCATGGTGACGCTTAAGTCCCGCACCCCGTGTGGTTCACATCTCTGGATTGCTAGGCACTGTTATTGAATCCATCTGTCACAGCATAACATTGTACTGGAAAGAGTGGCAAACAGCCAAGGAACTTTTCGAGAGCTGTAACACAAGATATTCAGGAGTTCCAGTAAGAACCCCCTAACCCTCATATAACTGACGTATGAAACCAATATAAAAACCATAAGGCTCAAAATAAACCCAAAATGTGAAGCTACAATTCGCTTGGGTTTGTTTTTGTCAGCTCACTATACTGATCTCCTCTTCATTTTGCACTTTTTTCCTATATGGAGCTGCAGATGCTTTACGAGTGCGTGTATGAGACACCTCTTGAGGCAAGGCAAAATATTTGCCTCCAACCTTGCTGAAATGGAACCTGAAGTTTGCTTCAGGGTGTTTTTGCAAGCATCAGCCTATGGTCATGAAAATCTGGCCAATGTTCTGCTGGTTGTATTTTTGTACTCTCAGATCTCTTCTCTGGTCCATGGAGTGTGATGCCATGAGCCAATGGCAGTGACAGAGCATGGAGCCAGAGGCACAGTCGTATCAACAAATTGACACAAGTATAATGCCACATTGACATATCTCCCTTGCTCTCAGCACCCAAAAAAGTACCTTTTCATGGCTTTGTTCTGTGCTGTGTAGATAGAATAGTTTGTTTGGCATCTTAGGAACATACAATTCCTCTTTTCCAGCAACGGTTCCTTATTTTCTTTTTCTGCTCTTCCTAGGTTGAGGTTTTTTTTCTTCACGAGATGATTTAAATGCAAAATTCCTTTTTTGTAGATGGGAGAGGTTTAGTTGTGCAATAACACAGTGCTCCATTCCTTAGTCAGGTATGTTGTCCAGTAACAACTGTGGGAACACTGCACGTGCACTGACTTTTGGATTGGCCCCACAGCTCATGCCTTGCAAAAGGATCTGTTCTGCAGGGTTTACTGCCTGATACCTGCTGCTCTGCAGCCAACAGAAAAAGTAGAAAACACCAGAACAAGCTCCATTCCTAGTGGAATCCCAGTAGATTTGCATGAAAAAGTTGGCTTATAGGATGGTGTAAAATCCATGAAATTAATGGCTGCTGTTTCTGTAGAAATATATCATCAATAATGATACATGAGAAACATAAGCACCTCAATTTCTTTAGACTGTGTAATATGGGGGGCTTTTCACTTCTTTTGAAAAAACTTCGATCGATCAGTATACTTAATGCACAGTAGGGAGAGGCTCAGTACTGGCTTTCCAAATCTTAATACCTTTAAATTAACTCTACCATTTGATTAAGGTACTGAAGTATTTTCTTGAAGGGAGAAACAATATCTTTGTGGTACCAAAAAGAGAGTTCTATTATTTTTTTAAATTAAATTTTAATATCAGATTAAAGTACTGTTGATGCCATAAATACCACAGTGGTCCTCCAGCATGTCAGCTCTTCATGCTCCTGTGCCTCAGGAACTGTCTGTATTTGTCAGTTTTTTTCATTATTTTGTCAAAAATGCTTTTATTTTTAGTCTTAATAAAGTCTCTTAAGAAAAAATCTTTCTCAGAGGGGTAGTTAATTTGATCTTTTATCTTAAGCCCATGTTTTCCATTTCATTTTCTAAGCAAATAAAAGGTCAATTAACACTTATAAAATAATGAAATGGTCTCCATGTGTCTTCCTTGAAATCTCTACATTAACTTTGGATGTGATTATGTAAGAGCATTGCTAATTTTATTTGCAGTTCCCTATTACCGTATTTGAAATGTTCCTTAAGATACACCTAGAATTCTCATGTTTGGGAAATAATACTCTATTTCAGCTCTAAAGTATAATACAAGTAGACTACCACATAAATTACAGTATTAAAAAGTTCTAGCTACAAACCGGTTTATGCACAAATGCTTTTCTCATGTTTACATTCCAGTATTGGAATATTATTACAATTTTATTATCAATCAGAATTCCATTACCATACACTTTGAAAAATACTACTTCCTAATTAAAAAACCCCAACCTTGAAAGCTGAAATTAGTTTGTATTTTCTCTATTTTTCCCCCCCAAATGTCAGTATTCAAATTTCAATATTCCCTAAAAAGAATGTCCATATGCTCCTTCAGCAATATCCCATTTATAAGACAGACTCCCTCAGGTGCCTTTGCCATTTACATTGCAGTTGATTCAAATCTTGATTGCCAAAGCTTGGAGGAAAGATAATCTCTCTACCAAGGAAAAGAACCTTTTCTTGCTTATCCTTTCTTAAAGGTTTTTTAAAGAACTCCTCCATGTGTCAGGGCAGGATACCTACCGTTGGACTAACCAGTTCTTTATATTTATACTTATAGGTGATGTATAATCCTGGTGTCAATAATCTGGCGCCAGTAGAGGGTAATCATTGACTGCTTCATTTTCCTGTGCAAGGCTGACTACTTTGGTGGTATTACTAAACAGAGTCTCTCCAAAGTTCTTTCAGTTTTATGTTTGTGCGCTGTTCCTGCTTTGACATATTAAATATCTGACATCACCAGGGTTTCTATCCAACACAATTATCTTGCTGAAAACAGAGGCCTGGAACTTACACTTGGATTGTGCATGGCTCACTAGATGACTTCAACTGCTGCAGAAATAGTTTATGTATACAACAAGCAAATGTTTTTAATGAGAAACTGGAATAAAATCAATATTGTAGAAGGAATTTGAGAATGTTCATCATGTTGTCTGTCAGCAGTCTCATTTTCTTTAATTCCTTTATTAAAAACAGCTCTTAGTAGTTCATTATATGACACAATTTAGGTTAAAACACAACCCACATTTATCCTGTGGCCAAAGAGTCTTCAGGGGTAGCAGAACTTGTATAACTCCAGTTTGGAGAGAGAGGAGCAGAAGAACAGTGAGATTGGGTAGAGAAATCCACAGTTTCCTTCCTAATCCTATAGCCTTGTCACATGAAAGCATTTTCTATGTAAGCACGTGCTCTGACTGTGCAGTAAATGAGTACACAGCTGCCCTTCAAGTAGGAGGGCAAAGGCTTAATCTTAGAAGTTTCCCTGACAGAAGCTTTATACTTTCTATTCTTAAGATCAGATGGATTTCATCCTTAGGTGATGACTAGCACTTTATGAGTTCATTCTCTGCCATCTGGGAATATAAATCCTTTCACACTGGCATTTGAGTAGCTTTTCAGCGCTTTACATCTTTTAAGCACTTGAGAACTAACCTCATCCTCTATACTCAGTTTTGTGCGCTGGATTTTCTCAGGTGGTGGGAGAGGAAGAGTGTCTCTCCTGGCAGGATGGAGCACCCCATTGGCCAGTCTTTACTCCCTGGTAGGAGGGTGAAGCAAAGATTTCTTGCAACTTCAATCTCTAATAGTTCTGCCATTCCTGTTACCCTGAAGCAACCACACTCTGAGTTTGAACCAAAAGGAAACTTCCCTTAAGCACACATCCCAAGTCTGGCCAAACTGTCAATCACTGACTGGATTTTTAATGCTGCCATGTCTCCAAATGTGGCTTCAGCTGTTTTCTGCAGGGCAGCATTGGGCTATTTGTTCTGACTGGCAAGCATCAAATGCTTAAGCAAACAAGTTCTGAGTTTTAATACAATCACATACTGTCTGAAGTCAACCACTCTAGGAAGCTTTGGGCAGTGAGAGAAATAAAAAGAGCAGGTGGAGATGGACCTAAAGACATTTTGGGTGTAGTTGGTGACAAAACAGATATTGTTAGACTCATTTTAGACCAAGTATGTTGTAGCTGGCTTCTGGTCTTCTGCTCCAGGTCCCATAGAGATATGCTATCATGACACTAACAACTACCAGGAGCTGAGGACGGCTGGGGTCGGGAGGTGGTCGCAAAAGAGAAAGGGATGCTTTTAAGCTGGAAATAAAACCAAAGACCTGGAAACAAGAAGTATCAGAAGACTAGGAAGTTGCCACAATTGGTCAAACAAAGAGAGGAGCAAGACAGTGAAAATCTGGCAAACTTCAGGTAAGAAATTGAGAGAGTGTTCTCTGCTCTTGAAATTATTTTGAGCAGAAGAATACGATCCCCAAAGGCTGAGGAAGAAATTTGGTGGTTTGGAGAAGCGCAAAGCTGGTTTAATAGGTATTAAGTCCCAACTAATTTGAGGATGATTTTTTTCCCAGGAACAAAATCAATGCTCCCCCGCAGTCCCAGCTGGGCTGAGCCCTGCCTTAGTGCAGCTGACAACTGAGCCCTTAATATTGTTTCTCTGGGTAAATGGATGACAGCCGTGTATCATCCTCCCCTTGGTGACTCTTACTTCTGGCACCATTTGTTTCCATTTCATTTTAAGGTCAGTATGAATTGTCTCGGACAAAAATGACTTAATAATGAAATTAATAAAATGAAATAATGTTGAAGTAATACTATAAACTTATCTTTTGGCAATCTGACAAGCAAGGGAAGCTTTAGATCAGATTATCCAACAATTACTTTTCTAAATATACCTAAGCCATTTCTCAGCGTAAACTTGCAGATTGCCAAGCACTCAGCGGTCCTTTGTAGGCTCCAGATTCTTATCTTTCAAAAAACTCAGCTGCATGAAACTCTCAGTTTAAAGACTGTGACATAACTGATTGCTTTAATATCATTTCCTACCAGAATGTTCCATGGTACACTGTGCCCTGAGATAGCATCTGAAAGTGGTTGGTTGGGAGAGGTGTAGGAGGATCAGGATTCATGACTCTATGGCAACTGAAAAAAATGGGAACCCAAAGTCATAATAAAAATGATTCCCTGCAATAGGAAGTTCTGTTTGCTCTTTGAGAGCAATAGAAGAAAAATAATATTTGGTATCTTACCTATTGGAACAGGGAGAGCCTTTCACACTCTGATCAGAGAAAGCAAATGTGTGAATCGGCCTGCAAGAGAGGAGCATGAGGAAGAGAGGATGGGAGGGGAAGAAGGGAGAGACAAGAAGGGGGAAAGGAAGAGAAGAGAAGAGAAGAGAAGAGAAGAGAAGAGAAGAGAAGAGA